>NW_022436952.1:37667853-37718049 GCF_009761245.1 Sapajus apella
TTTTTGAGACGGAGTTTCACTCTTGTTACCCAGGCTAGAGTGCAATGGCGCGATCTCGGCTCACCGCAACCTCCGCCTCCTGGGTTCAAGCAATTCTCCTGCCTCAGCCTCCTGAGTAGCTGGGATTACAGGCACGCGCCACCATGCCCAGCTAATTTTTTGTATTTTTAGTAGAGACGGGGTTTCACCATGTTGACCAGGATGGTCTCGATCTCTTGACCTCGTGATCCACCCGCCTTGGCCTCCCAAAGTGCTGGGATTACAGGCGTGAGCCACCGCGCCCGGCCAGAGGATAGTGTTCTTAACAAATCCTGCTGAAACAACTGGTTCTTTACATAGAAAAAAAACAGAAATAAACATTGACTCCTTATATCACTCATGTCATAGACAAAAATTAATTTGAGAAGGATCATTTGACCTAAATGTAAAACCCAGAATCAGAAAGGAGAAACACAAAATAGCTTTATAATCTTAAAGTAAGCAAATACTTCTTGGGCAGGACACAAAAAACACTGACCACAAAGAAAAAAGGAAAAAAAAAAAACCCTCAATTTTAAAATCAGGATAAAATATGCATAACATAAAATTAATCACTTGAAAATGAACAATTCAGTATGTTTAGTGTATTTACCATGCCATGCAACTATAAGCTTTATCTAGTTATGAAGCATGTTTATCACCTCAGAAGAAAATCCCACAATTGTTAAGCAGTTGCCCGCCCTTCATTCTCCCCTCCTGGTAACCATCAGTCTGCTTTTTGTCTCTATAGATTTACCTATTCTGCATATTTCACATAAGTACTATCATATAATATATAAGTTTTTATGTCAGGCCGGGCGCGGTGGCTCAAGCCTGTAATCCCAGCACTGTGGGAGGCCGAGGTGGGTGGATCACGAGGTCAAGAGATCGAGACCATCCTGGTCAACATGGTGAAACCCCGTCTCTACTGAAAATACAAAAAATCAGCTGGGCATGGTGGCGTGTGCCTGTAATCCCAGCGACTCAGGAGGCTGGGGCAAGAGAATTGCCTGAACCCGGGAGGCGGAGGTTGCGGTGAGCCAAGACCGCACCATTGCACTCCAGCCTGGGTAACAAGAGCGAAACTCCATCTCAAAAAAAAAAAAAAAAAAAAAAGTTTTTATGTCTGGTTCTTTTACTTAGCATATTTTTGAAGTTTATCCATGTTGTAGCATGTATCAGTATTTCATTTCCTTTTATCGCTGAATAAAATTCCACTGTATGTATATAGCACTATTTGTTTATCCACTCATTCACCGATGGATATTTGTGTTGTTTCCGTCTTTTGGCTACTGTGAAAACTGCTGCTGTCAATGTGTGTGTACATGCCCTTGTCTGAGTACCTGTTTTCAATTCCTTTAAAAAATGTTATTAATATGTTTTGATTGACAGATAATTGTATACATTTATGGAGTACATGTGATATACATCAATCTAATTAAATATCCATCACTTTCCTTCTGCATCATTTTTTATGGTGAGACATCTGAGATTTACTTTTAGTTATTTCAAAATAGTCAATATATTTTTGTTGACTATAGTCACCTGGCTGTGCAAAAGATCTCAAAACCTATTCTTCCTATCTTTCTGAAACTTCGTACACTTTGATTAACAACTCCCCATTTCTCTCCCTGTGTAACCTCTGGTAACCATCATTCTACACTCTACCTCTGTTCTATGAGTTCAATTTTATTTTTAAAAATTCCACATAAAATCGAGATCATGTAGTCATCTGTCTTTCTGTGCTTGCTATATTTCACTTAGCATAATCCTCGAGATTCAACCATGTTCTTGCAAATGACAGGATTTTCCCCCTTTTAAGGGCTAAATGGTATTCCATTGTGTATATATGCTACATTTTCTTTATCCATTCTTCCACTGATAGGTTGATTCCATGACTTAGCTATTGAGAATAATGCTGCAATGAACATGGGAGTGCAGATGTCTCCTCAACATACGAATTTCAGTTACTTTGAATATATACCCAGAAATGGAATTACTGGATAATATGGTAGTTCTATTTTTAGTTATTTTTGTTTTGTTTTTTTGTTTTTTTTGAGACAGAGTTTCGCTCTTGTTACCCAGGCTGGAGTGCAATGGAGTGATCTCGGCTCACGGCAACCTCTGCCTCCTGAGTTCAAGCAATCCTCCTACCTCAGCCTCCTGAGTAGCTGGGACTACAGGCACGCACCACCATGCCCAGCTAATTTTTGCATTTCTAGTAGAGACGAGGTTTCACCTTGTTGACCAGGATGGTCTCGATCTCTTCACCTCGTGATCCACCCGCCTCGGCCTCTCAAAGTGCTAGGATTATAGGTGTGAGCCACCACGCCCGGCGCGATCCATTTTTAGTTTTTTGAGGAACCTCGATACCATTTTCCCAAATGGCTATACTAATTAAGTTTATCACCAACAATGTATAAGAGTTCCCCTTTTTGCCAACGCTTGCTATCTTTCATTTTGTTGATAGCATTTTCAATTCCTTTTCAAACACAGGGTTGCTCTGTTGCCCATGCTGCAGTGCAGTGGCATGATCTCAGCTTACTGCAGTCTCTGCCTCCCAGGTTCAAGTGATTCTCCCACTTCAGCCTCCTGAGTAGCAGGGACTACAGGCATGCAGCACCACATCCAGCTAATTTTTTGTATTTTTAGTAGAGACAAGGTTTCACCATGTTGGCCAGGCTGGTCTCAAACTCCTGATTTCAAGTGATCTGCCCACCTCGGCCTCCCAAAGTGCTGGGATTACAGGTGTGAGCTACTGTGCCTGGCCATATTTTCAATTCTTTTTTTTTTTTTTTTTGAGACAGAGTTTCACTTTTGTGGCCCATGCTGGAGGGCAGTGGTGCAATCTCAGCTCACTATAACCTCCGCCTCCCAGGTTTAAGCAATTCTCCTGCCTTAGCCTCCCGAGTAGCTGGGCTACCAACCTGGCTAATTTTTTGTATTTTTAGTAGAGTAGGGGTTTCACTGTTTTGGCCAGATGATCTTGATCTCCTGACCTCATGGTCTGCCCGCCTCGGCCTCCCAAAGTGCTGGAATTACAGGTGTGAGTCACCTCACCCAGCCTATTTTCAATACATTTGGGTATATATCTAGGAATAAAACTGCTGAGTCTTATGGTAATTCTATGTTTACTTTTTCAAGGAATCATTATTTTCTACAGTGGATTAACCATTTTACCTTCTTCTACCAGCCATGCACAAGAGTTACAATGTCTCCACATGCTAACACCTGTTATTTTCTGCTTCTTAACACCCATCCTAGTGTTAAGTGGTGCCTCATTGTGATTTTGTTTTGCATTTCCCTAATGGCTAAGGATGCTGAGCATCTTTTCATGTGCTTATTGTCCACTCATAAGACTTCTTGGGACACCAGGCGTGGTGGCTCATGCCTGTAATCCTAGCACTTTGGGAGGCCAAGGAGGGCGGATTGCCTGAGCTCAGGAGTTCCAGGCCAGCCTGACAACATGGTGAAACCCCGTATCTACTAAAAATACAAAAACTTAGCTGGGCATGGCAATGTGCACCTGTAGTCCCAACTACTCGGGAGGCCGAGGCAGGAGAATCACTTAAACCTGGGAGGCCGAGGTTGTGATGAGCCAAGATCATACCATTGCACTCCAGCCTGGTGGACAGAGCGCGACTCCATCTCAAAAAAAAAAAACAAAAAAAACCAACTTCTTGGGAGTAATGGTTGTTCAAGTCCTCTGGCCACTTTTTAATTGGTTGTTTAGATTAATTTTTCTAAATTATTTTGTTGTGGTAAAATACACATAAAATTCACCATCTTAATCATTTTTAAGTTTACAGTTCAGTAGTATTGAAGCATTCGTATTGTTGCACAACCATCAATTCCAGCCATCTTCAGAGTTCTTTTCTTTTTTTGTTTTTTTTAAACACCTTTTTTCTGAACACCTTTACTTAGGTCTAATCTCATATTTGTACCATTTCTTCAAATTTACTTTGAAAAAAGAGCTTCACTGTGTGTTGTTGTCATACACATTCTCCTACCCAACCATGGACCTCTTCTTCCACTCAAAGTGTGCTTCATCTAATTTTTTTTAGCACTGGTCTGGCCTTTTTGGAGGAGGTGGAGTAGCTCATAGTTCCTTTAATCTTGCAAAGATGAAACTCAGTATCCATTAAACAATAACTCTCCATTCCATACTCCCATGATTCCTTGGCAGTCACCATTCTACCTTCTATCTCTATAAATCTCACTTTAGCTATTGTGAATAATGCTGTTTTTAACATGTGCACAAATATCTCCTGGAGAACCTGCTCTCAATTCTTTTGTGTATGTACCCAAAAGTAGAATTGCTGGATCACATGGTAACTCTATTTTCAATTTTTTGAGACCTGTCATATTCTGTCCATAGCATCCATACCATTTCTCATTCCCACCAACAGCAGAAGGGTTCTAATTTCTCCACATCCTCAACAACACCTATTTTCTGTTTTTTTTGACAGTAGCCATCTTAATGGGTGTGGAGAGGTATCTCATAGTTGTGAGATGCATTTCTGTAATGATCAGTGATGCTAAACATCTTTTTTTTTGCTCTTTAAAAAAAAAAAAATATATATATATATATATATAAAATTTATAAAGACAGGGTTTCACCATGTTGGTCAGGTTGGTCTTGAACTCCCGACCTCAGGTAATCCGCCCGCCTTGGCCTCCAAAGTGCTTGGATTACAGGCGTGAGCCACCACGCCTGGCCCTATGCTGAGCATCTTTTTATGTGTTTGTTGGCCATCTGTATATGTTCTTTGGAGAAATATCTATTTAAGTTCTTTGTACTTTTTTTCTTTGAGACGAAGTTTCACTCTTGTTGCCCAGGATGGAGTGCAATAGCTCAATCTCAGCTCACCGCAACCTCCACCTCCCAGGTTCAAGCAATTCTCCTCTCTCAGCCTTTGGAGTAGCTGGGATTACAGGCATGCACCACCATGCCCAGCTAATTTTGTATTTTTAGTAGAGATAGGGTTTCTCCATATTGGTCAGGCTCAGGCTGGTGTCGAACTCCTGGCCTCCGGCAATCCACCTGCCTTGGCCTCCCAAAGTGCTGGGATTACATGCGTGATCCACTGCACCCAAGCCCCTTTGTCCATTTTTAAATTGGATTTCAAATTTGATTTTTTTTTTTTTTTGAGATGGAGTTTCACTCATGTTACCCAGGCTGGAGTGCAATGGCGTGATCTTGGCTCGCCGCAACCTCCGCCTCCTGGGTTCAGGCAATTCTCCTGCCTCAGCCTCCTGAGTAGCTGGGATTATAGGCACGCACCACCATGCCCAGCTAATGTTTTGTATTTTTAGTAGAGACGGGGTTTCACCATGTTGACCAGGATGGTCTCGATCTCTTGACCTCAAGAGATCACCAGACTGGAGTACGGCTGTAGTGATCCACCCGCCTTGGCCTCCCAAAGTGCTGGGATTACAGGCTTGAGCCACCGCGCCCGGCCTCAAATTTGATTTTTAAATGCTTAAATTTTTATTTTAAATTTAATAGTTTTAAAAAAATTTAATTTTGCAGCAACACAATGGTAAGAGAATTGTAAAAGAAGGAATAGGCAAATTACAGATGGAGAAAAAGTATTTGCAAGCTACATGAAATGCAGTATCTGATTATGTACTGTCCTGACTACATGAAAAAAAATCCTCCAGGCTGGGCGTGGTGGCTTACACCTGTAATCCAAGCACTTTGGAGGCCAAGGCGGGTGGATCATTTGAGGTCAGGAGTTCAAGACCAGCCTGACCAACATGGTGAAACTCCGTCTTTAAAAACAAAACAAAACAAAATCCTCCAAATCAGTATTAGAAGCCAAATAAATGACCACTCAAACAACCAAATGAAACATGGCATAACACTTAAAGAGACGCTTGATTAAAGAAGATATGAACAGACAATAAGCATATAAAACGTTGCTTATTATGGCAACATCTTTAGTCAAAGGGAAATGCAAAGTAAAACCACAGAAACATTCAATTTCACACCTACCAGAATGGTTAAAATAAAAGACTGACAACATCCAAGGTTGGAGAGGATATGGACCAACTGAAACTCTTTACTCATTGCTAACAAGCTTGTGAAATCATACAATCATTTTGGAAAACTGACAATTTCTTACAACATTAACCACACATATACTCTCCAATTCAGCGCTTCTACACCTAGGTAGTCCCAGAAAAGAAATTCAAACAACAGTTCACATAAAGACTTAGTCACAGATGTTTATAGCAGCCTTATATGTAATGGCTCCAAATGTGAAACAAACCAAATATTCATTAAGAGAAGATAAACAAATTGTATATTGACACAATGGAAAACTACAGCAATAAAAAAGAATGAACTTTGATCAATACAACATGGATGAATGTTGGGCCATTCATCTGGGCCTGGTGGCTCATGCCTGTAATCCCAGCACTTTGGGAGGCCAAGGTGGGTGGATCACTTGAACCCAGGGGTTAGAGATCAGCCTGGGCAACATGGTGAAACCCTGTCTCAACAAAAAATTCACCAGGCATGATGGTGCACGTCTGTCGTACCAGCTATTAGGGAGGCTGAAGTGGGAGGATCACCTGAGCAGGGGCGGTGGGGGCAGACAAGGCTGTAGAGAGCCGTGATCATGCCACCGTACTCCAGTCTGGTGATGGCATGAGACGCTATCTCAAAAACAAAAAACAAAACATTAACCTAAGCAAAGCCAGGTACATTCTATGTGATTTCACTCACAGGAACTCCAAGAACATTCAAACCATGTATTAAGAAACGGAGGTGATGGTCATAGGAGTGAGGAGTCTACTAAAAAGGAGTATAAAGAGAATTTTCTCGGGTGACAGCAATTTGACAGATAGTTGGCCCTCTGTATTGTGGGTTCTGCGTCGGTAGATTCAACCAAACTCTGAAAATACTAGGGAAAAAAAGAGAACTGTGTACTGAATATGTACAAACTTCTCTTCCTTGACATTATTCCTTAAAAAATACAGTATAGGCCAAGCACAGTGGCTCAGGCCTATAACCCCAGCACCTTGGGAGGCAGAGGCGGGTGGATCATAAGGTCAGGAGATCAAGACGAGCTGGGCTAATATGGTGAAACCCAGTTTCTACTAAAACTACAAAAAATTAGCTGGGCCTGGTGGCACGCACCTGTAATCTCAGCTACTCAGGAGGCTGAGGCAGGAAAATTGCTTGAACCCTGGAGGTGAAGGTTGAAGTGAGCTGAGATTGTGCCACTGCACTCCAGCCTGGGTGGCAGGGCGAGACTCTGTCTCGAAAAAAAAAAGACCCGGCCGGGCGTGGTGGCTCATGTCTGTAATCCAAGCACTTTAGAGGCCAAGGCGGGCAGGAGGACCACTTGAGGTTGGAAGTTCAAGATCAGCCTGACTAACATGGTGAAATCCCATCTTTTATTTAAAAAAAAAAAAAGACCCCCCAAACTCCCCAAACAGTATAACAATTATTTACATAGACCATACATTGTGTAATCTAGAGAAAATTTAAGCTATATGGGAGGACGGGCATAGGTTATATGCAGATACTACACCATTATTTTTTTTTTTTTGAGATGGAGTCTCATTCTGTCGCCTAGGCTGGAGTGCAGTGGCGGGGTCTCAGTTCATTGCAACCTCTGGCTCCTGGGTTCAACCAACTTTCCTGCCTTGGTCTCCTGAGTAGGTGGGATTATAGGCATCTGCCACCACACCTGGCTAATTTTTGTATTTTCAGTAGAGACAGGGGTTTTGCCATGTTGGCCAGGCTGGTCTTGAACTCCTGACCTCAACTGATCTACCCAACTCGACCTTTCAAAGTGCTGGGATTACAGGCGTGAGCCACGGTGCCCAGCCCACCATTTTATTTAAGGGACTTGGGTGTCTGTTGATTTGGTGATTTATGGAGGGTCCTGAAACCAGTCCCTGGCAGATACTGACAGATAACTGTACCTTGTTTCAGATGGTCAAGGCAGGTGTATAGAATTGTAAAAACTCTTCAAATTGAATACCTAAGATCTGTGCATTTTATTGTATGAAAAAAATACAAGGCAGAAGAAGGTAGACTAAGTTATGGTATATAGCACTCATTAAGAATAATATAGCTACACTTACTTGTGTAAAAAAAGACTAATGCTCTGAATTTTTTTTTTTTTTTTTTTTTGAAAAAATTTTCTCTTTTCCGGCGGGCTCTCTGAGTGCAGTGGCAAGATCTTGGCTCACTGCAACCTCCGCCTCCCCGGTTCAAGTGACTCTCCTGCCTCAGCCTCCCGAGTAGCTGGGACTACAGGCACACGCCACCGTGCCCAGCTAATTTTTTTTTTTTTTTTGTATTTTGTATTTGAGACAGGGTTTCACCATGTTGGCCAGGATGCTCTCGATCTCTTAACCTCGTGATCCACCTGCCTTGGCTTCCCAAAGTGCTGGGATTATAGGCATAAGCCAACATGTCCAGCCTGCTCTGAATATTTTAAGTAAAATAAATGAAACTATTGGCTTTACAAACATAATTTTTGTTTTTAAAAGACAGTCTTACTCTGTTGCCCAGGGTGGAGTGTAGTGGCACAATCTCGACTCACTGCAACCTCAACCTCCTGGGTTCAAGCAATTCTCCTACCTCAGCCTCGCAAGTAGCTGCGATTACAGGCACCCGCCACCATGCCCAGCAAATTTTTTTGTATTTTTAGTAGAGACGGGGTTTCACCATATTGGCCAGGCTAATCTTGAACTCCTGACCTTGTGATCTGCCTGCCTCGGCCTCCCCAAAGTGACTTACCAAGAGGTTTTCTTTTGAGCTGGTCCTTCTCTACATATTTATCAAAACAGTCATGTAAAAATTAAGCAATCTTTACCACTTGCTCTGTTCAAAGTGTTATTTACATGTTGGAGAAATGCTGCAGAAGAGTGGGAATAACCTGACTTATGGTAGGATACTAGGTTCCTGACCCCATATGTCATATAGATTCATGAACTACAGCATAGGATTTATAACATCTGCTTATTACATAGTTAAGAAGTCAGATAGCTCTCATATCTTTTTTTTCCCATTATATTTCCTTTTTTTTGATACAGAGTCTTACTCTGTCACCCAGGCTGGAGTGTAATGGTGCTATCTCAGCTTACTGCAACTTCTACCTCCCAGGGATTACAGGTGCCTGCCACCATGCCCAGCTAATTTTTGTATTCTTAGTAAAGATGGGGTTTCACCATGTTGGCCAGGTTGGTCTCGAAACCTGACCTCAGGTGATCCACTCACCTCAGCCTCCCAAAGTGCGGGGATTACAGGTGTAAGCCACCACGCCTGGCCTCTTTTCTTTTTTATGACAAGGTCTGGCTCTGTCACCCAGGCTGGAGGGCAGTGGCGTGATCGTGGCTCATGGCAAGCTCCATCACTTGGGCTCAATCAATCCTGATTCAGTCTCCCAAGTATATGGGACTACAGACACATGCCACCACACCCAGCTGAATTTTTTTTTTTTTTTTTTTGAGATGGGGGTCTTCCTCTGTCGCCAAGGCTGGAGTACAGTGGCACAATCTCAGCTCCTTGCAACCTCCACCGGGTTCAAGCAATTCTCCAGCCTCAGCCTCCTGAAAAACTGGGATTACAGGTGCACACCACCATGCCCAGCTAATTTTTCTATTTTTAGCAGAGATGGGGTTTTGCCATGTTGGTCAGGCTGGTCTTGAACTCCTGACCTAAGGTGATCCACCTACTTCTGCCTCTCAAAGTGCTGAGATTACAGATATAAGCTACCACACCTGGCTGGAATTTTTTATTTTTTGTAGAGATGGGGTTTCATCATATTGTCCAGGCTGGTCTCAAACTTGTGAGCTCAAGTGATAGGACCACACCCAGCCTTTCAATTTTGTTGTATCTTTAATCATGCTTTGGTCTTACTTATCTGATTAGGATTTTAAGTACCCCATTATGGCATCCTGGTAATGAACAAATAATCCGTATTTATTATTTGGAAAATCAGAATGACATTTAGAGTATACCAAATTGTATTGCTTGCCATTTCCGATATTCTCCTGTTTCTGGTTAGCCTCACACAACATATTTCCTTATTGTCCATTCTTCTTATATGGAAATACTATTCATTTCTCCTCTCCCTGCTATGCCTAAATCCTACTAATTTTAAATACTCAAACTATTTATTTCATAAATACTTCATTTATGCTCCTAATCAAAAGTTATCTGAATTTGTTTAGTACCTTGTACCTTGTAATTATCTTAAGTATTTAAGATACTCTAACATACTAGTTTTTTGTACACGTCATGAAGACATTATTAGTTTAACATTTCTCAGATTTCTTTGTATAACATCTTTCTCATAATAGGCACTTAAATATTGAATGAATATTTTGCAAAATAAAACCCAAATGCAAAAAACAAGACACTTGAGTCTGTGTTGCCAAGGTCCCACATGAAAAATATATTTATCTCTAATTCGGGGAAGTACATACCAGTGATGCTGTCCGTATAGTAGCAAAGTGTTCTCGATTACGATAGTGCGATTTGTGACGAGATACTTGGGGTGGAGACTGTGGATCTGATGTTCTTGTTCTAGGATCTCCTTCTTCTCTGTAATTTTCTTCCTCCTAGGCAAAAAAAGAGACAATACTATGTAAGGTGAAAAGTTTGTTTGAACCTTTATGGAAATTAAAGTTTAAAGACAACTTGATCAATAAAACTCAAAGACATAATTCTAAAAAGCAAAAAAAAGTAGAAATGCTGATTTTCTTTTCTTTTCAGAAACAGGATCTCACTTTGTCACCCAGATTGGAGTATAGTGGCGTGACCATAGCTCACTGTAGCTTCAACCACCCAGGCGCAAACGATCTGCCCACCTCAGACTTCTGAGTAGCTGGAATTATAGGCACGGGCTACCAGGCCAGGCTAATTTTATGTTTTTAGAAATGAGATCTCCCTGTGTTACCTAGGCTGCTCTAGTACTCCTGGGCTCAAGCGATCTTCCCTCCTTGGCCTTCCAAAGTGCTGAGATTACAAGTGCGAGTCAGTGCACTGAGCTTTATTTTCAATACAATTCGAATTTGAAGAAATTTTTTGTACAGTGTATAAAATAGTACACAGACTCAAGAGAAGGAAATGCACGTGACTAGATTGACTGATTAGCTCACCACATCCTCAACTTTCTGGGCTCAAGTGACCCTTCTGCCTTAGCCTCCCAGGTAGCTGGGACCACAGGCATGCACTACTATGCCCAGCTGACTTTTTTATTTTTTGTAGAGATGGCATTTTGCCATGTTGCCCAGGATGGTCTTGAACTACTGGGTTCCAGTGATCTGCCTGCCTTGGCCTCCCAAAGTGTTGGGATTACTGTGCCTGGCACATGACTAGATTACATGCAAAATTGAAAAGCTTTAATGTAAGTTGAAAACAAAGATGGTGAAACATGTAGCCAATATAGTCAATGTTTTAAACAGCAGTAGTAGAAAATAAATTGCTCAAAGTCTCTTTGGTTTTGGAAGCAATGGAGCTACCTTTATGATACTTCTGCCCTCTGTCCAAAATAAGCAAAAACAAAAACAGTTGTGAAAAACTTAAGGACTGATATCTTTCCTTGAACTCAATTTGTCAGCTGAAGAGAAGGAACATTAGTTAAGTAGCAACCAATTAATTATGGGAATAAACTTTTTTTTCGAGATTGGGCCTCATTTTGCTGTCCAGACTGCAGTGCAGTGGTAGGATCAAGGCTCACTGCAGTCTTGATCTCCAAGGCTCAACTGATTCTCCACTACTCACTGGGACTCCAGTACTCAGCCTCTTCAGTAGCTGGGGCCACAGTATGCATAGGCCAAACCTGGCAATCTTTTTTTTTTTTTTTTTTTTTTTGAGGTGGAGTCTCGTTCTGTCACCAGGCTGAGTGTAGTGGTGGGATCTGGGCTCACTGCAACCTCTGCTTCCTGGTTCAAGTGATTCTTCTGCCTCAGCCTCCCAAGCAGCTGGGACAACAAGTGCACACCACCACGCCCGGCTAACTTTTGTATTTTTTAGTAGAGACGGGGTTTCACCATGTTGGTCAGGATGGTCTCGATCTCTTGACCTTGTGATCCACCCACCTTGGCCTGCCAAAGTGATGGGATTACCTACTACTTTTAGATAATAATGCAAGCAGTGAAGTGAAAAAGGAAGCATTCCTATTTTTGTTTGTTTGTTTTTTGAGATACAGTCTGACTCTGTCACCTAGGTTGAGGTGCAGTAGTACAATCTTGGCTCACTGCAACATCTAACTCCTGGGTTCAAGTGATCCTCCCACCTTAGCCTCCTTAGTAGCTGGGATTAGAAGCATGCACCACCATGCTGAGCTAATTTTTAAATTTTTTGTAGAGACAGGGTTTCACCACGTTGCCCAGGCTGGCCTCCAACTCCAGTCTCAATCAATCTGCCCACCTCAGCTTCCCAAAGTGCTGGAATTACAAGGGTGGGTCTCCACTCCCAGCCTTAGCATTCCTATTAATTGTTAAAAGGAGTTACCTGACTTTCCAATATTTTTCAAAAAATTAAAAATTTTATACTCAAAAACGTAAAGAATAATGCTGTAAACAGCCACATTTCCTCAACCCAGAATCCACATTTTCTACCATTACATTCAGCTTTATTTTTAAGATATAAACATCTTGGCGCGGTGGCTCACACCTGTAATCCCAGCACTTTGGGAGGCTGAGGTGGGCGATCACTTGAAGTCAGCAGTTCAAGACCAGCCTGGCCAACAGGGTGAAACCTTATCTCTACTAAGAACACAAAAATTAGCCAGGCAGGGTGGTATGTGCCTATAATTCCAGCTACCTGCGAGACTGAGCCAGGAGGATCACTTGAACCTGAGAGATGGAGGTTGCAGTGAGCCAAGATCGTAGCCACTGCTCTCCAGCCTGGGCGACAGAGTGAGACTCCATCTCAAAAACAAACAAACAAACAAACAAACAAAAAAAACCACACACATATATATATATATAAACATATTGATAAAAAAAAAAACACACATATATATATATATATATATATATATATATATATAAACATATCGATAACATGAAAGTCACTTTTGATCATCACTCATCCCAACCATTTCTCACTCCCTAAAGGCAACCATTATCGTGAATTTCATGTGAATCCTTTCTATTTTTTAGTATTTTATTTTCCATGTAAATGACTTCAAATAATATATTTGAAATTTTTATATCTTTTCTAATATTTTAAAATAATTCCACATTCTTTTTTTATTCTGAAAATATTAATTTTCCAAATGGAGATAACAGGTTAGGAGTTACCAAAGTTATTTCCATTAAAAAAAAAAGTTCCAAACTTTTTTTTTTTTTTTTTGAGACAGGGTCTCACTCTGTCTCCCAGGCTGGACTGCAGTGGTGCAATCTTGGCTCACTGCAACTTCCACCTCCCAGGTTCAAGTGATTCTCCCACCTCAACCTCCCAAGTGGCTGGGAGTACAGGCATGCGCCACCACGCCTAGCTAATTTTTGTATTTTTAGTAGAGAAAGGGTTTCATCATGTTGGCCAGGTGGGTCTCAAACTCCTGGCCTCAAGTGATCCAACCCCCTCGGCCTCCCAAAGTGCTGGGATTACAGGCGTCTAGCTATGTTCCAAACTTGTGGAAACTTCCCTTTTTTCCTTCTTCCTTCTCTTAAACTAACATGAAGAAAACAGTTTACCAACACTGAATTTTTTTCATAGAAATCCAAATACTCACAGGTTTTAAGTGGATAACAGAACTGTTAGACATGACTGTGTGGTCTCCCTCCATCATGTCTAGCTCACTCTTGTCATCTGAGACATCTGGAAGACTGTTAACACTACTGCTTTGGCTGCTGGCACTGATGGACATACTGGGAATAGACTGATTACTTCCAACACTATTCACTGTTCCTGTCCGGCCAACACCATGATCTTGTTCCTAAGAGAAAAGAAGATTCAGATTCAGTTCAAATATTTATATCTCTTCTGAATTCTTGATTATAAGCACCTAGCACAGTATTCGGCACAGAGTCTCATTAGAAAGTTGGTCTATCATGAGAAATTCCTTTTATTTTCCAAGACCAGAAAGTTTATCAACCATTAGTTTATTGAAAAACAAAACTGACCAACAAGTAAATAACAAAAAACTCAACGAATTGTCTACAACAAAGTCAGTTGACCAGTTTTGGGTGATTTTCAAAGTATAATATTTTCTCTCAATTGCTCGACTTTTTAAGTAACCATTTCTACAATATATCTCATGGGGTATATATAGAGATCCTGCTCATTTCTCAATAATTTTTGGTTAATACAAATCATCCTTAAAAAAAAAAAAAAGTACTGGTTATTTTGGGCACACTGCCTATTCAGTAGCCCTGCTCCATAAGGAGCATTAAAAAAAAAAAAAAATTACTAAAAACCCCATTGTAGCTGTTATTCTTCCTTAATGAATCAGCCTTTTACAAGTAGATTCTTTATTCCTGAAAACATAGTCTCTAGATTACCTGTCTTGTTTTTCGTTATTTTTTCTTGCATTTCAATAGGTTTTGGGGGGACTTTAGATTATCTTTTTACCACCAAATAATTTAACATTAATTCCTAACTATTCTTGTGTAAACTAACAATTACACATTATATTATTTCAAATGACAATCATAAGAAAACAGGCGGCCTGTAGTATCTGGGTACCAACATTACAGTAGTCTTACCATACTAGAATTCTGTAAGATATGCAGAATTTAATAAACTACAGACATATATATAAATAGGGATATTTCTTATATCCCTAGCCTAACAGAGATATTGTTAATGATTTAACTACATAGAACTTTATTCATTTCACAACTTTATTAAAGTATTTCACATATCTGAAATAATCCCAATTTTCTAGTGACTATCATTAAGAACTAAAAAAAAATTCCCAAACCAAAAATTTTAAGTTTAAAAAGTCTTACATTTGACTGTTTGTTAATTATTTAGTGATATTTAAAAAAAAAAAAAAAAAAGAAACTATTGTTCATGGTTTCAGAATGCAAAGTGGTCTCTCTCAATGGAAAGCAAAAGAAAAGAATAAAATTTTTTGGAATTCTGACAGGGGCAAAGAAGAAACAAAATATTTAGAGAAAACAATAGCTTTACACATAATATACTTTATATGTATATTTCTTCATGAGGAAGTTTGTAACACTTCTATAGCAAATCTGCATTACCATTCTCCCTAAGAGGTAACACAGGAAGAACTTGGCCTTAAGAGTAAAAGAGGTGGCCGGGCGCGGTGGCTCACGCCTGTAATCCCAGCACTTTGGGAGGCCGAGGCAGGTGGATCACGAGGTCAAGAGATCGAGACCATCCTGGTCAACATGGTGAAACCCCGTCTCTACTAAAAATACAAAAAATCAGCTGGGCATGGTGGCACGTGCCTGTAATCCCAGCTACTCAGGAGGCTGAGGCAGGAGAATTGCCTGAACCCAGGAGGCGGAGGCTGCGGTGAGCCGAGATCGCGCCATTGCACTCCAGCCTGGGTAACAAGAGTGAAACTCCGTCTCCAAAAAAAAAAAAAAAAAAAAAAAAAAGTAAAAGAGGTATGAATTTGAACCCATGTTCCTCTATCTACAGTGAGCAACTTAATTCTCAGCCATGCTTTCCTCATCTGTAAAATGAGTATTTTAGAACAGTGTAGGCTGGGTGCAGTGGCTCACACTTGTAATCCCAGCACTTTGGGAGGTTGAGGCAGACAGATCACTTGAGGCCAGGAGTTCAAGGATAGCCTGGCCAACATAGTGAAACCTTGTGTCTACTAAAAATAAAAAAAATTAGTTGGGTGTGGTGGCACATGCCTGTAGTCCGAGCTACTCAGGAGGTTGAAGGGGGAAAATCGCTTGAACCTAGGAGGTGAAGGTTGGCAGTAAGCCGAGATTGTGCCACCTCCAAACTGGGCTACAGAACAAAACCCTATCTTAAAAAACAAACAAACAAAACCACTGTAGGTAGAATGAAATCAAGTTTCCTTGGTGACAAAGTAGACTGCCTAATAACTTTCTCATGACTTCTCAGAGAGTACATCCAACCTTCAGATTCTGTAATTTCAAGAACTTCCAAAAGCACATCAGATGGAACTGGACAATCAGTCAAAAAAGGGTTCAGGCCGGGCACAGCGGCCCATGCCTATAATCCCAGCACTTTGGGAGGCCAAACTGGGTGGATCACATGAGGTCAGGAGTTCAAGACCAGCTTTGCCACGAGGTGAAACCCCATCTCTACTAAAAATACGAAAAAACAAAACAAAACAAAACAAAACAAAACATTAGCCAGGTGTGGTGGTGTGTGCCTGTAATCCCAGCTAATCGGGAGGTTGAGGCATGAGAATCACTTGAACCTGGGAGGCAGAGTTTGCGGTGAGCCGAGATCACGTCATTGCACTTCAGCCTGGGCAACAAGAGCAAAACTCCATCTCAAAAAAAAAGGGGGGGCGGGTTCAGTGGCCAAGAAATTAGAGAAGGACTAGATTAAACAAAGGTGAACAGGTTTCTTTAATAAAAGAACCTTCACTATGACAATGTATAGCATAAAGGGGTTGGATTTAAAACCTTCAATCTAACATGATTAAAAAGAGTTTAAACAAAATTTTTTTTTATTTTTCTTATTTCTCCAAGGAAAAAGGACATTTTGTCCCCCCACCTAACTGGGATTTTATAGGACCAGTGTTAAGAAAGTACAACCTGGAAACTCTTGGTATATAAGGTATATTATGGCAGGGCAAGCTGCATAAGGAAAGAAACCAATAGAGAAAACTCAACATTGGAGTCATTTATCTATTACCTCTTCTTCTTCCTGTGCTTCTACTGCTGGTCCATTATGTGCCTCCTGGAAAAGCAGTTTTTTCATCTTTCGATATTGCAGATTGTCCAGCTCTCTTACTGCATCCTTTGTCCTCTGAATGAGATCTATTAACACGGTTTCAGGGCGCTCCCGAAGAACAAACATGTGCTAAATAGGGTAGAAGGTAAAAGGCTGATTTTCTTTTTTTCTTCAATTAATGCCAATGTACTCCTTCTCAGACCCTACAGATAATATCCTATGATAGATAACGCATATAATCTCTAGCTAAATGATTCTGTTAAATTTCTTCTATTTATAAAATTATAACTTACATACATGTACTCTGTGCATAACTACTCCTGTACATTTTATAAAAATGGAACATAATATTTTTTCTTTATTTTGAACATATTTTTGTTGGCCAACTAAAAATGCAGAGTTAAAATAATTGAATGGCCGGGCGCGGTGGCTCAAGCCTGTAATCCCAGCACTTTGGGAGGCTGAGGCGGGTGGATCACGAGGTCAAGAGATCAAGACCACCCTGGTCAACATGGTGAAACCCCGTCTCTACTAAAAATACAAAACATTAGCTGGGCATGGTGGCGCGTGCCTGTAATCCCAGCTACTGAGGAGGTTGAGGCAGGAGAATTGCCTGAACCCAGGAGGCGGAGGTTGCAGTGAGCCGAGATCGCGCCATTGCACTCCAGCCTGGGTAACAAGAGTGAAACTCCGTCTCAAAAAAAAAAAATAATAATAATAATAATAATTGAAGGGTTGGTGGGGCACAGTGGCTCACGCCTGTAATCCCAGCACTTTGGGAAGCTGAGGCGGGTGGATAACGAGGTCAAGAAGAGTTCAAGACTAGCCTGACCAACGTGGTTAAACCCCATCTCTACTAAAAATATAAAAATTAGCTGGGCATGGTGGTGCGTGCCTGTAATCCCAGCTTCTTGGGAGGCTGAGGCAGGAGAATTACTTGAACTGGGACCTGCGAAGCAGAGGTTACAGTGAGCCGAGACCACGCCACTGCATGCACTCCAGCCTGGGCTATATCTCAAAAAAAAAAAAAAAATAATAATAATAATAAAATAAATTGAAGGGTCTAAACACTAAGAATTAAGCCCAATCAAAGCTTTCAAGGTCTACATATTCTAAGAACTGAGGATTTCATACAAAAAACATGTTCAGTTCTAAGTCATATTAGGTTTCAACAGGAATGTATTTAGTGATGGTGAATTATGAAAGATGAACTTAGGTATTATGGGTTCCTTTATATGCTGCATGAATCATATTCTTCATAAAATACTAACAGGGATTAAAAGCCATTAAATTATTACTGCTTTTTATAACCTAGCATTTAATATAATTTAACCTTATCAAATACAAAAAGTAGAAAAAACAATTCGACCATTATGATGATCACTATTACACTGTAACATATTTCTTTTCAGAAATTTTCTATGTATAAAATTTGTTTTGTAGATACATAGTTAGCATGTATATTCCAGAAAGACATATTCTGCCATCCCTTGAGTTCCATGAGATATCTTTGAATTCTTAGACAACTTTTACCTTCTTTGTAGCTCAAAATTTATTTCTTCTTTATGCAAAGAGTTGTTAACTATGCATCACAGCCCACTGTAACCTTAAACTTCTGGACTCAAGCAATCCTCCCACCTCAAGCCTCTCAAGCAGCTATGACTACAGGTATGCACCACCATTTCCAGCTAATATTTCTTCTTTTGGTGGGGGTGGTAGAGACAGGGTCTTGCTATGTTGCCCAGGGTGGTCTTGAACTCCTGGCCTCAATTGACCCTCCCAGGTTGGCCTTCCAAAGCACTGGGATTACAGGCATGAACCACTGCGCCCAGCCTCCATACAATATTTTATTCCATTTTCACAGTCATAACTATTATTATTTTAGCTGGGTGCAGTGGCTCATACCTGTAATCACAGCACTTGGGAGACCAAGGCAGGCAGATCACTTGAGGTCAGGAGTTCAAGACCAACCTGGCCAACATAGTGAAACCCTAAAAATATAAAAAATTAGCAGGGCGTGGAGGTGTAGGCCTGTAATCTCAGCTACTCAGAAGGCCGAGGCATGAGAATCACTTGAACCCAGGAGGTGGAGGTTGCAGTGAGCTGAGATCATGTAACTCCACTCCAGCCTGGGTGACAGAGCAAGACTCTGTCTCCGAAACAAAAAATTAATAATTATTATTTAAAACTTATAAACATAATGCCTGTAGAATATTTCATCAAATGTTTGATGAAATATTATTTAAACATTATTTAAACCAAATTATTTAAACATTACTCTAATTTGGGGCAGCTATTTCCAATTTTTAATTACATGATAAATAGCTTCATACATTAAAAATTTTTTATTAATTTTTTTTCTTTTTTTTTCTTTATGATGGACTGCAACAGAAATGTAATTAGGCCAAAAGATAAGAAGCTCATTACAAATATTTCCTATCATTTCAAATAGGGCTGTGATAATACATGCTAGGGGCCAGGCAAATGAATACTATTAATATATGCAGACTTAGGATCTAATCACCAAATACCAGTGGGCTGGGTTACTACTACCTGACTTAGAAAGGCTTCTTTTCCTTATATTTGGTGAACGTAAGAAGCCAGTCACATTCTTCCTTTTTCCTTAGTTTGGTGCATACCACTATTTACAATATTGTCTTCCTCTTTCTTTCCTTTTTTTTTTTTTTTTTTGGAGACAGAATCTCATTCTATCGCCCAGGCTGGAGTGCAGTGGCGCTATCTTGGCTCACTGCAACCTCCGCTTCCAAGGGTTCGAGCGATTTTCGTGCCTCAGCCTCCTAAGTAGTTGGGACTACAGGTGTACACCACCACACTCCGCTAATTGTTGTATTTTTAGTACAGATAGGGTTTCGTCATGTTGTCTAGGCTGATCTCAAACTGCTGACCTCAAGCGATCCACCCATCTCAGCCTCCCAAAGAGTTGGGGTTATAGGCATGGGCCACCGTGCCTGATCTACTATTTATAATATTGTCTTATCCAAAACATAAAACCTTATATTTCTAAGTTTCACTGTTTGTTAGATTTTGCTGTTTTTTTTTTTTTTGAGACAGAGTCTTACTCTGTCACCCAGGCTGGAGTGCAGTGGCACGATCTTGGCTTACTGCAACCTCTGCCTCCTAAGGAGCTGGGACTACAAGCACGTACCACCATGCCTGGCTTTTTTTTTTTTTTTTAAGTAGAGACAGGGTTTCACCATGTTGGCCAGGCTGGTTTTGAACTCCTGACCTTGTGACCCGCCCACATCAGCCTCCCAAAATGCTGGGATTACAGGTGTGAGCCACTGTGGCCGGCTGCTTATTTTTTTTTAACCAACATAATTCCTAGCTATATTAACGCTTCTGCTAGCTACTATGAGTGCCTATTTATTCAGGCTTTCATTTCTTAAATGACGAGTAAGCTTACTGCCTGGGATTTCTCAACCGTTACTGAAATTTTGCATGGCTTTTCTATACACTGTGGGTGCAAATAATACTACTGAATATATATGTGATCCTTTCAAATTAATTTGTGGCTTTAACTGATGTGTCAGTGAAATAAACTGAACTTGTTTGAAATTCTAAGACATTAGTGTAAATATAGTTTACTTAATCTTTTTCTTTTTTTCTTTCTTTTTTTTTTTTTTGAGATGGAGTCTCACTCTGTCACCCAGGCTGGAGTGCAGTGGCACGACCTCGGCTCACTGCAACCTCTGCCTCCAGTTCAAGCGATTCTTCTTCCTTAGCCTCCTCAGTAGCTGAGATTACAGGTGCATGCCACTACGCCGAGCTAATTTTTGTATTTTTAGTAGAGATGAGGTTTCACCATCTTGGCCAGGTTGGTCTCGGTCTCCAACTCCTAACCTTGTGATCCACCTGTACCTCAGCCTCCCAAAGTGCTGAGATAACAGGTGTGAGCCACCTTGCCAAGCCAGTTTACTTAAATCTTATAGTAAAAGATTAAAAAGATTCCTTGGGGTCCCAAAAAGATAGAGCCAAATCCTACTTATCATTGTCTAACGTAAATATTTTAAGAACTATAATAAAGTCAGTAATATTACTATTGCTATTAATAAGACAACCCTCAAATGAAATAT
The DNA here is from genome assembly GCF_009761245.1 of Sapajus apella. Lineage (NCBI taxonomy): Eukaryota > Metazoa > Chordata > Mammalia > Primates > Cebidae > Sapajus > Sapajus apella. The sequence continues at coordinate 37,688,803 of NW_022436952.1, forward strand.
TTTTTAAGACCAGAAAGCATACACAAATCATGTATTTAAATTAGTTAACCAAGTCTGCTGAAAACTGAATAGAACGCACATATTTTAAAAATATTTCATTGCCAAGTTAGAAAAATATATTTCCAAATAAGGAAACAGTAGTATTATTTCCAAGCTCCTCTTCTCCCACATGTAATGTAAATACATTCATGTTATATATCTTTCTTTCATATTATATTAATATTAGACAGATCAATATATTAAGTGTGGCAGATCTAAAAATTAAGCAAAAGCCTGGGCATGGTGACTCACACCTATAATCCCAGCATTTTGGGAGGCCTAAGGTGGGCAGATCACAAGGTTAGGAGTTTGAGACCAGCCTGGCCAATATGGTGAAACCCCGTGTCTACTAAAAATACAAAAATTAGCCGGGCATGGTGGCAGGCACCTGTAGTCTCAACTATTCGGGAGGCTAAGGCAGGAGAATCGCTTGAACCAGGGAATCGGAGGTTGCAGTGAGCTGAGATTGCACCACTGCACTCCAGCCTGGGCGACAAAGCGAGACTCTGTCTCAAAACAAAACAAAACAAAACAAAACAAATCAAGCAAAAAGTTCAACTATGTTTTATCAACTTTGAAATAAGACACTATTCCACATGAATTCAAATTTATAACTCATGAACATATTCTTGCACATGTAAGTATTTGGCTATTTGAATACTTGGCTATATATTTAGACACGGTAACAGCAGCTAATCAATTTGAAAAAAAAATTAAAAAATTTAGTATCTATAAAAAAAGAAAAAAAAATTTAGTACCTAAGAAAAGTTCCCAGAAACAACAGTATAAAAAAACAAGTATTTCAGTAAAAACTAGTAGAGTTACTTAATCCTAATTCAGAATCATAATAAAATACATTCTTTACAATCATTTCTTAGGGATAAGAACAAATTTAAAGTATAATAGAACTGGTGGCTCACGCCTATAATCCCAGCACTGAGAGGCTGAGGCAGGTGGATCATGTGAGCCCAGGAGTTCGATACCAGCTTTGGCAATGTGGCAAAACCCTGTTTCTACCACAAACACAAAAATTAGCCAGGTAGAGTGGTGAGTGTCTGTAGTCCCAGCTACTTGGGAGGCCGAGGTGGGAGGATCGCTTGAGCCTGGTGGTCAAGGCTGCAGGAGTCGTGATTGTGCCGCTGCACACCAGCCTGGGTGACAAAGTGAGACCCTGTCTTAAAATAAAATAAACTATAATAGAACTGACCTTTAAAAGTTCCTCTGATGTAGGACGATCTTGAGGGATTTTCTGGAGGCAAGAATCTACAAAGTTTCGAAAATAATCAGACCTATTGTAAAGGAAAGTATCAAGTGAACATATTGCTATTTCCTTTAAAAATACATCCACAAATCATGGCAAGTGCCGACTGGTGGGAGGGGGAATGGAAAGGGAATTCTTAAAAAAAAGCAGAGACTATATAGTTTCATATAAGTCTATGAAAATCAATGGAAAGCAACCAATGAATGGTTACCATTTTCCAAAGATAAACTCACACAGATAACTTTAAAATCCTGCTCCTATATATTTACATATCACAACACATACCACATTGAGGCAGAATGAGGGAAGCCTATCTACTTTTTATTTTTGCATTCAAATCCAAGATAACATTCCATTCCTTTCCATTTCCCTTTTCTTTTCCTTTTTGCTAAGCCTTTCTTATAATAAGCTCTTTCTTATTATAAGACCTCTTATAATAAGCTTTCTTGGCCTGGCGCTGTGGCTCACACCTGTAATCCTAGCACTTTGAGAGGCCAAGGTGGGTGGATCACCTGAGGTCAGGAGTTCAAGACCAGCCTGGCCATCATGGTGAAACCCCATCTTTAAAAAAAAAAAAAAAAAAAGCTTTCTTATAATAAGCTCTTTCTTATTTGCCCCTTGGATCGTCTTCTATATAGCATGTTTCAGAATATCACTCTATCTGCTCTGGAGAGAGCATTTTTATACCTGAGTATTTGGTGCCCCTGAGCAAATGGATAAGACTTCCATTAAACCTAGAAAACCAATTAAGATATTTCTAAGAGCCGGGCGCGATGGCTCAAGCCTGTAATCCCAGCACTTTGGGAGGCCAAGGCGGGTGGATCACGAGGTCAAGAGATTGAGACCATCCTGGTCAACATGGTGAAACCCCGTCTCTACTAAAAATACAAAAAATTAGCTGGGCATGGTGGCGCGTGCCTGTAATCCCAGCTACTCAGGAGGCTGAGGCAGGAGAATTGCCTGAACCCAGGAGGCGGAGGTTGCGGTGAGCCGAGATTGCGCCATTGCACTCCAGCCTGGGTAACATGAGTGAAACTCCGTCTCAAAAAAAAAAAAAGATATTTTTAAGAGCCAGATGCGGTGGTTCACACCTGTAATCCCAGAACTTTGGGAGCTGAGGCGGGTGGATTACCAGAGGTCAGGAGTTGGAGATCAGCCTGACTAACATGGAGAAAACCCCTTCTCTACTAAAAATACAAAATTAGCCAGGTGTCGTTGAGCGCTCCTGTAATCCCAGCTACTTGGGAGGCTGAGGTAGGAAAATCACTTGAACTCGGGAGGCAGAGGTTATAGTGAGGCAAGATTGCACCACTGCACATGAGCAAAACTCAGTCTCCAAAAAAAAAAAGGTATTTTTAAAAACATTAGAAGTCTGTAACACATTATTATATAGTGTTATTGACAAGAGTTCAATGAGTAAGGCAGTAAATAATTACTCCGTCAATGTTTGTCTCTAATATTCAAATAAGATTTTAAGTTCCTTGTAGGCAAAAATTCTTTTATAAATCCCCAAGTCTCAAACACAGTCTGTGTTCAATCTATTTATTACTTGTATGTAACAGATATGGTTTCAATGTTTTTGTTTTCTCCAAAACTAATACTGAAACTTAATCTCCAATGCAACAGTGTTGGGAGGTGGGGCCTAATGGGAATTGTTCAGGTCATGAATGGGTTAATGCTGCTATAAAAAGGACTTGCAGGAGAGGGTTCTCTCTCTCTCCTGCTCTTTGCCATGTGAGGACACAATGCTTCTCCCCTCCAAAGGATGCAGAGTTAAAGGCACCATCTTGGAAGCAGGAGGACCAGGGCCTAATCTGCCAGTGCCTTCATCCCGGACTTCCCAGCCTCCATAAAGTGAGAAATAAATATCTGTTCTTTACAAATTACCTGGCCTCTGATATTCTGTTATAGCAGTGCAAAATGTACTAAAGCATACCATAACACTAAACTCAGTGTCAAAAGATTCGTTCTGTATAATTCTAAACACAAAGTAGAGTTATAGAGAAAACAGTCTTTTGGCACAGAATTTTAGCATTATGTATTTGTTTAGTAGAGTTATATGGCATATTCTTTTCTTTTTTTTTTTGAGGCGGAGTTTAGCTCGTTACCCAGGCTGGAGTGCAATGGTGCGAACTCTGCTCACCGCAACCTCCGCCTCCTGGGTTCAAGCAATTCTCCTGCCTCAGCCTCCTACGTAGCTAGGACTACAGGCATGCACCACCATGCCCAGCTAATTTTTGTATTTTTAGTAGAGACGGGGTTTCACCATGTTGACCAGGATGGTCTCAATCTCTTGACCTTGTGATCCACCCGCCTCAGCCTCCAAAAGTGCTGGGATTATAGGCATGAGCCACTGCGCCCAGCCATATGGCACATTCTTTTTTTTTTTTTAAACGGAGTTTCGCTCTTGTTACCCAGGCTGGAGTGCAATGGCGCGATCTCGGCTCACCACAACCTCCGCCTCCTGGGTTCAGGCAATTCTCCTGCCTCAACCTCCTCAGTAGCTGGGATTACAGGCACGCACCACCATGCCCAGCTAATGTTTTGTATTTTTAGTAGAGACGGGGTTTCACCATGTTGACCAGGATGGTCTCGATCGCTTGACCTCGTGATCCACCCGCCTCAGCCTCCCAAAGTGCTGGGATTACAGGCGTGAGCCACCGCGCATATGGCACCTTCTTAAGTGGCAAAGACTCATATCAATATGCCATAATTATGTAATCTTTAAATAATTTAGTACCCCTAATTTATATATCTGTGAATTACAAAGTATTTATTAAATATGCTCAACATTCCCCTAGAATTTATCAAATGCTAGATAAGGAAAAGTGAAATATAAATTCTTATGAAAATGAATATTTTCCGCATTCATGTGACATCATTCATCCTTTTCTGAACTGTTATACATATGCTATGAAATGGAGACATGACAAAGGATATATATAATATTTAAAAGGATAAAATAGCCTATTTTAATATATTATAAGGTGATACATTTTACCTAATTGAAATTATATCATTTTGATAACAGATTACAAAAAAGCATTTCATTTATTCAATATTGAGCAATATATCTTAACAATACTCACCATTCATTAGACTGTAGTGTAGGGGATTCATTTTGGGCTATGTGATATAAGGCACTCATTGCATTCATATTAAATAAAGGAGGCTTCCTTTCCGCTGTAAAAGAAACATTCCTGTTAAAATATGTGCCGGGGTACTTAAGTACTGGTCACAACTTTTTTTAAAAAATGATTTTATTTTGAAACAGTCTTAAACTTACCCAAAAAACTGCAAGTAGAGTTCAAAGAGCTTTTTTTCTTTTTCTTTTTTTTTCTGAGACAGGGTCTTACTCTGTCACCCAGGCTGCAGTGCAGTGGCACAATCTCAGCTCACTGCAGCTTTGACCTCCTGTGCTCAAGCAATCCTCCCACCTCAGACTCCCAAGTAGCTGGGACCACAGGTGTGCACCACCATGCCCAATTAATTTTTGTATTTTCTGTAGAGGTGGGGTTTCACCATGTTGCCCAAGATAGTCTTGAACTCTTGAGCTCAAGCAATCCTCCCAACTTGGTCTCCCAAAGTGCTAAGATTATAGGCATCAGTCACCACCCCCACCCCACCTCAAAAAACTTTTTCAGGTGAATCAATTGAAAATAAATTGCTAACCTGATGTCTCACCATCCTTAATATATACTTGAGTGTGTATTTCCTATAAAGAAGAACATTTTCCTAAGGAACCACAGTACATCCATTAGATCAGGCCATTTAATAGTGATACATAACTATCATCTAATCCCCAAACTATGTTCAACTTTCATTCATGTGTCCTAGTAATATCCTGAGTAGCAATAGTGAGCTTTGAGCACTGGCAATCTTCAAGGAATGTGTTCGCTGTATCCAAGTGGTCAAACTTATTGACATAAAATTGTTCATATTTCCCCATTACTCTTTTAATGTCTGTAAAATCTGTAGTGATTATCATCTCTTACTCCTGATATTGGAAATTTGTGTCTTCTCTCTTTTTTTTTTGTGATTAGTTTGGCTAGAGGTTTAACAATTTTTTTGATCTAAGATTCCCAGTTTTTGGTTTCATTGATTTTCTCTATTGTTTCTCAGTTTTCTATTCAACTGATTTCTGCTTTGATCTTTATTATCCTCTACCTTCTGCTTATTTTGTGTTGACTTTACTCTTTGTTTAGTTTATATATATATATATATATTTTTTTTATTGTACTTTAGATTCTGGGGTACATGTGCAGATCATGCAGGATTGTTGCATAGGTACATACATGGCAATGTGGTTTGCTGCCTCCATCCCCCCGTCACCTGTATCTGACATTTCTCCCCATGGTATCCCTCCTCAACCTCCCTACCCACTGCTGTCCCTCCCCTAATCCCCCCAACAGACCCCAGTGTGTGATGCTCCCCTCCCTGTGTCCATGTGTTCTCATTGTTCAACACTCGACCATGAGTGAGAACATGTGGTGTTTGAATTTCTGTTCTTGTGTCATTTTCCTGAGAATGATGGTTTCCAGATTCATCCATGTCCCTAAAAAGGACACAAACTCGTCGTTTTTTATGGCTGCATAGTATTCCAGTGTATATGTGCCACATTTTCCTTGTCTAGTCTATCATCGATGGGCATTTGGGTTGGTTCCAGGTCTCTGCTATTGTAACCAGTGCCATAATGAACATATGTGTGCATGTGTCTTTATAACAGAACAATTTATAATCCTTTGGATATGTACCCAGTAATGGGATTGCTGGGTCAAACAGGAATTTCTATTTTTAGGTTCTTGAGGAATCACCACACTATCTTCCACAATGGTTGAACTAATTTATACTCCCACCAACAGTGTAAAAATGTTCCTATTTCTTCACATCCTCTCTAGCATCTGTTGTCTCCAGATTTTTTAATGATCTCCATTCTAACTGGTATGAGATGGTATCTCAATATGGTTTTGATTTGCATCTCCCTAATGACCAGTGATGATAAGCATTTTTTCATGTTTGTTGGCCTCATATATGTCTTCTTTTGAGAAGTGTTCATGTCCTTTGCCCACTTTTGAATGGGTTTTATTTCCTGTAAATCTGTTTTCACTCTTTGTAGATTCTGGATATTAGCTCTTTGTCAGAGAGGTAAATTGCAAATTTTTTTTTCCCTATTCTGTTGGTTGCCGGTTCACTCCTAATGATTGTTTCTTTTGCTGTACAGAAGCTCTGGAGTTTAATTAGATCCCATTTATCTATTTTGGCTTTTGTTGCTGTTGCTTTTGGTGTTTTGGTCATGAAGTCCTTGCCTATGCCTACGTCCTGAATGGTTTTGCCTAGGTTTTCTTTTAGGGTTTTTATGGTGTTAGGTCTAATGTTTAAGTCTTTAATCCATCTGGAGTTAATTTTAGTGTAAGGTGTCAGGAAAGGGTTCAGTTTCTGTTTTCTGCACATGGCTACTCAGTTATCCCAACACCATTTATTAAACAGGGAATCCTTTCCCCGTTGCTTGTTTTTGTCAGGTTTGTCAAAGATCAGATGGTTGTAGATGTGTGGCGTTGCCTCTGAGGCCTCTGTTCTGTTCCATTGGTCTAAATCTCCATTTTGGTACCAGTACCATGCTGTTTTGATTACTGTAGCCTTGTAGTACAGTTTGAAGTCAGGTAGCATGATGCCTCCAGCCATGTTATTTTTGCTTAGGATTGTCTGGCTATGTGGGCTCTCTTTTGGTTCCATATGAAGTTTAAGGTGGTTTTTTCCAGTTCTGTGAAGAGGGTCATAGGTAGCTTGATGGGGATAGCATTGAATCTATAAATTACTTTGGGCAGTATGGCCATTTTTAGTTTCTTAAGGTAAAAATTGAAGTCATGACTTTGACAAATTGAAGTGCAGTCGCTCTTCTGAATCTGTGGGTTCTGCATCCACAGACTGAAACAACCAATAGAAATATTTCAACCACAGACTGAAAATGCTTGGGGAAAAAATAATAAAAATAACAATATGGGCCGGGCGCGGTGGCTCAAGCCTGAAATCCCAGCACTTTGGGAGGCTGAGGCGGGTGGATCACGAGGTCAAGAGATCGAGACCATCCGGGTCAACATGGTGAAACCCCGTCTCTACTAAAAATACAAAAAATTAGCTGGGCATGGTGGCGCGTGCTTGTAATCCCAGCGACTCAGGAGGCTGAGGCAGGAGAATTGCCTGAACCCAGGAGGCGGAGGTTGCGGTGAGCCGAGATCGCGCCATTACACTCCAGCCTGGGTAACAAGAGCGAAACTCCGTCTCAAAAAAAAAAATAAAATAAAAATAACAATATAACAATAAAAATAAAAATTTTTAAGACAACTACTTACATGGCATTTATATTGTATTAGGTATGATAAGTAATCCAGATATTATTTAAAGTATTTGGGAGGATATGTACAGGTTACATGCAGAAACTACACCATTTTATATGAGCCTTAAGCATCTGCACTTTTTGTAATCTGTGGGGGTTCTGGAACCAGTTCTCTCAAGATACTGAGACATATGGGGCTCTAGAATGTCCCTCAGTTTGAGTTTTTCTGACATTTCCTATTATTAGAGTTAGGCTAAACACTTTTGGCAGCAATATCACAGTGGTAATGCTATAATTTGCTTACTGCATCCTATGAGGTGTCACATGACTTTGAGAAGTTCTGTTACTGATGGCATTCACTTTGATCACTTAAGGCCCATGTCTGCCAGTCTTCTTCATGATAAAGTTTTTCTTTTCTCCTTTGTAATTATTAAGTATTTTGTAAGACAGTACTCTGAATCTACATCAATATTCTGCTTCTCATAAAACTTTCAATTTTATTATTTTATTTATTTATTGTATAGAGTCATAGATTTAGATTTTATTTAATAAGTTATAATTTATCATTTATTTTGATGTTCAAATTGTCTCATATTTGAGCAGTAGAAACCTTTTTAAGCTGGCTTGTGTCTTTTGGACACACCCCATTATTCCTTGGTTACTTTCTTGCTTTCTGGTACACTCAGATGTCCTAGCCTCATTTTGTACTTTCCCTAGCCCAGACCCTGGATCAATGATTTCTCCAAAGGGCTGTTGTGCTAGGTGTGCTTACTGCTACTTGGGTGTCACTGCTCTCAGACATACTCAATGAACAGAGTTGGGAATATATACAGGTATATAATTTATACACCTGTGTGTACAAATACATGATATAAATATTTTTATTTAAAAACAATAAATTCACTACAGTATCTCAAATTCGAATCCAACACCATAGTGTTTATTCTAGCTTTCTTCTTGCATATTTGTAAAGTCCTTCTCTGACAATGAGAAACCCTGCTCTCATTATCCTTTATATATATATGTATGTTTATGTGTATATAATACACACAAACATACATACATACATACTTATTTATACTTATTTATTTATTTATTTATTCTGAGACAGAGTCTTGCTCTGTTGCCCAGGCTGGAGTGCAGTGGCACAATCTCGGCTCACTGCAACCTGCACCTCCCAGGTTCAAGCAATTCTCCTGCCTCAGCCTCCTGAGCTGGGACTACAGGCATTCGCCACCATGCCTGGCCAATTTTTTTTTAATAGAGACAGTGTTTCACCATGTTGACCAGGCTGGTCTCAAACTCCTGACCTCAGGTGATCTGCCCATCTCAGCCTCCCAAAGTGCTGGGATTATAGCATGAGCCACCACACCCGGCCCTCAATATATTTTCCTATTTGATAAATTCCTCCTATGTAACCAACCAACATCCTATCTTTGTAACCATCTTCTCTCCTCTTAAGAAGATGCCCTCCTTTCCCTATTCAAATTCTGAATCCCCATTCCATTTCACCCTACAGTGTGAACAACCTCTTGGTCACTAAGTCTTTTAAAAGATATGCCATCAATATATCAAACCAGAACATATCTTTTTAATTTTGTCATTCAGGATTAAATTAGAAATCTCTCAATTTTATCAAAGAACATTAAACTTAGCTAAAAATCACAGAAGAGATTCACCAAATTTTCAATCTGTTAGACTCTCATAAATTCAAATAACATTTTTTTGCTTGAGACAGAGTGTCAATCTGTCACCCAGACCAGAATGCAGTGGTGTGATCTCAGCTCACTGCAACCTCTAGCTCTCAGGTCCAAGAGATTCTCCTGTCTCAGCTTCCGAAGTAGCTAGGAATACAGGGATGCACCACCACACTCGGCTAATTTTTGCAGTTTTAATATAGATGAGGTTTCACCAAGTTGGCCAGGCTGGTATAAAACTCCTGACTGCAAGTGATTCACCCGCCTTGGCCTCCCAAAGTGCTGGGATTACAGGTATGAGCCACTGCACCTGGCCAAATATTTTCTATCTCAAATTTTTATAAGCTACTACTAAACTTTTTTCTTTTTTTGAGATAAGGTCTCGCCTTGTCACCTGGGCTGGAGTGCACTGGAGCGATCTTAGCTCACTGCAACCTTGACCCCTTTGGCTCAAGTGATCTTCTCACCTCAACCCCCCAAACAGCTGGGACTACAGGTGCATGCCACCACACCCAACTATTTTTTTTTATTTTTTGTAGAGACGGGGTTTTTCCATGTTACCCAGGTGGGTCTCCAACTCCCAGGCTCAAGTGATCTTCCCATCTTGGCCTCCTTTAAAGTGTTAGGATTAGATGCATGAGCCACCACTAAACTTTAAACTAAATTTATTTTAAGTTAGAGGTACTATTCCTCATTAACTTGTGCACATTTCTAAAATGTGTCTGCCAATAATTTGGATTGCCTCTGTAAAATTAATACCTCCAAAACTCAAGAGGAAATTAGATGAAACTGAGATAGAAAACATGAATGGTCTAGAAAGTAAACCTCAGAAGCAATGTCCAATAATAAAATTTCCAGAGAAACAGTTCAAATTATATATACTTATACAGAAGAGTGATCATCAAAAGGTTAAATGGGTTAAAATGTTACTATTTTCATTTATTCCTCTCAATGAGAAGAAGGACTTTGTGTCCTTTTCTTTCCTGTATTATTTTAATTTAATTAATTTGTTTTTTTAGAAAGGGTCTCACTCTGTCACCCAGGCTGAGGTATAGTTGCATAAACATAGCTCACTGCAGCCTCAAACTCCTGGGCTAAAGGGCATCCTCTCACCTCAGTCTCCTGAGTAGCTGGGACTACAGGTGTGAGGTTACCATGCCCAGCTAATTGTTCTTGGTTTTGATAGAGACAAGGTCTTGCTGTGCTGCCCAGGCTGGTCTCAAACTCCTGGCTTTAAGCAATCCTTCCACCTTGGCCTCCCAAAGTGCTAGGATTACAAACGTAAGCCACTGTACCCAGCTGAGAGTAGAATGATGGATAATTTATTTTCTTTTCACTCCTTTCGTATTTCTACAATTTCACATCCTAGACATTTAATTAAAAATGGTAAATTAATATTTTTATAAAGATGATTATATAATCATGCAGCTTGAACAACAAAGAATCTTCATCAGATTAACTATAAAGAAACATAGAAACCCACTCATAAAAAGTTATGCATTATAAGATTTCTTGGTATTAAGACATAACCAAGTAATTTCAACCTTTGTGACACTAAAGCATGAAAGAGTCATATCTATTCACAACTACGTTTATCAAGACCAATAACAGTATAATTGATGTAAATTTTTTCTCTTACCTATACTGTAACAAAATAGTTTGCTTTAATTTGCTATCCTTAACTCTTCCAAAGTAGAAAAGCATATTATAATAAATATGTGTCCCAAGACTGAATCTAATTTGTATTGAAAATCGTACCACACATCTGTAATCCCAGCACTTTGGGAGGCGGAGGTGGGTGGATCACCTCAGGTCAGTAGTTCGAGACCAGCCTGGCCAACATGGTGAAACCCCATCTCTACTAAAAATGCAAAAATTAACTGGGCATGGTGGCTGACGCCTGTAGTTTCAGCTACTCGGGAGGCTGAGGCAGGAGAATACCTTGAACCTGGGAGGTGGAAACTGCAGTGAGACAAGATTGTGCCACTGCACTCCAGCCTGGGTGATATAACGGGGTGTTTCCAAAAAAAAAAAAAAAAAAAAAAAGAAAAGAAAAGAGAAGAGAAGAGAAAAGAAAAGAAAGAAAGAAAAGAAAATCATACCTCTAGACCTGTGTTATCTAACAGGGTAGCTAACTAGCCACATGGGACTATTTAAATGCTAATGTATTTAAATGAAACCTTAGAAAATTCAGTCCCTTAGCTGAAAAGCCACAGATACAGAACAACTTCTTTCACTGCAGAAAGTTTTCCTGGCCTTTGCTACTTTAGATCTTTCGTCTAGAGCCATAATCAGGCTTAAAATATAGTGCTACTTTAGATCTTTCAATTAGAACCATAATCAGACTTAGCACTTCAAAATATTCAAAACATTTATAAGTAAAATGTTTACAGTTATTATGAAAGATTATAAAAGCAAAGATACCAAATAAATGTCTAAAATTCTAAAATATTCTTTCAAATATTTCACCCACATAAAATTATTTAAAGGCAGTCACATCTAAAGTTGCTTTATTATAAATATAAAAACTTCTTTTGTGAAGGAACTCTGTTTTATGAACTAGAATAAAAAGAAGCTAGAAATAAGAAGTCATTTCACGGAAACTAGAGTTTAGGTAGATTTTGTTCTAAGCGGAACAATGAGCTAACAAATATCGTCTAATCAAATAAATCTTAAAATGTATCCGTGAAATCTAACAGGTCCATTAATGCAATTTCACTATCACTGAGCGGCACATATATGCACCAGCCAGCATTAAGAATGTAAAAGGACCCCTTGAGCAAGGAGTACATTAACCAGTTTCTCTACATGTATATCTAGGCTTCTTAAGAAATTAATTAGGATCTCTAGGTAGGAAAAAGAATCATAGATAAAAGAATAGAGATTAGAGTTTAAGACACTTAAAGGTACTTTCAAATGGAAGAAATAGTTTTGCCAACTTCAAATTAAGACAAAGAAATCATGAGAATGACATTATGGTAATCTCCAAATCTGTTTGTTGATGCTGTTAAACTACAAAACAAAAAGGAGGATATAGAGCTTGAAGGCAGTAGCTAACATAGGAATTCCAACAAAACTGAAAATACTAAGATTACATTTTAGGAAAAAAACTGGACCGCAAGGTAGTCTGGTTATAAAAGAAATCATAACATAAGCAAGATTATACCTTTATTTTACCTCATTTTCCCTATTTGTTTTAGATAACTACTGACAAACTCAGGTAGATAATAATTAATCAAAATTACCAATGGATTTTACTTTTAAAGTATTATTTTCCATCCTTGGTTACTCCTTTTAGAAGGGTTTAGGCAGTGCTATGGCTCATGCTTGAAATCCCCCCACTGTGGGAGGCCAAGGCAGGAGGATAGCTTGAGCCCAGGAGTTCGAGACCAGCCTGAGTGAGCAACATGGCGAAATCCTGTCTCTGCTAAAAATACAAAAAATTAGTCTGGCATGGTGGTATGCACCTGTAGTCCCAGCAACGTAGGAGGCTGAAGTGGAAGGATTGCTTGATCACAGGAAGCAGAGGTTAGAGTAAGCTGAGATTGCACGGCTGCACTCTAGCCTGGGCAACAAAACAAGACCCTGTCTCAAAAGTAAATAAATAAATAAAGTTTAATGCAATAATTTTATAAGAAGATAAAAAGGAAAAGACTATTGGACTGGTAGACTTCCACTGGGAAATCCAGAGCAAGAAGATGGGCAGCATCTTCAATTACAGTGACAGTTTACTGGCTCACATAAGTTATGATGGTCCACTGTTTTTAGCACAGTTCCATTTATGAGCAACTGAACCAAATATGTGCATAAAATCAAACTGCTACAGGAAATTGAGTCCAATCTCTCTCCCTTACTGCAAGACCCTGCTACAGTGATCCATATACCTATCATCATGGCCCCTGTTGAATAAAGTCAGCCTTACCATCTTAAAAAAAAAAAAAAAAAAAAAAAAAAAACTGTAAAAAAAAAAAAAAAAGATATGCAGTCTGACATCTAATTTCATCCCTAATTCAAAGTAAAAAAAAAAAAAAAAAAAAAAGTAATAACTACTCCAGCTAATTATGAATGCTTTATAGAGCTTCCATAGATGGTAAATCTGGTAATCACAAACATATTCTAGGTGTTTAACAAATACTCATTAATGTCAGACATAGGTTCCTCAAAATTAAAACCACAGTGGAAAATTATTTTAGATATAATGGAACAGAGCAAATATACCTAACAGAGCAAATATAATATACTTAACCCTAATATATATAAAAATTATCAAATAACCAAAGTGAAAACCTTAATAAATGTATTGCCCACCTTATAAAGTGACATAAAAGATAAAAATCTATAATTTTTATACATTGGTACAGAAATTGAGGTAAAACATTGATCAAAACTTAATCCATAGTAATGAAGAACAATGCTTACCTAGTTCAATACATGTTATTCCAAGAGACCACACATCTACTTTGCCATCATATTGTCCTTCATCCATGGCTAAAATTACTTCTGGGGCCATCCTAGAACAAAATGTTCACTTAAATTAAAGTTGTTTTTTTTTTTTTTTTTTTTTTAAGTATACTATTCTTTGAGAATGTAACGGTTATCTACATGGAGGTCACTGGTTTGAATTCTAACCAATATATCTGAACGTAAGAATTTTTATAATGGGAACTAAATGTGTTACAGGTTGTGAGGTAAATATCTAGCAATGCATATATAGTGTGAGATTTATTCTCACCATCTGTCATTATCATGTAACAGCTACCCCAAAAGAAGGAGGCTCCCAAGGCAGGATTATATTCTGCATCTGCTCAAGTTTGCAGATTGTAATACTGATTCATATCCTTTAGGCCAATGGTTCTCAAATATTTTGGTCTCAGGATCTCATTACAAAAGTCTAATTTTTGGCCAGGCATGGTGGCTCATGCCTGTAATCCCATCATTTTGGGAGGCTGAGGTGGGCAGATCAGAGGTCAAGAGTTTGAGACTAGCCTGACCAACATGGTGAAACCATTTTTGTATTTTTGTATTCTCTACTAACAATACACAAATTAGCTGAGTGTGGTGGTGTGCTCCTGTAATCAGCTACTCAGGAGGCTGAGGCAGGAGAATCACTTGAACCCGGGAGGCAGAGGTTGCAGTGAGCCGAGATCACACCACTGCACTCCAGCCTGGATGACAGAGTGAGACTCTCTCCAAAAAAAAAAGTCTAATTTTTGCTTGAAAGATTGAATTTTACTATTGGCAACAAATATTGTCAGTTGTTTTCCTTGAAGTTACATGCTTATGTCATTTATTAAAGAAAATTACCTGCCACAATAACCAAGACTGAATAATCACAGTTTGCGTCTTTCTTTCAAATAAAAATGGTGTTCCATGATAAAAATGGCTAGGGTAGTTTACAACTCAATCACACAATTATCAGTCTTATGGGTAACTTATTTGTAAATTAAGCACTAATTCATGTCTTCAACTAGTGTCCCACATTCTTTTTTAAAATTTTAAATTTTTTTTTTTTTTTTTGAGACAGGGTCTCACTCTGTCACCAGGCTGGAGTACAATGGCTTGATCTCAGCTCACTGCAACCTCTGCCTCCTAGGTTCAAGTGATTCTCCCACCTCAGCCTCTCAAGTAGCTGAGACTACAGGCGTGGGCCAATATGCCTGGTTAATTTTTGTATTTCCTGGTAGAGATGGGGCTTTACCATGTTGGCCAGGCTAGTCTCAAACTCCTGACCTCAAGTGATCTGCCCGCCTCAGACTCCCAAAGTTCTGGGATTACAGGCATACACCACTGCATCTGGCCAAGTCTAACATTCTCGACGGTACTTTACCTTACACTTCATTTGTATTTCATGTTAAACATAGATAGACACTTAAAACGGTTGCTGACTGCTTTAATAAGATTATTACCAAGTACTCCCAGTTTGTGTATGTGAGTGTACACATTTATGTGCGTAAGACATATGTATGTATCCAGCTCTCATGTTCTAATCATACTGTAGACAAATTAACAAATATGTAAATAAAGTAAACTTTCAGTAGTCAATAACTATTGGTGTTTCACAATTCTTTTAAGATGTTGAAGTTTGGGAAATCACTAAGTAAAGTTAAAGAAATGCTTTTTCTGTTTTTCTGCAACAAAACCAAAAACAGACAAATGGGACCTAACTAAGCTAAATGGCTTCTGCACAGCAAAACAATCTATCGACACAGTAAACAGACAACCTACAGAGTGGGAGAAAATATCTGCAAACTGCATCTGACAAAAGACCAATATCCAAAATCTCTAAGGGAGTTAAAAAGTAGACAAAGGGCCTGGCACAATGGCTCACGCCTGTAATCCCAGCACTCTGGAAGGCCGAGGCAGGTGGATCAGAAGGTCAAGAGTTCCAGACCAGCCTGGCCAATATGGTGAAACCCTGTCTCTACTAAAAATAAAAAAAATTAGCCAGGTGTGATGGCACACACCTGTAGTCCCAGCCGGGGATTGAGGCAAAGGAATTGCTTGAACCTGGGAGGCAGAGGTTGCAGTGAGCCAAGATCGTGCCACTGCACTCTAGCCTGGGTGACAGAGTGAGACTCCGTCTCAAAAAAAAAAAAGAAAAAGTGGACAAAGGGCATGAGCAAGATACTTCTCAAAAGAAAACATACAAGTGGCCAACAGACATGAAAAAATGCTCAGTATCACTAATCGTCAGAGAAGAGCAAATCAAAACCACACTGAGATAGTCACTCATACACTGTTGGTGGGATTGTAAATTAGTTCTGCTCCTATGGAAAGCACTTTGGAGATTTCTCAAATACCTGTAAGTAAAAATAGAATTACCATTTGACTCAGCAATCCCAATTACTAGGTACATACCCAAGGGAAAATAAATTGTTCTACTGAAAAAACACCTGTACTCATGTTTATCACAGCACTATTCACAAGAGTAAAGACACAGAATCAACCTTAGTGCTCATCAACACTGACTGGATAAAGAAAATATGGTAAAAGCCTGGGCACCATGGCTTATACCTGTAATCCTAACACTTTGGGAGGCCAAGGCAGGTGGATTGCCCAAGCTCAGGAGTTCAAGAACAGCCTGGGAAACATGGCAAAATCCCATCTCTACAAAAAATACAAAAATTAGCCAGGGTGGTGGTGTGTGCCTGTAGTCTCAGCTACTCAGGAGGCTAAGGGGGGATGATCGCTTCAATTCGGGAAGTTGAGGCTGCAGTGAGCTGAGATCATGCCACTGCACTCCAGCCTGGGTGACAAAGTGAGACCTTGTCTCAAAAAAAAAAGAAAAAGAAAACATGGTACATATACATCATGGAATCCTACACAGCCATTAAAAAAATGAAATCATGTCCTCTGCAGCAACATGAATGTAGCTGGAGGCCATTATCCTAAGTGAATTAACACAGAAACAGAAAATCAAATACTACATGTTCTTGCTTATAAATGGGAGCTAAGCACTGCGTATACATGGACATAAAGACAGGAACAACAGACATGTGGACTCCAAAAGAGGAGAGGGAGGGAGCGGGACAAGGTATGAAGAACTTCCTAGTGGGTACTATATTCACTATTTGGGTAAAGAGTTCAATTGACACTCAAACTTCAGCATCACGCAATACATTGACGTAACAAAACTGCACATGTACCGCCCAAATCTAAAATTTAAAATAAATATTTTTCTCTGGTATTTGAAAATAATGTGAATGCTATGCCTACTTGTCAAGAATGTTATCCATTTGTTTATCTGATTAACTAGACAGACTTTCTAATAAAGTTACTTAACACTCTTTCAAAAAAAAGTATTTTTTGTATTTTTCATTGAAGGACTTTCCAGGGCCTTTTAATTATCTTTTCTATGTTAATTTTCTTTTTGAGACAGGTCTCACTCTGTTGCTCAGGCTGGAGTATAGTGGCATGATCATAGCTCACTGCAGCCACAACCTTTTGAGCTCAGGCAATCCACCTGTCTCAGCCTCCTGACCAGCTAGGACTACAGGTGTGTGCCACCATACCTGGCTAATATTTACTTTTTTTTTTTTTTTTTTTTTGGTCTTTTTACGCTGACCAGGTCAGTACTGATCTCCTGGCTTCAGTGATCCTGCCTCTTTAGTCTCTCAAAGTGCTGGATTACGGGTGTGAGGCACCATGCCCAGCCCAGGGCCTTTTAAAATTTTTTGTGTTTTTATTTTTATTTCTGGAGACACGATCTCACTCCATTGCCCACTCCATTGGAGTACAGTGGCATGATCATGACTCACTGCAACCTCGAACTCCTGGGCTCAGGTGATTCTCTCACTTCAGCCTCCCAAATAGCTGGGACTACAAGCACATGCCACCATGTCTGGCTAATTTTTTGTACTTTTTGTAGAAGCAGGGTTTCACCGTGTTGCCCAGACTGGTCTCAAACTCCTGAGCTCAAGCAATTCACCTGTCTCAAAGTGCTGGTATTACAGGCATGAGCCACTGTGCCTGGCTGCCTTTTTAATAGCAAATATTCATCACCAATTTCTAAAAAGGGAAATCACTAAGAACTTTTATTAGCTCAGAAAACGCCCCCCTTTTTTTGTAAAGGAAGAGTACTTTATCTAGACTAGGGTTCTACATAAGAAATTTCTGGTCATCTAGAGCAGTAGTCTTCAAATTTTAAAA
The DNA here is from genome assembly GCF_009761245.1 of Sapajus apella. Classification (NCBI taxonomy): domain Eukaryota; kingdom Metazoa; phylum Chordata; class Mammalia; order Primates; family Cebidae; genus Sapajus; species Sapajus apella. Next base: position 37,706,783 of record NW_022436952.1, read on the forward strand.
ATTCATTTATCTCCCAGAATTGATAAAAACTATGTATCCCTTGTACATTTTGGGGTTGAGATCTACATTTTATGTATTTAATGGCTGCAAAAGATATAATGGATAGGATATACAAATACTGTATATTGTATGTATGCTTTAAAGATATTTAAAACTTGGAGATGTGGAATTAGTTCACTCAATTAATTAAAAACAATACCTATATTCACAAAGCTATTGGAACAAAAAAAAAGAAAAGAAAAAACACTGCCTTATAACATAATCAGCAGAGCCAGACTTCATGGTCATTATCAATTAGACACATATGAATCACTTCCTGTCAGGAAAAGTCCAACTTCAATTTTCTTGTTTCTTTTTTGAGATGGAGTCTCATTCTGCTACCCAGGCTGCAGTGCACTGGTGCCATCTCGGGCCACGGCAACCTCCGCCTCCCAGGTTCAAGCGATTCTCATGCTTCAGCCTCCTGAGTAGCTGGGGCTACAGGCATGTGCCATCACAACTACCTAATTTAACATCTGGCTAATTTTTGTGTTTTTAATAGAGATGGGGTTTTACCATATTGGCCAGGCTGGTCTCAAACTCCTGACCTCAGGTGTCCGCCTCTGCCTCCCAAAGTGCTGGGATTACAGGTGTGAGCCACTGTACCCGGCTTCAATTTCAATTTTCGCTGCAAAGAAATACGTTAATATGTTCCATGACTGCCATCTCAGTTCTATATTCTACACTAGAAAAATAAGAAAGGGGCTGGGCATGATGGCTCAGCACTATAATCCCAGCACTTTGGGAGGCCAAGCTGGGCAGATCACTTGAGGTCAGGAGTTCGAGACCAGTCTGGCCAACAAGGTGAATTCCTGTCTCCACTAAAAATAACAAAAATTAGTTGGAGGCAGAGTTTGCAGTGAGCTGAGACCATGACACTGCACTCCAGCCTGGGTGAAACAGCAAAAATCTGTTTCAAAAAAAAAAAAAAAAAAAAAAAAGGAAGAAGAAAGGGTGGCATGAGTAGTAGTATTAGGGGAGAAAAGATAAAAGAGATAACTGATAACAAAAAGGAAGAGATGACTGGAGAGGCACATGAGTTTGTGCCCCAACCCTTCAATATTTCTCATAGATGGTATACATTCTAAAAATTTCTCTCTTCTGTGCCTCTAAGGCATATATATCTCAGAACAATGCATCACTGTAATATTCAGGATGGGTGAGAAGTCTTTCTTTTATAAAGCAAGAAAAAGGACCAAGTGGGAAAGAAGGGCCTAAGTCACCACTCTCAGCACATATAAAGAGGACATATATGGAAGTTAAAGATCTGAAAAATTATTTCCTTAAAACTTGCTAATAAATACATAATAAATTATTTATAGAAGAAATAAGATGATGTCTGGGATTTGTTTCAAAATTCTGGGTGGCAAGGGATGAAAAGGAAGCATATAGAGCAGAATTGGCCATGTGATAATGTTGCTGGTTTGGGTGACTGGTATTTAAGTATGTAATGATGGTATCATTCTTTAGTCTACTTTTATATATGTTTGACAAAATCAACTACTAGTCTTTAAGTACTCTTAAACTGAAGATCAGTGATACATAGTAAATATAAAGAAAGCATACAAATTAGAATTTAGATGTCTGCCCCTACTGAATTTTATTTAATTTTTTTCATTCTCACATCCAACATATGATACAGAGAGTAATACAAAAGCAAATGTGCCCAGGACAAAATGAAAACATAGGGAGATGTGGCTGAGCACAGTGGCTCATGCCTGTAATCCCAGCACCTTGGGAGGCTGAGGCGGGCAGATCATGAGGTCAGGAGATCGAGACCATTCTGGCCAACATGGTGAAACCCCATCTCTACTGAAAATAGAAAAATTGGACAGGTGTGGTGGCACATGCCTGTAATCCCAGCTACTCGGGAGGCTGAGGCACGAGAATCGCTTGAACCCAGGAGGTGGAGGTTGCACAGTAAGGTACTGCACTCCAGCCTGGCTACAGAGAGAGACTCAAAAAAATAAAAAAAAAAACAAAGAAAGGAAATATAGGGGGATACAAGGGCAGTATTCTAAATCTATATTTAAAACTTAGTATAATGTTTAAAGTAAAATGTTTAAAATAGTATTATATTTCCAGGAAAAGACATCTGAAAAAAGTACAGCTACACATTGCTTATTTCAATTATGAGGATCAGTACCAGATAGAACTATTCTTACCAATATGGTGTTCCCACAAAGGAATTGGCAGGTGATGCCATGGAAGCAGATCCAAAGTCAGCAAGTTTCACCTGGCCTGGTTCTGTCAGAAGGATATTTCCTGCTTTGATATCTCTAGGTTTAGGGAATAGAGAAAATTACTTTTCTTTCCCGCATTAGATTATGTTTAAAATGATAAAAAAGAAAAGAAAAATTCTTAAGACAGAGAAGGAGAAATAAAAATAATTAAATCCTGCAGTAATCTCAAAATTGGGATAATGACAATGAATATTCAAATTAGAGAACAAAAAAACTACAGAATTCAAATAAACATACACTAACAATTTTCTAAAAGAAAAACAGCAGTAAAAAAAGAACATTAGTTCATTGTAACATATAGTTGGCATATTTTACTTTCTGTTTATTGGCAGAACCAATAGTTTTTAAAAATTATTGTAATTAGCAAGCAACCTCTTCATCATATGTAAGATTTCTGAATATCCATACTTAACGTAAAAACAAAAAAGGAAAATATAAAACAACCTTACTCTCCAAACTTTTAAAAAAAGACTTATTCAAAATAAATAAATAAAGATGTATTCATATCATTTCCAAACTTCAGCATAGTTCTCCTAAATATAAAACAAAACTGGAATATATGGATAATGTAGTATCAATTATCCCAAATTTACTTTCAAACTTATTTTTCTGCAATAGCAAACATACTGTCCATATAACCTAAGAAAATTAGTTATTTATATGTAAGATCATCTGTCTAATTAGCATTATAATATATACTTAATCTTTCAAAAATTAAAATAGAAATTAAAGTGCTGAATTTCCAAGCACTTGTTAATTCTTACGATAGTATTTTAGTGTATAACATGAAGTGAATCTGTTTTTCCTCCATTTGATTTTTTTAAATGGAGAGGTATCTTAAATTTGAGAAAACCTTAGGTTGAAATTCCAACTATGGCACTCACTTATTTACTGGCCTGTGGATATCTCTCAGATCTTATCCCCATGTAAAAAATTAATAACCCATTAACTTGCAATGACTCTGTTGCATAGTTTAATATGTACTGCCTGGTTCATATATATAATCAAAAAATGCTAACTGTCTTCTAAAACAGCTAGGACCAATACCATTGCCAAAAATACATTATAAAATGTTTTAACTTCAAAGTTACTATCCATTAACAAGGATTATCAAGGATCACAGTTCAAAAGCATAAAGAGTCTTAAGCAGCTTTCATTTTTTTCTTTTCTTTTTTGGGACGGAGTTTTACTCTGTTGCCCAGGCTGGGGTGCACTGGCACCATCTCAGCTAACTGCAACCTCTGCCTCCCGGACTCAAACAATTCTCCTCCCTCAGCTTCATGAGTAGTTGGGATTACAGGTGCCCACAACAATGCCCAGCTAATTTTTGTATTTTCAGTGGAGACGTGGTTTCGCCATGTTGGCCAGGCTGATCTTAAACTCCTGACCTCAAGTTATCCTTCAAAGTGCTGGGATTAAACATGTGAGCCGCCGCACCTGGCCTTAAGCAGCTTTTATTCGTCCATGTCATGGAGTCAATGGAATAAGTCTGTCATTATCAGTTACCAAGAAGACAAAAGATCTAGATTTAGTTCTAGCTCTAATCTATTCGGCTTTGCAACCTTTAGGAAATTATAGTCACGAAATGAGACATCAGTAATTTTACCTGTAAAATGAGAAAGAAAGACTGTATGATTCTCTAATGCCCATTCCAGTTTGCAAATTAAATGATTCTACAACTAAATTTCTACCAGAAATCCGAAAAGTACACATACTTTTACAAGGTCCAGCAGCACATATAGGTAAAGATAAAAATGATCCTGGCTGGGCATGGTAGCTCACGCCTGTAATCCAAGCACTTTGGAGGCCAAGGCAGATGGATCACCTGAGGTCGGGAGTTCAAGGCCAGCCTGACCAACATGGTGAAACCCTGTCTTTAAAAAAAAAAAAAAAAAAAAATTTATTAAAAAAAAAAAAAAAGATCCTAAAGAGATCAAGTATACCACTACGTTCATTTTAAGACGTGAACAATATGAGCTTATACTATTTTATTTGAAATAGTATAAAGAATATGAAGAATATGAGCTTCATATATATAAAGAATATGAGCTTATACTATTTTATTTGGCTATAACCAATAAAAACTTCAGGGTTAATAAATTCTAAAGTTGATAATTGCAACAAGCTATTTACTTATCAAAATATGCTAATTTCCAAAGCACTTACCTATGGATCATGGTATGAGAATGTAAGTAGGCTAATCCCTGGAGAGCACCATGTGTAATTGCTGCTATTTCCACTTCTTGTAATGGCTTTTTGTGAACTTAAAATTTATTTGAAAATAATTAATACACAGAACACTTTTGTTAAAAGAAATACATATCTAATACATAGGGCAATTTTTAAAAACTGATACTGAGCAAGAAGAAATTTCCCAAGATGATAAAGATTGCTAAACTTTATAATTTGTATGCAATTGTGCCAGCTGTTAAAGTACAGTTCACAGCCAATTCTTCTCTTAGCTAACAATATTAAATAATTATTTGGTGACGTAAAAACAATAGTGACAGAGTTCTCCCTTTATTCTCACTTTGTTTTGAACAGGAGGCGCAGAATGACAGAGAATTCAGAAAAAATATTTGTAAAGACACAATGAGAAAAATAACTATTTTAAGCTACTATATAACATATAATATTTAATACAGACAACATATACCACACTGAGAATTTGAAAAAGATTAAGCGTTCTGCTCTTTCTGTAAAGCTTAGCATTATTTGGTATTATCATTTAAATAATGTCTAACTAAATTATCATTTTATTCTATGAATACTTTTTTTAAATAATCAAAGGAAACTTACCTTCTAGTAAATCTGAAGCAGATCCTAAACAATATTCCATTACAAGCTACATGAAAAAATTATAAAAGCATTAAAATATATTATTGTAAAGATTCTATTTAAGATAAAATAAGCTCACACAGGAGATCAAGAAGATAGTTTGAAGTAAAACTCTAGTCACCATTTACCTTAGAAAATACAGTTATACATTACTCAGAATAATATATTTTTTAAAATTCTTAATAAAAAATAGTTATGTATTCAGTGATTTGTTAAATGCATATATAAAGTCAAACCAATGATACATTAATCTTTTAATAATGCCAACATATAATCACTTCTATAAGCTGTGTATTTCATATATAATTGCTAATTAAAATTGTAAAGAAATGCATATATTCCATTACTACTAACTTATAGTAACAACATTGCTCATTGTTAGGACACAGAAAACTGTGTTCTCTAGAATTATATGTGTAGTCATCCCTTCACATCTATGGGTTCTAGATTTGTAGAGTCAACCAAATATGCATCAAAAATAATTGAAAAAATAAAAAGTTACAATATAACAATAAAAATAATACAAAATCCAATACAATATAACAACTATTTACATGGCATTCACATGTGGTATTATAACTAATCTACAGATGACTGAAAAAATAATAGGCAGATGTGCGCAGGTTATGTGCAGATACACTCCATTTTATATAAGGGATTTGGTATCCTGGAGGGTGGGTGTCCTGGAACCAAATCCCCCACAGATACTGAGGAAAAACTATACAAAGCTTAGATTACAGCTGTTTCTTTGAAAGCAAACACAAAGCACCTCCTGCGTGCCAGGTGTTTTTTACATAGTAACCAATTTAATCCTCAGAATAACCTTATGAGGTTCTATTAGTATCCTCAGGATGGAGAACCCTGAGAGGCAAAGAAGTTATCTGTCTAATGTTACTGCTTTTTCTTTAATCATAGCCTCAATTTTACAAGTCACCACTACCACCACCAAAACAAACTGGATAAAAATGCACCAAACGCTACAAATCTACATCTACAGTAAATATACTCAAATGATACTTAGCTGTGGCTTATTATTCAAAATAAGGGGCCACTCCTGGTAACAAAAGGGCAAAATTAATTTCTACTTCTTATAATAAAGTGCAGAGCCGGGCGCAGTAGCTCACGCCTGTAGTCCTAGCGCTTTGGGGGGCCGAGGTGGGTGGATCACCTGAGGTCAGGAGTTCAAGACCAGCCTGGCCATCATGGTGAAACCCCATCTTTAAAAAAAAAAAAAATAAAGTGCAACAATTCCTTATCTTTAGTATTAATCAGCCAAGGAATCATAATCCATTCAAATTTCACCAAGATCTTTCTAGTTAATTGCATGATAGTACATTTATGTAAAAAAAAAAAAAAATGCTAACTTTCAACCTCAAGTAACATGATTGTTTTCACAATGTTTGAATGGTACTATTAAAACTGTCAGAGGACATTTTATCACACACAAAAGTCAACAGAATTCTAAAATATCTCTGCAGTAAGACTTGCAAAAGTTCTCTCTTATTGCCTATAAGTTCTAGGAAATATTGCTCGTTTTCTTTCAGTATGAACTAACATTTCAGGTGTTTTAGCATGACTTTACACAACCAGTATGAGACAATCTGAATTAATTCACTATAAACCAAAATCAGCTAAAATTGCAACAAGGGGAGAGCAAATACCAACCCATGCTGTGTGTTCACGTAAATAACAGCCTTTGTATTCTATACTGTTGGGATGTTTTATCCTTTGTAGAAACTTGACTTCCTTAATAATATCCTGCCATTTCTGTGGGGAGAAATAGGTAAAGAATTATGAACAGGGCTTTTCCTCAGAAAGTTATATAAGAATACAAGTAATTACTAAATTGAGAAACGTTAACAAGAACATGCAACTTTGCTTGGTTTTATTTACTGGCAGGGTCTCACTCTTTCACCCAGGCTGGAGTGAAGAGGCATGATCATAGCTCACTGCAACCTCCATCTCCTGGGCTTAAGTGACCCTCCTACCTCAGTCTCCCAAGTACCTGGGTCTACAAGCACACACCACCAGGCTTATCTAATTTTTCTATTTTTTTGTAGAGATAGAATGATTTCATTATATATCTAAGACTGGTCTCAAACTCCTGACCTCAAGCAATTTACCTGCGTTGGCCTCCCAAAATGTGATTTGTAATTTTTAGATAAAATGTCAAAATTAAAAAGTTTAAAGAAATTATATTTATATGGACATATCTTGATTTACGGCACTTTGCTTTATTGTACTTCACAGATATTATTATTATTATTATTACCAAATTGAAGATTTGCAGCAATCCTATGTCAAAGCAAGTCTACCAGCACCATTTTCCCAACAACATGTGCTCACTGCATGTATGTGTATCACCTTTTGGTAACTCTCACAACATTTCAAACTTTTTCATCATTATTATTATACCTGTTACGGTGATTTGGGATCAGTAATCTTTGACATGACTATTGTAATTGTTTTGGGGAGCCATGAACTGTGCCCATATAAGATGGTGAATTTAATCAACAAATATGTATTTTGACAGCTCCACAAAACAGCGGTTCCCCCGTCTGTGTTCCCTTTCCTTGGGCCTCCCTTATCTCTGAGACACACTGTTGAAATTAGGCCATTAATGACCCCACAGGGACCCCTAAGTGATCAAGTGAACAGAATACTCACACATCTGTCACTTTAATTCAAAAGTTACAATTGATTAAGCTTAATGAGAAAGGCAAGTCAAAAGCTGAGACCGGTCAAAAGCTGAGACAGGCCAAAAGCTAGGCCTTTTGTGCCCAACAGCCAAGTTGTAAATGCAAAGAAAAAGTTATCAAAGAAAATTTAAAGTGCTAGTCCAGTGAATATGTAAATGATAAGAAAGCAAAACAAGTTTATTGTTGATGTGAAGAAAGTTTTAGTGGCCTGGATAGAAAATCAAATCAGCCACAACATCCCTGTAAACCAAAGTGTAATCCAGAAGAAGGCCCTAAGTCTCTTTAACTCAAGAAAGGCTGAGAGAGGTGAAGAAGCTGAAGAAGAAAAGCTGGAGGCTAGCAGAGGTTGCTTCATTAGGTTTTAGGAAAGAAGCCATTTTCATAAATTAAAAGTGCAAGGTAGGCCTGGCACAGTGGCTCACGCCTATAATCCCAGTACTTTGGGAGGCCAAGGAGGGCAGATCACTTGAGGTCAGGAGTTTAAGACCAGCCTGGCCAACATGGTGAAACCCTGTCTCCACTAAACATACAAAAATTAGCCAGATGTGATGGCGCATGCCTGTATTCCCAGCTACTAGGGAGGCAAAGGCAGGAGAATTGTCTGAACCCAGGAGAGCAGAGGTTGCAGTGAGTCAAGATTGTGCCACTGCACTCCAGCCTGGGCGACAGAGAGAGACTCTGTCAAAAAAAAAAAAAAAAGAAAGAAAAAAAGAAAGAAAAAGAAGGAAGGGGAGGGAGGGAGGAAGGAAGGAAGGAAGGGAGGGAGGGAGGGAGGGAGGGAAGGAAGGAACAAGTGCTGATGTAGAAGCTACGTGCAAGTTATCCAGAAGATCTAGCCAATGTGTCATTGATGAAGGTGGCTACATTACGCAACAGATTTTCTTTTTTCTTTTTTTTTTTTTTTGAGAGTCTTACTCTGTCACCCAGGCTGGAGTGTAGTGGCATGATCTCAGCTCACTGCAACTTCTGCCTTCTGGGTTCAAATGTTCCTCCTGCCTCAGCCTCCCTAGTTGCTGGGACTACAGGCATGTGCCAAGACACCTGGTTAATTTCTGCATTTTCAGTAGAGATGGGGTTTCACCATGTTGGTCGGGCTGGTCCCAAATTCCTGGCCTGAAGTGATCCACCCACCTCGGCCGTCCAAACTGCTGGGATTACAGGTGTGAGCCACCATGCACGGCCAACAGATCTTCAGAGTAGATGAAATAGCTTTATATTGGAAGAATATACCATCTAGGACTTCCATGGCTACAGAGCAACTATGAAATGCCTGATTTCAAAGCTTCAAAGGATGGGCTGACTCTCTTGTTAGGGGCTAATGCAACTTGTGACTTTAAGTTGAAGTCAATGCACATTTACCATTCCAAAAGTCATACTCTACCTGTGGTTGTTCAATGTAATAACAAAGCCTGGATGACAGTACATCTGTTTAAGCATGGTTTAGTGAATACTTTAAGACCACTGTTGAGACTTACTGCTCAGAAAAAGATTCCTTTCAAAATATTACTGGTCTTTGCCAATGCACCTTGCCACCTAAGAACTCTGATAGAGATATAAAAGGAGATTTATGTTGTTTTCATTCCTGCTATCATCCATTCTGCAGCCTATGAATCAAATAATAATTTCGACTTCCAAGCCTTATTATTTAAGAAAGTCTATAGCAGCCAGGCACAGTGGCTCACGCCTGTAATCCCAACACTTCGGGAGGCCAAGGCAGGTGGATCACCTGAGGTTAGGAGTTCAAGACCAGCCTGGCCAACACGGCAAAACCCCATTTCTACTAATGGTGCAAAACTTAGCCAGATATGGGGACACATGTCTATAATCCCTGCTACTCAAGAGGCTGAGGCAGGAGAATCGCTTGAACCCGGGAGGCGGAGGGTGCAGTGAGCCGAGTAAGCACCATTGCAGCAAGAGCGAAATTCCTTCTCCCAAAAAAAAAAAAAAAAACCCCAGAAAGAAAGAAAGGCTGTAGCTGCCATAGACAGCAATTTGTCTGATGGGTATGGGCAAAGTAAATTGAGAACCTTCGGGAAGTAATTCACCATTCTACGTGCCATTAAGAACATTTATGACTGATGGGAGGGCAAATCAGCAACATCAACAGGAGTTTGGAAGAAGCGGATTCCGATCCTCATGGATGACTTTGAGGAGTTCAAGATTTCAGTGAAGGAAGTAATTGCAGATGTGGCAGAAACAGCAAGAAAACTAGAATTACACATGGAGCCTGAAGATGTGACTAAACTGCTGCAATTTCATGATAAAACTTGAGTGAATGAGAAACTGCTTTTATTTTATTTTATTTATTTTATTTTTTTAAAGATGGGGTTTCACCATGATGGCCAGGCTGGTCTTGAACTCCTGACCTCAGGTGATCCACCCACCTCGGCCTCCCAAAGTGCTAGGATTACAGGCGTGAGCCACTGAGTCCGGCCGAGAAACTGCTTTTAATGGATGGGCAAAGAAAGTAGTTTCTGAATATTACATGAATTTAGTTGAGGCTGGGCACAGTGGCTCATGCCTGTAATCCCAGCAGTTTGAGAGGCCAGAGCGGGCCAATCACCTGAGGTCCAGAGTTTGAGACCAATCTGACCAAAATGGAGAAACCCTGTCTCTACTAAAAATACAAAAATTGGCAAGGTATGGTGGTGCATGCCTGTAATACTAGCTACTCAGGAAGTTGAGGCAGGAGAATTGCCGGAACCTGGGAGGCAAAGGTTGCAGTGAGCCGAGATTGTGCCATTGCACTCTAGCCTGGGGAACAAGAGCAAGACTCTGTCTAAAAAAAAAAAAAAAAAATTTAGCTGATAAAGGAGTGATAGGGTTTCAGAGGACTGACTCCAATTTTGAAAGTTTTATTGTGGGTAAAATGCTGTCAAACATCATTGCATGCTACAGAGAAATCTTTTGTGAAAGAGACAACTGATGGGGCAAAAGGGCAAACTTCACTGTTGTCTAATTTTAAGAAATTGTGACAGTCACTCTAACCTTCAGCAACCACTACCCTGACCAGTCAGAAGTCATCAACATCAAGGCCAAGATCCTCGAGCAGCAAAAATACTATGACATGCTGAAGGCTCAAATGATCATTAACATTTAAAATATTTTAAAATTAAGGCATATACATTGTCTTTTTTAGACAGTGTTATTGCACACTTAATGGACTACAGTATAGCATAGACATAATTTTTTTTTTTTTAAAGACGTCATCCAGGCTGGAGTCCAGTGGCACGATCTTGGCTCACTGCAGCCTTCACCTCCTGGGTTCAGGCCATTCTCCTGCCTCTGCCTCCTGGGTTCAAGTGATTCTCCTGCCTCAGTCTCCTGAGTACCTGGAACTACAGGCACGTGCAACCACACCCAGCTAATTTTTGTATTTTTAATAGAGACAGGTGTTTCCCCCATGTTGGCCAGGCTGGTCTCAAACTCCTGACCTCAGGTGATCCAC
>NW_022436952.1:37718149-37743324 GCF_009761245.1 Sapajus apella
CCTGCCTCAGCCTCCTGAGTAGCTGGGATTACAGGCACGCGCCACCATGCCCAGCTAATTTTTTGTATTTTTTAGTAGAGACGGGGTTTCACCGTGTTGACCAGGATGGTCTCGATCTCTCGACCTCGTGATCCACCCGCCTCGGCCTCCCAAAGTGCTGGGATTATAGGTTTGAGCCACCGCGCCTGGCCTAGACATAATTTTTATATGCACTGGGCACCAAAAAATTCATGTGATTTGCTTTATTATAATATTTACTTTATTGTAGTGGTCGAGAACAAAACCCACAGTATCTTCAAGGCATGCCTATAGTTTATAACTTAATTATATAATTTACAAAATTATTTCACTCAAGGTAGGTAAGACAAATTTGAATTTGATCGAATTTATCATTAATGAACCTTATTAGAATTTTACAACCATACACCAATCATGTGGATAACTATACACCATATTCAGTGATTTTTCTTCAAAAGTCCAACCTTTCATTTTTTATATACAGTTTTATTGACATATATCATAAAGTTCACCTGTCGTGTTTTTGGCTTATTTCTTTTACCAAATGTTAAGGTTTGTTTTTGTTTTTAACTCAGATGAAGTAACTCCTTGAGATTTAAATTCCTAAATGCAGACTCTAAAATGCTAGTGAATAATTAGTTATTATATAAAAGTTCACAGAAAAAAACCAAGCAGTGCAAAAATCTTTTCCTACATAGTTTACTAAGAGCCTTATTCTCTAATACCTATCAAGAAATACAGATAAACCTTTGGTCTTAAGCTACTCCATGACAACCTTAACTACTTAGGCCACATCCTAAACATACTCTTTTTTTTTTTTTTTTGAGAGGGAGGGACGGTCTTTCTTGTTAACCAGGCTGGAGTGCAATGGCGCGATCTCGGCTCACCGCGACCTCCGCCTCCTGGGTTCAGGCAATTCTCCTGCCCCAGCCTCCTGAGTTGCTGGGACTACAGGCACGCACCACCATGCCCAGCTAATTCTTTGTATTTTTAGTAGAGACGGGGTTTCACCGTGTTGACCAGGATGGTCTCGATCTCTTGACTTCGTGATCCACCCGCCTCGGCCTCCCACAGTGCTGGGATTACAGGCTTGAGCCACCGCGCCCGGCCTCATAGTTACTCTTAAGAAGCAACCTGGGAACTCTAAAAATACATATCTGTTGGTCCATACCCAGAAATTCTACAGGTTTAGCAGGTGTGAGAGGGGGACTAGAAATCTGTTTTGGCTCTTGTTTTAATTTTTTTAAGCTTAATCACTGATTTGGGTTATATTCTTAATGGCAAGGAAAGTCGTATAAATAGAATACTTTAAGAGATGCTGTGGGCCGGGCACAGTGGCTCACGCCTGTAATCCCAACACTTTGGGAGGCCAAGGCAGGCAGATCACCTGAGGTCAGGAGTTCGAGGCTAGCCTGACCAACATGGAGAAACCCTGTCTCTACTAAAAAATACAAAATTAGCCGGACGTGGTAGTACACGCCTGTAATCCAAGCTACTTGGGAGGCTGAGGCAGAAGAATCACTTGAACTTAGGAGGCAGAGGCTGTGGTGAGCCAAGATCATGACATTGCACTCCAGCCTGGGCAACAAGAGCCAAAGTCCATCTCAAACAAACAAACAAACAAAAAGACCATTTACCTCCTATGTGATTGCACAAGGCCGTAACAGAACACAGCAAAATATATTCACAGTGTTTTGTGAAAAATGTTAAGATACATTATAAAATGCTAAATCCTCAAAATCTTTTCTATGGTCTTTAAGTTTCAAATTTGAATACTATGGAAGGTAAACTCAAAAAAATGTATTACTCAACATAATAAAATTTTCACGAAGGACACCAACATTAGACATTAAAAGATGATGTGGCAAAGGAAAATTTTTGTTCTAGGTGTGACTAATCAGACTCTAATATAGTATATGTACAAACAGACATAGGTAGATATACACACATAAATATATATACATATACACAATGGAATACTTTTCAGACTTAAAAAGCAAGGAAATTCTGACACATACTACAACATGAATGAACTTTGGAGATATTACATTATGTGATATAAACTAGTCATGAACAGACAAATCCCAAATGATTCCACTTATATTAAGTACCTAGTCAAAGTTATGAAGACAGAAAGTAGACTGGTGGTTGCAAGAGGCTGAGGAATTATTGTTAAATGAATACAGAGTTTTAGCTATGCAAGATAAAAAGAATTCTAGAGATGCATGGTGATAATGGCTGCACAACAACATGAATGTACTTAATTGTACTGAAATGTGGAATTTAAAATAGTTAACATAGTTAAGATGGCAAATTTTACAATTTATATTTCACCACAATTAAAAATAATTGTAAAAAATTTAAGATTAAAGATTGAATTCTCGATTTTCTTTTCCTTTTATATTTATAAATGTATTTTTTAAAAAATTGAGACAGGGGTCTCACTACGTTGCCCAGGCTGGTCTCGAGCTCCTGGGCTCAAATGATCCACCCAACTCGGCCTCCCAAAGTGCTGGGATTATGGTGTGAGCCACGGTGCCAGCCAGAATTCTAGATTTTAAAAAGCAGACTATATTTCATAAATAAATTTATGAAATTAGGTAGAATATAATCTGAAAAAACTAATTAGAATATTGGTGAACTAAAGTACATTCAATATAGCATTAATAATTTCATTTTTTAATTTTTCAAATTGTTATACATTACTTGTTTCTCACACTAGATATACACTGCATGTTGATTAAAGTTTGTTTAAACTGGCATTAAACAACATTTAAACCATTTTAAAGATCATAAGCCAAGTGTGGTGGCTCATGCCTGTAATTCCAGCACTTTGGGAGGCCGAGGCAGGTGGATCACTTGAGATCAGAAGTTCAAGACCAGTCTGGCCAACGTGGTGAAACCCCACCTCTACTAAAGATAGAAAAAATTAGCCAGGCATGGTGGCAGGTGCCTGTAATCCCAGCTACTTGGGAGGCTGAGGCAGGAGAATCACTTGAACCTGGGAAGTGGAGGTTGCAGTGAGCCAAGATTGTGCCACTGCACTCCAGCCCAGGGGACAGGGACAGACTCCATCTCAAAAAAAAAAAAAAAAAAAAAAAGAAAAAGAAAAGAAAAGAAAAAAGATCATATCCAATATGATTTACTGTCAAGTACATCTTATTCTACTTTAATGTTTTAGAAACTGATAATCCTTCCAAGATAAACAAAGAATAATATTTAAAACCACAGTTTAAAAAATTAAAAGCAGGCCAAGCATGGTGGCTCACACATCTAATTCTAGCATTTTGGGAGGTAAAGGCAGGCAGAACACCTGGAGTCACGAGTTCAAGACCAGCCTGGCCAACATGGCGAAACCCTGTCTCTACTAAAAATACAAAAATTAAAAACAAAAACAAAAATTAGCTGGGTGTGGTGGTATACACCTGTAATCCCAGCTACTCTGGAGGCTGATGCAGGAAAACTGTTTGAACCTGAGAGGCAGTGAAGGTTGCAATGAGCCAAGATTGTGTCACTGCATTCTAGCTGAGGTGACAGAGTGAGAGACTATCTCAAAAAAAAAAAAAATTAAAAGCAGGAGACACAATTAGGGGGGCTTTGGAGATACCAGTAATGCTCTGTTTATGGCTCTTGGTACTATTAGAGTTAGATGGGTACATCAGTTTGTGAAAGAAAATTCATTGAGATATATACTTAAGATTTATACAGTTCACCTATGTTAACACTTAAAAAATTCCCACCCTTCCTCCCCAATTAAAAATAGTATGTCTTCCCCTAATATGCCAATAAGAATGTATATATTTATTCTGAGATAAATGCAAGAAAGACAAAGAATGTACATATTTAACCTACCTCAGTAGACTGCTTTCCACTGTAAGACATTTTCTTGATGGCCACCACTTCATTGGTACGCACATCTCGTGCCTAAAGAAGAATAAAGAGGCATTGTAAAAATTAACAGGTGAAATTTAGGCAATTATTTATTTGCAGCTATAGAAGCATTTGTAAGCTACCATGTCAAAAAGGACATCAAAACTGCTTTCAAAGAAAATTTTAAAAATAACACTAAACAGTGATACTTATAAAATTATCCTGGAGCTAGTACTTTAGAAAAAAAATAAAACAGATTTACCTTCGAATAATCTAGTTGAGAAGAAAAATACAGCAAATCTGAGTAGTACTATAAACAAAGAGACAGTACAATACAAGTTTATGCTAGAAATAGATATCTCAGTGAAATAGACAGTTTGAAATCTCAATGAAATAGACAACTTTTTAGGAAAGAATAAATTACTAAAACTGACCTGAAGACAAAAACATGAGTAAAACAATGAGAAAAGATTGAAAAGAATACCAAGGAATGACCTTTACCATACTCTTCGGTGAAGAGCAGTTTTACCACAGGAACTTTCCAGAATACGTAAGAGGAAAATAGAAAAGCTATCCCATTAATTTTACAAAGGCAATTTTTTTTTTGAGACAGAGTTTTGCTCTTCTTGCCCAGGCTGGAGTCCAATGGCATGATCTCGGCTCACCACAACCTCCACCTCCCGGGTTCAAGTGATTATCCTTCCTCAGCCACCCGAGTAGCTGGGATTATAGGTATGCGTCACCATACCCAGCTAATTTTGTATTTTTGGTAGAGACGGGGTTTCTCCATGTTGGTCAGGTTGGTCTCAAACTCCCAACCTCAAGTGATCCACCTGCCACGTCCTCCCAAAGTGCTGGGATTACAGGTGTGAGCTGCCCCGCCCAGCCCATTAATTTTACAAAGGTAATTTAACCCTATAAGCAAAACCTCACAAAGAGTACAAAATTGAAAGTTAGGTGTCAATTTCATTTGTAAATATAGATGGGAAAACTCTAAAATTAGCAAACCAAATTTTACAGGGCATTAAAAGATTTTTCCTTTGGATACACTCTGGGTGGGGTGTCTCTCACCTGTAATCCCAGCACTTTGGGAGGGTGAAGCAGGTGGATCACCTCAGGTCAGGAGTTCAAGATAAGCTTGGCCAACATGGTAAAACCCTATCTCTACTAAAAATATAAAAATCATCCGGGTGTGGTGGCGAATGCCTGTAATTCCAGCTACTCTGGAGGCTTGAAGCTGGGAGGTGGAGACTGCAGTGAGTAGTGATAGTGCCACTGCATTCCAGCCTGGACAACAACAACAACAACAAACAAACAAAGAAAAAAAGGCTGGGCACGGTGGCTCATGGTTGTATTGTAATTCTAGTACTTTGGGAGTCAGGAGTTCAAGATAAGATCACAAGGTCAGGAGTTCAAGACTAGCCTGGCTGATACAGTGAAACCCCGTCTTTACTAAAAACACAAAAATTAGCCAGGCGTGGTGGTGGTGGGTGCCCATAGTCCTAGTCGGGAGGCTGAGGCAGGAGAATCGCTTGAACCCAGGAGGAGGAGGCTGCAGTGAGCTGAGATCACGCCACTATACCCCAGCCTGGGTGACAAAAATAAAATATAATAAAATTAAAATAAAATAAAATTAAATTACTATGACAGGAATGCAAAAGATTATGAAACTAAAAAACCTTTTGTAATTCACCACAGTTTTTAAAAGCCAAGGGGAAAAAATATATATATGAACTCTCAATAAAAGCTGAAAATGTGAGATAGTCCTAACGCTAAATAAATTCAATTGTAGAGAAAGCCAAACTTAGAAAAACAAAATTAGCAAGATAATTGCTCAACTATCATGTCTATTGAAAACAACTGCTAATCAAGATCAAGACAAGACTCCTTAAAATGCTATCACGATGATTATTTAATACTGTTGTTGAAATTCTGGGGGAAAAAAAAAAACAGAAACATGACAGTTAACTCTTTAGAAAAGAGCCGAACTCTCACTATGTTAAGAAGGTACAAAGTAATAGCTGTGAAATATTTAAAATGAGCTTAGTAAAAGGGTTAGAAACCATCTCAAAGCATCTTTGAAAAAACTTGTTTTCAATTCAGGTTCTAATGAATTCCCAAAGACAAAATGTTCTAAAAGTGGACTGTAGTGATGGCTTTTTGTATCTACTAAAAATAACTGAAATGTACATTTAAAACTGGTAGACTTATGGTATATAAATTATACCTCAACACACTGGTTTTTTTTTCTTTTTTTTTTTTTTTAAGGACAGCACCTGTAAAATTAAACCCCAATAAAGAGTGCTTTAAAAAATTAAATAAGGGCCAGGCACAGTGGCTCACACCTGTAATGCCAGCACTTTGGGATTACAGGCCAAGGTGGGCAGATCACATGGTCAAGAGTTCCAGACCAGCATGACCAACATGGTGAAATCCCATCTCTACTAAAAATACAAAAATTAGCCGAGTGTGGTGGTGTGTCCCTGTAATCCCAGCTACTTGGGAGGCTGAGGCAGGAGAACTGCTTGAACCCGGGAGGTGGAGGTTGCAGTGAGCCAAGATTCTGCCATTGCATTCCAGCTGGGTGACAGAGCAAGACTCTGTCTGAAAATAATAATAATTATTATTATTATATAAGATCAGGCACAGCGGCTTACGTAGGTAATCCAACATGGTGAAACCCCGTCTCTACTAAAAATACAAAAATTGGCCAGGCATGGTGGTGCATGTCTGTTGTCCCAGCTACTCAGGAGGTTGAGGCACAAGAATTGCTTGAACCCGGAAGGCGGAGGTTGCAGTGAGCTGAGATTGTGCCACTGCACTGCAGCCTGAGTAACAGAGGGAGACTCTGTCTCAAAAAAAAAAAAAAAAAAAAAAAAAAAAGACAGAGCTTATTATCTGTGTTCTGCTACATGAATCCAGTGAAGAACTAATGACATTTTAATTTCATCTGCTGGTGTATTGGTTAATAGAAAACTGCACCACTTGCTGTAAAGGGTGAAGTGGATCTATTTACATAAGTCTTGTTAGATATGAATTTCTTTTTCCAAAATGTTCTCTACTCATCTATGAGTCCCCTGATTTTGATTAATAGGACTAAAAGGCCATATAACAGCTTCATTGAGAAATAATTCATATACCATATAATTTACCCTTTTTAATGTACACAATTCAATGACCATTAGTACATTCACAGATCTGTGCAACCATTTCAACAGTCAACTGCAGAACATTTTTTATCTCCTCACAAAGAAACCCTAAAATAGTTAAAAGTAAATTTTACATTATGTATATTTTACAACAAAAATATCTTCCTCCACTTAAAAGAGGGAAAAAAACCCATAAATTATTTATTAGTATTATTAATTTTGAGATAAGGTCCAGCTCTGTCACCCAGGCTGGAGTGCAGTGGTGTGATCATAGCTCACTACAGCCTCAACCTCGTGGGCTCAAGCTATCCTCTTACCTCAGCCTCTTGAGTAGCTGGGACTACAAGTATGCGCCACTGTGCCTGGCTAATTTTTCTAGTTTTTGGTAGAGACAGGGTTTTGCCATGTTGCTTAGGCTGGTCTTGAACTCCAAGGCTCAAGCAATCCTCCCACCTTGGCCTCCCAAAGTGCTAGGATTACAAGCGTGAACCACATGGTGAAACCCCATCAGACCCAGCCTCCATAAACTCTAGCTATCAGTCTCCTGTCTCCTTATCTACCTCTCAGACCTAAGCAATATCTACTTTCTGTCCCTAGAGATTTCCTCATTCTGGAAATTTCATATAAATGTCATCATATATGTAGTCTTTTGTAATTGATCTCTTTCATTTAGCATAATGCTTTCAAAATTCATGACTAATGAGGTTGAGGTTCTTTTTCATGTGCTCTTGGGCATTTGTATATTTTCTCTGGAGAAATCTTGATTCAGGTCCTTTGTCTACTTTTAAAATTAAGTGTCTTTTTATTATTGAATTGTAAGAGTTCTTCACATATTCAAGACCCAAGCCCCTTGTCAGATAAATCATTTGTAAATATCTTCTCCTGTTGTTTGTCTTTTCACTGTTTGAAGCAGGAAATTTTTTAAACTTGAAGAAGTTTTATTTATCCTGTTGTTGTTGTTCATACTTTTAGTGTCCCATTTAAGAAGGCTTTGATAAAACAAATGTTATGCAGGTTTACCCCTACATTTTCTTATAAGAGTATTATAGCTTTAACTTCTAATCTTAGGTCTCTCATCTATTTTAAATTTTTTTTTTTTTTTTTTTTTGAGACAGAGTCTTGGTCTGTCACCCAGGCTAAAGTGCGATGGCACGATCTCGGCTCACTGCAACCTCCCCCTCCCGGGTTCAAGCAATTCTTTTGCCTCAGCCTCCCAGTAGCTGAGATTACAGATACACATCACCACACCCAGCTAATGAGACAGGGTTTCGCCATGTTGGCCAGGCTGGTCTCGAACTCCTGACCTCAAGTGATCACTCGCCTTGGCCTCCCAAAATGCTGGGATTACAGGCATGAGCCACTGTGCCCGGCCTGAGTTAATTTTTATATATAGTATGACGTATCAGTCCAATTTTATTCTTTTGCATTAAATAGCTAAATACAAAGCAAAAATTAACACAAAAATCACAACATTGTATTATATGTTTATATGTAGCTATAATACATATGACAGGAATAGCATAAAGAATATGGAAAGGGGTAAATAATTTCTACATTTTACTAGAGATGATAGAATATTAACAAATGAACTGAAAAAAGAAAGATGGGATGTTCTTCTAGTAGAGAGTAAAGAAACAGTAAGAAAAGCTTGCAGAAGTGTTTACATCATAAAATACTGTATAGAACAGAACCAAATGAACTATAAGTAACTAAAGAAGAACACAATACTACACATTATCTGTTCTCACCTCCAGAGAGAAAAAGAGCAAAACAAAGTAAGTTGTAGTCCTAAAGACAAACTAGATACTATTGAGAGAAAGAGATGAACAGAAATAGAGTAGGAAAAAGAAAATACATACAATAAATCGTTTTGTTTCAAACTAGGAAATTGCCTGTGAAGATCTATTTTAATAAACTCATACAATTGACCTGAAATCACTATATCAATTATATTATGAGACTAATGTGAACAATACTGAACAATTAATTTACTGTAATCACTGAAAAGATAAAACTTGCAAACCTGTTAAAAGAACAAAGATTAGTAAAAATCTTTTACTAGGAAACAAGAGGTAAATATTACATCCAATTTCAATAAATTAACAAAAAACCACTTTGTTACAAAGCAAATAAATTATTTTGCTGGGACCATATATGGTCTACTGTATTTGTTAGCCCGCTACCTGGTTCCCAAGCCAGTGTTCTCTTTGGCTTTTATATTATATTTCTTATCACGTGACCCATCTACTGACATCACATTGGTTCTATTTAAGGTATTGGAAACTAAAAGATTATCTTTATCTTCCTAGTAATCTAGAGACAGTGATCCTTTTAGACATCTGACTCTCTGGTTTGGTTTCAAATACTCACTATGATACCAGCCCTTGATTAGCTTGCCTGATGAAACAGCCATGCTAGCTGATTCAATTTGAGTATTTTCTAACTTAAGGTGATCCCTTACCACCAGAGGGTCCTTCCTTTAGAGAGTCTATAAACAAACACTGCACACTGCATCCTGTCGTGGAGTGGGGATGAGAGGAAATGTAATAGCAGAAGAGTGTGCACATGGGTTTCTCTGATACCAGAAAATATGAAGATTAGTAACCCAGAAATAGAATTACAGCAAAAAGAGTCAATTCTGAACTATATTCAAACTTTCCTCATCTACATGCTCATGTTTCCCACACATCAAGAAAACTAACAGAAAACACCTGCTTTGAGCAGTTCATTAACCTTGACTCCTCTGCTTTCATTCACTTGTTTCTGAGATTGTCCTAACCTGAAGTGGAGAGTTTCCTGGCCTCCTAAATCAGCATTTAAAAAAAAAATTCCCTCCCTACATTTCATTACACAAATCTGTCAAACATAGTTGGCACAGCACAGTGAACCCTTGTTATGCCTTCCTCTAGATCAGAAGTCAGCAAAGTTTTTCTCCAAAGGGGAAATAAGTAGTTCAGCTTTGTGGGCCACAAACAATCTATGTTGCATATTCTTTTTTTAATGTTAAAACTGTCCTTAGTTTAGGAGATGAACAAAAACACATCACAGGTTGGATGTGGTGTGAGGGGTGTAGTTTGTTAGCCCCATCTATAGAAAAATTCTTGGTTAACATTTTGTCACATTTCTTTTGAAATTTTCTATCTAAACATACATATTGTTATCGAAGAGCCATTTGAGAATAAATAGTCTGATCCTTTGTCCTAAAACACTTCTTCATGTTATCTCCTAAGAATAAGAACATTCTCATGAATAACTACAGTACAATGATCAAATTTGGAAAACTCAGAACTGATATAATACTATTATCCAGACACATACATAGTACACACTCAAATTTCACCAACGTTTGAATAATGTTCTTTACAGGAATTTTTTTCCAATCCAGAATCACACATTATGCCTAACTTCCGAGTCTCTCTTAAACAAGCTCCAGATAGCTGACTTAGAACAATTTGTTTTTGTTGTCCTGTTAGAATCTTATTTCTGGGACTATGAGACCTTCAACTACAGCTCTCTGAAATAATCCATCTTGGGTAGACCAATCTCACCAACTATTACATAAGGAGATACAGGCAACAGAGAATCACTTCCTCTCATTAAATAATTCCGCTCCAGGAGTGAGTCACTACCACATGTACCCCCTTATCTTATCAGAATATAAATGCTCTTTATTCTATTGATTTAAACTTTCACTCTAAACTGTTTACTCACCTGTCCACTCTCACTACTACTAAACTAAGTTCTCAGCATTTCTTCCCTAAATTATTACAAAAGCTTCCTAATCAGTCTCCCTGCTTCAATCTCTG
This sequence comes from Sapajus apella, assembly GCF_009761245.1. Lineage (NCBI taxonomy): Eukaryota > Metazoa > Chordata > Mammalia > Primates > Cebidae > Sapajus > Sapajus apella. Next base: position 37,728,993 of record NW_022436952.1, read on the forward strand.
ACACATGCCAACATTTTCTCTACATTAATAAAAGAGTAAACTTTATTTCACAAATGGAAATAAAATATTTCTGTTGTACTTCAGTGGTCCCCTGCAGTCTTCAGAATAAAGCCCATATTTCTTTTTTTCACCCCCAACCCCCTGAAAGCCCGTATTTCTTAGTGTAATATAGCAGGTATTTATTTTATTTTATTTGGGACACAGGCTTGCTCCGTTGCCCAGGCTGGAGTGCAGTGGCACGATCTTGGCTCGCTGCAACCTCTGCCTCTGGGGTTCAGGCGATTCTCTGCCTCAGCCTCCCGAGTAGCTGGGTAGGATTACAGGTGCCCATCACCATGCCTGGCTAATTTTTGTATTTTTAGTAGAGGCAGGTTTCACCATCTTGGCCAGGCTGGTCTTAAACTCCTGACCTTGTGATCCACCCACCTTGGGCTCTCAAAGTGTTGGGATTATAGGCATGAGCCACTGCACCCGGCCTGTAGCAGGTATTTCAAGAGCCCTTTATTATCTATCTTTCTTCCCTTTGCATCTTTAATTCCCACTATTTTCTTGATCCTAGACATACCAACTTCAGTCATACTCACCAAAAAAGACTACTGACAAAGTTCTAGAACTGGAATAATGCAATTTTACAGTTTTATTTTGAAAAAGTTAAATTACTGATATTTTGCAAAGATGGGACTTAATTTAGTCTCTTTAATGAAAGGAAATGAACAAGAAACATTACTTTCTCCACTTTGTAGATCATACAGGCAGGTCTAAAGAGTCGAAAAACCTGCTGAAATTGAAAACTTTGCAATATAAAATGAAAGACCAACTGCTCCAAAACACCACATCTTTTTTTTTTTTTTTTTTTTTGAGATGGAGTCTTGCTCTGTCTCCCAGGCTGGAGTGCAGCATCACAATCTCGGCTTACTGCAACCTTTGCCTCCATCTCCTGAGAAGGTGGGATTACAGGCATGCACCACCACACCCGGCTAATTTTTGTATTTTTAGTAGAGACGGGGTTTCACCATGTTGGTCAAGCTGGTCTCGAGCTCCTGAACTCGTGATCCATCCGCCTCGGCCTTCCAAAGTGCTGGGATTACAGGCATGAGCCACCACACTTGGCCAATACCATATCTTTAGAGAATGATATATGAAAAGGCTAGGTCAGTACAATAAATATGACTAGTGAGGATGTGGATCTAAATTACACAGCAGAGGTTACATGGGAAAAAAAAAAAAAAGAGGAAAGAAGATGCTAAGAAAAGGGAACCCTTGTACACTGTTGGGGATGTAAATTAGCACAACCACTATGAAGAAGAGCTTGGAGGTTCTTCAAAACACTAGACATGGAGCTACCATATCATCTAGCAATCCAACTACTGGGTATATGCTCAACGTAAAGGAAATCACTATTATCAAAGAGATATCTGCACTCTCATGTTTACTGCAGTACTATTCACAATAGCCAAGAGTTGGAAACAACGTAAGTGTCCATCAACAGACAAATGGATAAAGAAAATGTGGTATATACATACAATGAAGTACTATTCAGCCATAAAAAAAAGAAAGAGGCTGGGTGCGGTGGCTCATGCCTGTAATCCTAGCACTTTGGGAGGCTGAAGCGACTGGATCACTAGAGGTCAAGACCAGCCTGGCCAACATGGTGAAATCCTGTCTCTACTAAAAATTTTAAAATCAGCTGGGCATGGTAGTGGGTGCCTGTAATCTCAACTACTCGGGAGGCTGAGGCAGGAGAACTGCTTGAACCCGGGAGGCAGTGGTTGCATTAAGCCGACAAAGTAGGCAATATATGTAAAACAATCATATAAAATAATCAGAGAGCAACAAACGCAGGCATAACTTTAGGAACGACAATCCTTGAAAAAAACAACAGTATGCAAAATGAACTCCAAATTTACCCAGCTTCATCTCTGAACTTGCGGTAAAGGAAAATAAAGTCCAAGAAGAAAGCCAGGTTTAGGAGACAGAAACCAGAGTCAGAAGCTGACAAAAGCACAATCTCAGAAAAGGAAGCTGAAAAGCAGTAGCTCAAAAATCTACAAGTTATCCTTAAGTACCTGGCCAACATGGTGAAACCTGGTATTTACTAAAAACACAAAAATTAGGCCAGGCACAGTGGCTCACGCCTGTAATCCCTGCACTTAGGGACACTGAGGTGGGTGGATCACTTGAGGTCAGGAGTTCAAGACCAGCTTGGCTAACACAGTGAAACCTTGTCTCTACTAAAAATATAAAAAAATTACCTGGGCATGGTGGCACATGCCTGTAATCCCAGCTATTTGGAAAGCTGAGGCAGGAGAATCACTTGAGCCCAGAAGCTGGAGTTTGCAATGAGCCAAAATTGAGCCACTGCACTCCAGCCTGACTCCGCCTCAAAAAATAAATAAATAAATAAAAATTTAAAAATAAATAAATGAAAAATAAAAATACAAAAAACTGCAATCCCAGCTACTGGGAAGGCTGAGACAGAAGAATCACTTGAACCCAGAGGCAGAGATTGCAGTGTGCCAAGATCGTGCCATTGCACTCAAGCCTGGGTAAGAGAACAAGACTTCGTCTCAAAAAACAAAACAAAACATATTGAAATACCACTACACACCCACCAGAATGCAAATAAAAATGACTGTCAATACCAAATATTGGAAAGGATAAAGAGCAAACCAAATTCTCATAAACTGCTGATGCGAGTGTAAAACTTCTACCTCTTGATTAAATCATCTGGGAATTGATTATAGAATTAACATATGCTGGACGCTGTGGCGCGTGCCTGTAATCCCAGCTACTTGGAAGGCTGAGGTGGGAGGATTGCTTGAGCCCAGGAGTTTTGGGCTGTAGTGCGCTATGCCGATTGGGTGTCTGCTCTAAGTTTGGCGTCAATATGGTGACCTCCTGGGAGCGGGGGACCACCAGGTGGCCTAAGGAGGGATGAACCAGCCCAGGTCAGAAACGGAGCAGGTCAAAACTCCCGTGCTGATCAGTAGTGGGATCTTGCCTGTGAATAGCCACTGTACTTCCGGTGAAGTACAGTGGAAACACAGCGAGATCCCGTCTCTAAAAACAAACAAAAAAAGCTAACATATACTTGCCCTATGACTCAACAACCCCATCCTTGATATTTACTGAAACAAAAACATCCATAAAAATAAGTCTACATGAATTGTTCACAGCAACTTTATTAATAATAGTCAAAAACTGTAAACAGTAGAGCTTTCTGCCAACAGAAGAATGGAGAAACAAACTGTGGAGTAATCATGTAACAGTGTTATGGTTAATTTTATCTGTCAACTGGGCTAGGCCATGGTATCCAGATCTTTAGTCAAATACTGTTTATATGTTTTTGTGAAGGCACTGTTTGGATGGCAGTTAAATCAGTAAACTCAGGCCGGGTGCCAGTGGCTCACGCCTGTAATCCCAGCACTTTCGGAGGCTGAGGCAGGTGGATCACTTGAGGTCAGGAGTTCAAGATCAGCCTGGCCAACATGGTGAAACCCCGTCTCTACTAAAATATACAAAAATTAGCCAGGTGGCTGGCGAGCCCCTGTAATCCCAGCTACTTGGGAGGCTAAGGCAGGAGAACTGCTTAAACCCAGATGTGGAGGCTGTAGTGAGGGGAGATCACGCCACTGCACTCCAGCCTGGGTTACAGAGCCAGAGTCCGTCTCAAAAAAAAATTTAAAAATACAAAAAACTAGCTGTTCACGGGGGCACACACCTGTAATCCCATCTACTTGGGAGGCTGAGGTATGAGAATCACTTGAATCCAGGAGGCAGAAGCTGTAGTGAGCCAAGATTACACCACTGCACTCCAGCCTGGGCAACAGAGTGAGACTCTGTCTAAAAATAAATAAATAATAAATCAGTAAATTCTAAGTAAAGCAGATTGCCCTCCATAACATGGATGGGCCTCATTCAATCAATGAAAGCCTTAAGAAAACAACTGACCTCCCTCTCTGAGGGAGAGGGAATTCTGGCAGCAGACTGTTTTTGGACTCAACAGCAACTCCTCCCTGAGTCTCCACATTGCCAGCCTACTCTCCAAACTTTGGGTTTGTCAGCCTCCACAATCAAGTGAGCCAATTCCTGTAAGTAAATAAATACATTGTTCTGTGTGTGAGAGAGTGTGTGTGTGTGTGTATACCTGCATAAGAAACTACCAAATGGACACACATAGTAAGATATTTCCCCCCCAAAAAAGGCTCTTTAAATTAATATATTGTACAATTACTGTTGCTGGTTTCACTCTTCTCTTTGCCTGCTTGGGCATTAATGCCATATGGTTTTATTACTGTGTTGTAGTTATTAATGACCAACAGTTCAAAGCTACTTTTAGTCGTCTCCTGTGTAATATCCTTTTGCATTATTTTCTAGGTTATTCACTTACTCTCCTTTTCTTCATTTTCCCTCCAAAGTGGCAAAAATGTCCATAAGGGGGAAATATAATGATATTTATCATGGCATTACTTTTACTAGCAAAATAAAAAGGGGGGAGGAATGACCTAAATATCTAATCATATAAAATGACAAAAAGCAAATTATGTAACCTAAATACATATATGATGAAATAGAAAAAAAAAAGAGCAATATAGCAAAATACATAACAATACTATTTGCTTCCGTTTTAGAAAGTATAGTGAATGCCAGAATACACATTAAATATTATTTACAGTTATATATAGGGTGACCAACAATCTCAGGTTGCCCTGGACTAAGGTGTTTCTAGGACATAAGACTTTCACTGCTAAAACTGGGAGGGTCCTGGTCAAACAGGGATGATAGGAATTATTTACATATTATTTCAAAAGCTGAAAAGATTTAAAATGAGGCCGGACATGGTGGCTCACGCCTGTAATCCCAGCACTTTGGGAGGTGGGTGGATCACCTGAGGTCAGGAGTTCAAGACCAGCCTGGCCAATGGTGAAACCCCACCTCTACTAAAAATACAAAAATTAGCCAGGCATGGTGTGCATACCTGTAATCCCAGCTACTCAGGAGGCTGAGGCATGAGAATTGCTTGAACCCAGGAGGGGGAGATTGCAGTGAGCTGAGATCACGCTACTGCACTCTAGCCTAGGCACGTGAGCGAGACTCCGTCTCAGAAAAAAAAGAGTAAAAATGGAAAATAAAAATTTAAAATAAAACATTATCAGTGGTCATCTGGAGGAAAAATAATTACAAGTAATGGTTTCTTTCCTTTAATACTTTTGTTTTTAAAGTTAAAGGTGGTATAATATGTCACCTTTACATGAACATGGTAAGTTTACTAAGAGTCTTTTACTGAAAATCTCAAAACATAAGAGAAGATGCTTCAAGATGAGATTTCGGTGAAAATAAAAAAAAAAAAAAAGGGAGAGAAGATGAAAGTAAGTAAATCAGGAAAGAATGGGGGGCCAGGCACAATGGCTCACACCTGTAATCCCAGTACTTCGGGAGGCTGAGGCTGGCAGGTCACTGGAGGTCAGGAGTTCAAGACCAGGCCAGCCAACATGGAGAAACCCCATCTCTACCAAAAAATACAAAACTTAGCCAGGTGTGGTGGCATGTACCTGTATATTCTCAGCTACTTGGGAGGCTGAGATGGGAGAATTGCTTGCACCCGGGAGGCAGAGGTTGCAGTGAGCCAAGATCATGCCACTGCACTCCAGCTTGGGTGATAGAGTGAGAACCTGTCTCAAAAAAAAAAGTAAAAGAATAGGGAAATGTTACAGAAATAGAACTATATGACAACATTATAGGCTGAGTATACCTTATGCAAAATGCTTGGGACCACAAGTGTTTCAGATTTCAAATTTATTCACATTTTGCATTATCTGCATTATATTTACTGGCCGAGCATCCCAAGTCTGAAAATCCAAAATCTGAAATGTTCCAATAAGCAGTTCCTTTGGGTGTAATGTCAACACTCAAAATGTTTTGGATTCTGGAGTATTTCAGATTTTCAGATTAGAGATGCTCCATCTATAATAGACAAATTCCTAAAACTTACAAACTAACTCACTCAAGAAAATAGAAAATCTTAACACACCTATCTCAAGTAAAGAGACTGAATCTGTAATCAAAACCTCCCAAGAAAGAAAAGTTCAGAACATCCGGGTCTATCACAGTCTCAAAAAAAAAAAAAAAAAAAGAAAAGAAAAGAAAGAAAAAAGAAAAGGAACAGTTCAGAACCAAATGGCTTCCCTAGTAAATTCTACCAAACATTTTTGTTTTAGAGACAGAGTCTTGCTCTGTCCCCCAGGGTGGAGTTCAGTGGTGCGATCTTGGCTCACTGCAACCTCCGCCTCCCGGGTTCAAGGGATTCTCATGCCTCAGTCTCCCAAGTAGCTGGAACTACAAGCATGAGCCATCACACCCAGCTAATTTTTGTATTTTTAGTAGAGATGGAGTTTCGACATGTTGGCCAGGCTAGTCTCAAACTCTTGACCTCAGATGATCCGCCTGCGTTGGCCTCCCAAATTGCTGGGATTACAGGCGTAATCCACTGCGCCCAGCCCTACCAAACATTTAAAGAAGAGTAATATCAATCCTTCACAAACTCTATCAAAAAATAGAAAAGAAGGGAACTGGCTAGGCGAGGTGGCTCACGCCTGTAATCCCAGCAGTTTGGGAGGCCGAGGCAGGTGGATCACGAGTTTAGCAGATTGAGACCATCCTGGCCAACATGGTGAAATCCCGTCTCTTAAAAAAAAAAAAAAGAAAAAGAAAGAAAGAAAGAAGAGAAAAGAAGGGAACACTTCCTAACTCACTCTATGAAGCCAGTATTACCCTAAGGCCAACACCAGATAAAGACATCACAAGTAAACTACAGACCAGCATCTCTTACAAATGTGGAATGAAAAATCCCCAACACTATACTATCAACAGAAACCTAGAGTATATATATATATTAAAAGAACTACAAACCATGATGAAGTCTGATTTATCCCAGACATGCAAGGGTGATCTAACCTAACAAAATCAATTTGTTATACCACATTAATAAATGAAGGAAAAGAAAAACACACGATCCAGCTTGATGCAGAAAAGGCTTTTGAATCCAATACTTTCGTGATAAAAACACTTAAAAAGTAGGAATAAAAGGATCTTCGTCAACATGATAAAGGGTATTTATTAAAAACCCTGTGCTAACATCATACCCAATAGTAAAAGGCTGAAAAAGCTTTCTCACTAATATCAGGAACAAGACAAGATGCTCACTTTCACCACAGCTATTCAACACTGTACTGGAAGTTCTAGTCAAGGGTATTAAAACAGGAAAAACAAAAGGCATCCAAGTTAGAAAGAATGAAGTAAAACCATCTCCATTTGCAAATGATATAATCCTGTACGTAGAAATTTCAAAGGATATAACAGAAAGATACTAGAGCATACAAACTCAGCCAAGTTGTAGGATACAAAATGAAGATACAAAAACCAGTTATGTTTCTATACATCAGCAATGAACAATTTCAAATGGAATTAAGAAAGTAATTCACTTACACTAGCATCTGACTGAATAAAATACCTAGGAATGACCAGGTGCAGTGGCTCATACCTGTAATCCTAGCACTTTGGTATGCTGAGGCAGGTGGATCACTTGAGGTCAGGGGTTCGAGACCAGCCTGGCCAATATGGTGAAACCCCGTCTCTACTAAAAATAAAAAAATTAGCTGGGTGTGATGGTGCACACCTGTAATCTCAGCTACTCAGGAGGCTGAGGCAGGAGAATCACCTGGGAGGCAGAGGTTGCAGTGAGCAAAGATTGTGCCACTGCACTCCAGCCTGGGTAACAAAGCAAGACTCTGGCTCAAAAAAAAAAAAAAAACAAAACCAAAAAACCAAAAACCTAAGAATAAGTTGAATGGAAGTAAAACATTTGCAACTAAATGCAAAATAATGCTCAAAGAAATTGAAGTTATAAATAAATGTTTAGAAAGACATTCTATGTTCATGGATTGAAAGACTTAATATTATTAAGATGCCTATACTACCAAAAGTGATCTACAGAGTCAACACAATCCCTATCAAAATTCTAAGTCTTTTTTTACAGAAATAAAAAAAGCCATGTCAACTGGAAAGTGCTAATAAGGAAAAAAAAAGCCAATCCTCAATTCATATGAAATTTCAAGGAGCTCTGAAACAAATCTTAAAAAGAATAACAAAGTTGAAGGAATAAAACCTCTTGATCTCAAACTTACCACAAAGCTACAGTCATCAAAATGGTGTGGTACTGACATAAAGATAGACATATAGATAAATGGAATAGAATTAAGAATTCAGAAATGAATCTATAAAATATGGCCAATTGATTTGACAAGGATGCCAAGACAATTCAATGTGGGAAAGAACAGTCTCTTTAACAGATCGTGCTGGGAAAACTAGATTTACACACACAAAGGAATGAAGTTGGGATCAGGTGTGGTGGCTCACACCTATAATCCCAGCACTTTGAGAGGCCATGGCAAGGGGACCGCTTGAGCCCAGGAGTTCAAGACCAGTTTGGGCAACATAGCAAAACCCCATTTCCCGCCCCCCAAAAAAAAAGAAAAGAAAAAAGAAAAAAAATTAGCTGGGCCTGGTGACACACACTTGTGGTCCCAGCTGTTCTGGAGGCTGAGGTGGGAAGAAAATTTAAGCCTAGGGAAGTTGACAATGTAGTAAACTGTGATGACATCACTGCATTCCAACCTGGGCAACAGAATGAGAGACCCTGCCTTAAAAAAATAAAAAATAAAAAAAACTAAGTGAAAGAAGTTAGACCTCTACCTCACACCATATATAAAAGCTAACACAAAACAGGCCAGGTGTGACCGCTCACACCTGTAATCCCAGCACTTCGGGAGGCTAAGGCAAAAGGATCACTTGAGGTAAGAAGTTCAAGACCAGCATGGGCAACATGGCAAAACTCCATTTCTACTTGCACTCCAGCCTGTGCAACAGAGTGAGACTCTGCCTTAAAAAAAAAAAAAATTGGGGGGGTGGGTGGTGGTGCACGATGGCTGAGAGGAGGCAACACTGGAATGCAGCTCCTAGGGAAAGAGACACAGAGGGCTAGAGGACTTCACGATTCCAAGCGAGGTGCTGGGTTCATTTTGGTGGGACCGGAAGAACTCTGAAAATAGCCCCAGGGAAGGAGCCAAAGCAGGGCAAGAGCTGCCCAGGGAGGGTGAACCAAGACAGAGCAGAGGGTGTCCCCACCTGAAACGTGCAGCTGGCTCAGAGGGTCAGGGATGTCACCCTCTTGGTGCTCCAATTTGGATCCTGTGCTTACCTCATCCCTCCTGCAACCCACTGTCCACAAGAGCCCCGCCAGACTGAGGGGCACCATGGGTTGTGAGGCAAATCTGAGCAATGGCTCCCACCTGGTGTTGCAAGCCATCTGCACCGACCTGGGCGGAAGCTTGGACCAACACCAGTGGGACAGAACAACCCGTCCCACAGAAATAGGCAGAGTTGAAAGCAAGAAAACATGCCATAAGGCCCAGCAGGCCCCGCCCCCCCACAAAACTCAAACTGAAGCCCGCACTAGAGAGCTTGGCAGCGAATACACCAGTTTGACCCCAACCAGGAAGATCGAGCTCAAGGAAGGAGAGACTCCACTGGGAAGGTGGGGCTAATCTCACCTGCAAACAAACTCCAGGGGAAGACCACCCACCCAGCAACCTTACTGAATCCGAGGCAGCCCAGCAGTACCTCTACAGGCCAAAAAGATATAGCCTAACTGCAACAGAAATGACGTTGGCTCAGAGATTCCTCCCGAAATCACCAACTTCAAAGATCAAAGGGAGATAAATCTTCAATAAAATACTGGCAAACTGAATCCAACAGCACATCAAAAAGCTTATCTACCACAATGAAGTAGGCTTCATCCCAGGGATGCATGCCTGGTTCAACATACACAAATCTATAAACATAATCCATCACATAAACAGAACCAAAGACAAAAACCACATGATTATCTTAATAGATGCAGAGAAGGCCTTCGGCAAAATTCAACAGCCCTTTATGCTAAAAACTCTCAATAAACTAGGTATCGATGGAACGTATCTCAAAATAACAAAAGCTATTTACGACAAACCCACAGCCAATATCATACTGAATGGACAAAAACTAGAAGCATTCCCTTTAAAAACTGGCACTAGGCAAGGATGCCCTCTTTCACCACTCCTATTCAACATAGTATTAGAAGTTCTAGCCAGAGCAATTAGGCAAGAAAAAGAAATAAAGAGTATTCAGTGAGGAAAAGAAGAAATCAAATTGTCCCTATTTGCAGACAACATGATCATATATTTATTTATTTATTTATTTATTTAATTTTTTAAAATTTGTGATCATATATTTAAAAGACCCCATCATCTCAGTCCAAAACCTCCTTAAGCTGATAAACAACTTTGGCAAAGTCTCAGGATACAAAATCAATGTGCAGAAATCACAAGCATTCCTATATACCAACATCAGACAAACAGCCAAATTACGAGCAAACTCCCATTTGCAATTGCTACAAAGAGAACAAAATACCTAGGAATACAACTAACAAAGTATGTAAAAGATTGCTTCAAGGAGAACTACAAACCACTGATCAAGGAAATAAAAGAGGACACAAACAGATGGAACAACATTCCACGCTCATGGTTAGGAGGAATCAATATTGTGAAAATGGCCATACTGCCCAAAGTAATTTATAGATTCAATGCTATCCCCATCAAGCTACCACTGACCTTCTTCACAGAACTGGAAAAAAACACTTTAAACTTCATATGGAGCCAAAAGGGAGCCTGCATAGCCAAGACAATCCTAAGAAAAAACCTGGAGGAATCACGCTACCTGACTTCAAACTATACTACAAGGCTACAGTAATCAAAACAGCATAGGACTGGTACCAAAACAGAGATATAGACCAATGGAACAGAACAGAGGTTTTGGAAACAATGCCACACATCTACAACCATATGATCTTTGACAAACCTGACAAAAACAAGCAATGGGGAAAGGATTCCCTGTTTAATAAATGGTGTTAGGAAAACTGGCTAGCCATATGCAGGAAGCTGAAACTGGACCCCTTCCTTATACCTTATAGAAAAATTAACTCCAGTTGGATTAAAGATTTAAACATGAGAACTAACACCATAAAAACCCTAGAAGAAAACCTAGGCAAAACCATTCAGGACATAGGCCTAGGCAAGGACTTCATGACTAAAACACCAAAAGCAACAGCAACAAAAGCCAAAATAGACAAATGGGATCTAATTAAGCTTCAGAGCTTTTGCACAGCAAAAGTAACAATTATTAGAGTGAACCAGCAACCAACAGAATGGGAAAAAATTTTTGCAATCTACCCATCTGACAAAGGGTTAATATCCAGAATCTACAGAGAACTAAAGCAGATTTACAAGAAAAACAAGCAAACCAACCCATTCAAAAGTGGGCAAAGGATATGAACAGACATTTTTCAAAAGAAGACATATATGCGACCAACAAACATGAAAAAATGCTCATCATCACTGGTCATTAGAGAAATGCAAATCAAAACCACATTGAGATACCATTTCACGCCAGTTTGAATGGCGATCATTAAAATATCTGGAGACAAGAGATGCTGGAGAGGATGTGGAGAAAAAGAAACACTTTTACACTGTTGGTGGGAATGTAAATTAGTTCAACCATTATGTAAGACAGTGTGGCGACTCCTCAAGGATCTAGAAATAGAAATTTCATTTGACCCAGCAATCCCATTACTGGGTATATATCCAAAGGATTACAAATTGTTCTGCTATAAAGACACATGCACACATACGTTCACTGCGGTGCTATTTACAATAGCAAAGACCTGGAACCAACCCAAATGCCCATCACTGATAGACTGGACAAAGAAAATGTGGCAAATATACACCATGGAATACTATGCAGTCATGAAAAATGACGAGTTCATGTCCTTTGTAGAGACATGGATGAATCTGGAAACCGTCATTCTTAGCAAACTGACACAAGAACAGAAAACCAAACACCGCATGTTTTTACTCATAGGCGGGTGATGAACAATGAGAACACTTGAGCACAGGGAAGAGAACAACACTCACTGGGCTAGGTTAGGGAACGGAGGGTAGGGGAGGGAAGGGACATGTATCAAATAAAGATTTTATATCTTGAATATACTAAGAACCCCTGGCCGGGCCCAGTGGCTCACGCCTATAATGCCACCCCTTTGGGAGGCCGAGACAGGTGATCACCTGATCAGGAGTTTGAGACCAGCCTGGCCAACACGGTGAAACCCCATCTCTACTAAAAATACAAAAATTAGCTGGGCGTGGTTGTGGGTGCCTGTAATCCCAGCTACTTTGGAAGTTAACGCAAGACAATCACTTGAAGCTGGGAGACAGAGGTTGCAGTGGGCCGAGATCAAGCCATTCCACTCCAGCCTGGACAACAAGAGCAAAACTCCATCTCAGAAAACAAAGACAGTAATAAAAAAACACTAAGAACCCCTAAAATTCAACAAGAAAGAGACAGCCCAAATATAAAAATGGGAAAGGTAATATACATTTCTCCAAAGAAGATACACAAATGACACTTGAAAAGATGCTCAATATCATCAGTCATCAGGGAAATGCAAACAAAAACCACACTAAGATATCACTTAACATCTAGTATGATGGCTATAATAAAAATAAGTGGAAAACAAAAGGTGCTGTTGAGGACATGAAGAAACTGGAACACTCATACATTGCTGGTGGGAATGGAAACGGTACAGCTGCTGTGGTACAGTTTGGCAGTTCCACAAACACACACAAAATACTATAGGAACTGGCAATTCCACTCCTAGGTACATACTCTAAACTGAAAACAGGGACTCAATCAGATACACATCAGTGTTCATGGCAGCATCGTTCACAATAGTCAAAAGTGGAAACAACCCATGTGTTCATCAACAGACGCATGAATAAACAAATTATGGTTTATACATACAATGGAATATTATTCAGCTATAAAGAAGAATAAAGTTCTCACACATACTGCAATATGGATGAAGCTCAAAAACAAATAATATAAGCTAGAAACAAAAGGACAAATATTGTTTGACTCCATTTCTATGAATATCTAGAAATATCTAAGCAAATTCATAGAGATGAAGGGAGATTACAGGTACCAGGACTGGGAGGAGGGTGAAATGGGGGTTAATGTTAATGGGTACAGCGTTTCTACTTCGGGTCATGAAAATATTTTAGAAGTAGATAGTGGTAATGTGTAAATGTTAAAAGTAATTAAAACAGCAAATTTGATAAATTTTTTTTAGCTCATACTCATGTACACACACACAAATGCACATAAAAAAAAACATACTTTGGGCCGGGCGCGGTGGCTCAAGCCTGTAATCCCAGCACTTTGGGAGGCCGAGGCGGGTGGATCACGAGGTCAAGAGATCGAGACCATCCTGGTCAACATGGTGAAACCCCGTCTCTACTAAAAAAACTACAAAAAATTAGCTGGGCATGGTGGCATGTGCCTGTAATCCCAGCTACTCAGGAGGCTGAGGCAGGAGAATTGCCTGAACCTGGGAGGCAGAGGTTGCAGTGAGCCGAGATCGCGCCATTGCACTCCAGCCTGGGTAACAAGAGCGAAACTCTGTCTCAAAAAAAAAACAAAATAAAACAAGAATGAAGAAAAAATACTTTGGTATATCTGTCAAATAATGATCCTAGACCCCAGAATGAGACTTTACAGAAGTAGAAATCAGAGAAAGTCTGTGTTCTGCAATATTTAATTCTATAGCAATGCAAGCCATAAGACTCATAAAAACAGTGTGCTAAGAATTCTAAAAAAGTAACATGTAAGTTAAAGCAAAGTAATTTTTCTTTCTTTTTTTTTTTGAGACAGGATCTAGCTCTGTCACTCAGGCTAGAATGCAGTGGTACAATCTCGGCTCACTGCAACCTTTGCCTCCTGGGCTCAGATGATTCTCCCACCTCAGCCTCCTGAGTAGCTAGAACTACAGGACTGCACCACCACACCTGGCTAAGTTTTTTATTTTTTCTAGAGACAGGGTTTCACCATGTTGCCAGGGTGGTCTCAAACTCCTGGGCTCAAGTGATCCACCCACCTTGCCTCCCAAAGGGCTAGAATTACAGGCGTAAGCCAACAAAGCCTGGCCCACAAAATCATATTCTTTCTCATTTTTTTAATATTCCGAGAAGTTCAATAAATAAAACAATTTTCATATTTGAATCTTAACCCCCCCACACACACACACGCATACTCACTCTCTCTCTCCTATGCAAGTGACTATAAAACGACTGTGGCCTCTCTCTCTCTCTCTTTTTTTTTTTTTTTTTTTTTTTTTTTTTTTTTTTTT
>NW_022436952.1:37743424-37764722 GCF_009761245.1 Sapajus apella
TTTTTTTTTTTTTTTTTTTTTTTTTTTTTTGAGACAGTCTCACTCTTGTCACCCAGGCTGGAGAGCAATGGTGTAATCTTGGCTCACTGCAACCTCCACCTCCCAGGTACAAGCGATTCTCCTGCCTCAGCCTCCTGAGTAGCTGGGATTACCATGCCCAGGGAATTTTTGCTATTAACTGGTTTCACCATATTGGTCAGACTGGTCTCAAACTCCTGATCTTGTAATCCACCTGCCTCAGCCTCCCAAAGTGCTGGGATTACAGGCGTGGGCCACCCTTCCTGGCCCTATAACTCTTTTTATTTACTGTATTTTGCTCTGTCAGGAGTGGACATTAAGTAAATGCTGGTCACTGACATCAAGTCATTAACACTTACAAAATACACTGCTCCAAAGCTTCCATGGCCAATTTCTCTGAGATCTGTGAAGAGCTTCTCTGGATCTTCTTTGAAGAAGAGCTCTGCAATTTCAGGGTCCTTCAGGCTGCCTGCTCTGTTAGTTGATGGCATCCTGCTGAGCAGTCAGCTGTCTGATTCTAATTTTATACTGCTATCCCAATCCTTGGTTCATCTGTATGAATGAAGCCACGCTGGCATAAACTACTGTAGAGAAATAGGAAAAAAAAAAAAAAAAAAAAAAAAAAAAAGTCAGTATAAGGTCATATGCTGATAGCATCTACAAATTTATCTCATGTCTACAATTTCACTGAAAAGGCAGTGTGGATACTACTGCAGTAATTCCTAAACTGTTTCATCATCATAAACACCTGTGGTACTTAAAAAAGATCCCTACTATATAGCACTTTTAAAAAATGAGATAATCTTTGTGTCTTGGCAGGCTTTCCAAGTCAATACTTAAAAATTTACTTCTGATGCAGTTATCTCATCAATAGAGAAGATAATATAAAAGAGATTTTTCTTTTTTTTTTCTTTTGAATGTCAAGTATATAAAAGAGATTTTTTAAATACACAATAACTCAAAATGTACCCACAGTATTTTCAACAACAGGAAACTTCCTTTTCTGTTCAGATACCATATGCCAGTGTATTAATCAACTCTAACCGACATAAAAGAAAAATACAGTGAGAGAAAGTAATGAATTTCACAGAGACAACTCTTTCCCCATAAACTTGATTTTGACCATAGCAAAGTCACTTAACTTCTCACTCCTAAACTTAGTAGGTTGAACTAAATTCCACATAAACTATTAACTTTCAATTAATCAACCTATAAAAAATAACAAACTTCAGTGTTATTTAAGACCATATTTAAGAATTCTAAATAAGTTTTAGTACCCTAACAAGAATTATTTTACATTAAAATTTTCTAACTGGGTCCATGATCTGCATCTTCTTACTTATCTACCTAACAAATTCCCAAAGTCTTTCAAGATTTAGATTAAATGTCACAAAGTTTGTAAAATCTTAAGTCTATTAGGAAGAGTTGGTCACCCTCCCTTTATGCCCCCAAAGCATCTTGCAGCATATACCATATTATATTGCTATTATTTAACTCTCTTTCCTAAGCAATCAGGCACAATGTGTCTCATTCATCTTTGTATCATCTCTCCAGCTCCTACCCCTTACCTTCTGCAGTTAATATTATATAAATATTGCTGAATAAAAGAATATACTTCTATGCAGCTCCTAAAAAATAACTTCACTTCCACAAATACTTACAGAACAAACAGTAATGCATAAGACTATGATACATAAAAACATTGAAGTTGTCAAGAACAGAGAAAATGCAGGATAGCAACTTCCAGAAACTCAGAGAGACAAGAAATAAATAGGGAATTGAAACACTCGTTCAACCAAAGACCAAAATATAACACAATACTATCACCATCACAAGAGTAAAATACTAAAACAAAACAAGAAAATTAATAACCTAAAAAACCCAGAAACTAACCCATGTTTGTCTACCTTGAAATTTAACAAACACAGTTAAAGGAGAAGAAATAAATTGAGAAAGCTTGACAATCCATTTGGAAAAAAAATTATATGCCTATCACTTATCTTACCATAAACATTACTTCTAAGTGTCTCAAAAAGGCATCTAAAATCAATGGGGAAAAGACTGATTTGATAAAAATGCATTGTTGGGAGAGCCTAATAGCCATACGAGAGAAAAATTATACCTTTTCCTCAAATTGAACATCAGAATTACATAGGGATCAGATACACAAATATTAAAAAATAAAACGAGTACTAGGAGGAAATATGAGTAAATTTCTTTGTAACCAGTGTGAGGAAACTTATCTATGATCTACATCCAAAGCAATAAGGAAATAGACATATTTGACAATATAAAAAAGAAACCTTGAGAGGAAGGAACACAGTAAAAGACACCAAAAAGAATAAAAAGCAGGCTGGCACAGTGGCTCACGCCTATAATCCTAGCACTTTGGGAGGTCAAGACAGGCAGATCACCTGAGGTCAGGAGTTTGAGACCAGCCTGACCAACATGGAGAAACACCATCTCTACTAAAAATACAAAATTAGCCAGGCAACAAGAGCGAAACTCCATCTCAAAAAATAAAATAAAATAATAAAAAGCGGATAAACTTGATACAAAAGCAGGAAGTACATCTGTAAGAATTGTTTTAAAAAAAGATAGGCCAGGTGAATTGGCTAATACCAGTAATCCCAGTACACTGGGAGGCCAAGGCAGGTGGATTACCTGAGGTCAGGAGTTTGAGACCAGCCTGGCCAACATGGTAAAACTCCGTTTCTACTAAAAATATAAAAATTAGACGGGTGTGGTAGTGTATGGCTATAGTCTCAGCTGCTCAGGAGGCTGAGGCGGGAGAATTGCTTTGAATCCAGGAGGTGGAGGCCGCAGTGAGCAGAAACTGTGTCACTGCACTCCAGCCTGGGCGACAGAGCAAGACCCTGTCTCAAAAAATAATAATAAAATAAACTTTTAAAAAGTCTGAAACTTAGATAAGAAGGAGTTAATATCCTTAACAATGTAGAGTTTTAAAAAACAGAGAAGAAATGAACAACATCCTAATACCCCTAATATAGTTAATAAAAATGGGGAAACCCAGACACGGTGCCTATAGTCCCAGCTACTCAGAAGGCTCAGGCTGGAGGATCACTTTGAGCCCAGGGGTGTGAGTTTGTAGTGCACTCTGATCATGCCTGTGAATAGCCACTGCACTCCAGCCTGGGCAACAAAGTGAAACCTCTTCTCTTTAACAACAAACAAAGCGGTGACTCACTCCTGTAATCCCAGTACTTTGGAGGCCAAGACAGGAGGATCGCCCATGGTCAGGAGTTCGAGACCAGCCTGGCCAATATGGTGAAACTTCACCTCAGCTAAAAATACAAAAAATTAGCCAGGCATAGTGGTGCATGCCTGTAGTCCCAGCTACTCAGGAGGCTGAGGCAGGAGAATTGCTTGAAACCAGGAGGCGGAGGTTGCAGTGAGCCGAGATTGTGACACTGCACTCCAGCCTGGGCAAAAAGAGTGTACCTCCATCTAAAAAAAAAAAGAAAATGGCTGGGCATGGTGGCTCACGCCTGTAATCCCAGCACTTTGGGAGGCCGAGCCGGGCAGATCACCAGGTCAGGAGATCAAGACCAACCTGGCTAAAATGGTGAAATGCCGTCTCTAAAAAAAAAAAAGATAGAAAATGCAGTAAAAATACAATTACTATAATCTTATGGGGAGCATAATTGTATGTGTGGTCCATTGTTGACTGAAATATTGTTACATGGTACATGACTGCATTTGGAAAGTGAATGACATACTTCTAAGTAACCGATAAGTCAATAATGGAGTTTTGAGGAAAATTAGTAGAGATTATGAACTGAATAAAAACCAAAATACAAGGTAAAATTTGTAGAATACAGTTAAAGCAGTGCTTAGAGGGAAATGTATGGTACTAACTGCTATTTTAGAAAAACTAAGGTCTCAAATCAATAATCTAAGCTTCTAAAGCTTCTATCTTAAAAATATAGAAAGAGGCCGGGCATGGTGGCTCACCCCTGTAATCCCAGAACTTTGGGAGGCCGAGGCAGGCGGATCACCTGAGGTCAGGGGTTCAAGACCAGCCTGGCCAACATGGTGAAATCCCATCTCTACTAAAAATACCAAAAATTAGCCAGGCATAGTGGCAGGCGCCTATAATCCTAGCTACTCAGGGGGCTAAGACAGGAGAATTGCTTGAACCTGGGAGGAGGAGGTTGCAGTGAGCCAAGATCGCATCACTGCACTTCCAGCCTGGGCAGTTAGAGAGAAACTCCACCTTAAAAAAAAAAAAAAAGAATATAGAAAGAAAAGCGCAAGTTAAACCAAAAATAAATATAAGAAGGCAATACTAAAGAAAAGAACAGAATAGAAATCAGTGAAATAGAAAACAAAAAGCCAACAGAGGAAAAAAATCAATAGTCAAAAGCTGTTCTTTGAGGGGAAGCAGAGGAAGTCAATAAGGCAGAAAGGCCTCTACCTAAACTAACAAAGGGAAACAAGCAGACACAAATTACCAATAACACAAACAAAAGAGATATCACTACAGACCCTATAGACATTAAAAAGATGAGGAAATACAATGAAAAGCTGTAAGCTAACAACATAGGTGAAATGGACAAATTATTTTAACAGGGATAAAGACTACCAAAAACTCACTCAAGAAGAAATAACCTGATTAGTCATATGTACATGAAAGAAAACTCCAGGCCTAGACAGTTTCACTATCAAATCCATTAAATATTAAAGAAAAAAAATATCAATTCTACATAAATTCTTAAAGTTTAGAAGAGAGAACATTTCCCAATTCATTTTATGAAGCCATCATGACATTGACATCAAAACAAACCAAAGCACTGACAAAAACTGAAGATTTCTAACCAATATAAAAGCAAAAATCATCAACATAAAAGCAAAATCATCAACAAAATTATCAGCAGATTAAATTTAGCAATATATAAAAATGATACCACAGCACAATCAAGCAGGATTTATCGAAAAATGCAAGGCCGGTTCAACGTTAGAAAATCATTGTCATTCTCCATTCTAAACATACTAGAGAAGAAATATAAAAAAAGGCAGAAAATCGAATTGACAACATCTATTCATGATCAAAACACTCAAAACTAGGAATAGAAAGGAACATCCTTAACCTATTAAAGGTATCTACAAAAAACCTGCAGCTAACATCATACGTAATGCTTGAAGACTGAAAACTTTCTCCTAAAGATTAGAAATAACGCAAAGGGTGCTTGCTTAGGCAGCACATACGCTAAAATTGGAGTAAGAAAATTAGCATGGCCCCTGCACAGGATGACATGCAAATTTGTAAAGTGTTCCATATTTGTACATTTTTAAGTAACTTAAAGAGTATAATTGGATTGTTTGCAACTCAAAGGATAAGTGCTTGAGGGGATGAATACCCCATTCTTCCTATGTGCTCATTTCACATTGCACATCTGTTTCAAAATATCTCATGTACCCCATAAATATATAAACCTACTATGTACCCACAAAAATTAAAAGTAAAAAAAAAGAAAAAGAAGGCAATGATATCCGCTCTAATCAGTCCTAATCAACACTGTACTAGAATTTCTAGTCAGTATTTGCTTTATAAAGGAAGAAAAAGAACTAAAAGGCATACATACCAGAAAGAAAGAAAACTCTCTACTTACTAACAATATTATTGTGTACAGAGAAAATCCCAAATATGTACAAAATAGCAATGGGAAAAAACTGAGTAGACTTAAGTCTAATAATACATGGGTATAATTTGTAAAGTAAAAACAATACTAATTTGGTGAAAGAAATCAAAGTCAATCTAATTAAATGGAGAGATGTACTGTATTTATGGTGAATGACAATATTATTATGAGGTAATTCTCTTCTAACTGATCCAAAAATTCAATGATTCATAGATTTAACACAATCTCAGAGTACAACAGGATTTTCTGTAGATATCAACAAACTGATTCTAACATGTATATGAAAAGGCAAAAGCTCCAAATTAGCCAAAATAACTTAAAAAGAATAAAGGTGGGGTCAGACGCAGTAGCTCGTGCCTGTAATCCCAGCACTCTGGGAGGCCGAGGCAGGTAGATAACAAGGTCAGGAGATCAAGACCATCCTGGCCAACATGGCGAAACCTCGTCTCTACTAAAAATACAAAAATTAGCTGGGCATGGTGGTGTGTGCCTGTAATCCCAGCTACTCGGGAGGCTGAGGCAGGGGAATCGCTTGAACCAGGGAGTCGGAGGTTGCAGTGAGCCAAGATCACACCACAGCACTCCAACATGGTGACAGAGCAAGACTTGTCTCTAAAAAGAAAAAAATAAAATAAAGATGAAGAACTCACATTACCTGATTTGAAGACATAATATAAAGCTACAAATAATGAAGACAGTGTGGTAATGAATGAAAGGATACACACAGTCTAATGAAACAAAAACCTAAGTCCAGAAACAGGTCATACAAATATGATCAACTGATTTTTGTCAAAGGTGCAATAAAGGAAAGGTAATCTTTTGAAAAATGGTGCCACAGCAACTGGACATCCAAAATTGAAATCTGACTTACATTTTGCACTTTACAGAAAAATGAACTCAAAACTCCATGTAAAAGGCTGATACTATAAACATTTAGAAGAAAGGAGGAAATCGTTATCTTGGATTAGGCAGAGTTCTTAGGCATAATACCAAAAGCATGATCCATAAAAGGCTAATTTGAACTTTATCAAAACTAAAAACTTTTTCTCTTGCAAAGGACACTGTTAAAAGAATGAAGTCCAGCCAGAGACCAGGAGAAAATATTTTCAAATCACATATCTGAAAAAAGATTTGTATCCAGAATATCTAAAGCACTCTCAAAACTCAGTAATAGAGTTTAGTGGTACACACTTGGATATAAAACCATAAAGAAACTCCCAGAAGTGATTACTATAAATGTTAGGATGGTGGTTAATTTAGGGAAAGGGAAGGGGTTGTGACTGGAGTGAGACCGATAGAAGAGATTCTAGAATTGCTAGTCAAGTTCTATTTGTCTTTTTTTTTTTTTTTCCCACATGTAGAGCATTTGTTTGTAGGGAGACCACAAGCTTCATGCAAGTTCTATTTGTTGCCTTAGGTAGTCGTTACAAGATTGTATAATTTATAATAATAAATCATTAAGCTATGTATTTATTTTTTCATTTATTTATTGATTGAGACAGAGTCTTGCTCTATCACCAGGAGTGCAGTGGCGCGATCTCAGCTCACTGTAACCTCTGCCTCCCAGGTTCAAGTGATTCTCCCGCCTCAGCTTTCCAAGTAGTTGGGACTACAGGCATGCACCACCACACCCAGCTAATTTACGTATTTTTAGTAGAAATGAGGTTTCACCATGTTGGCCAGGGCGGTCTCAATCTCTTGGCCTCGTGATCCACCCACCATGGCCTCCCAAATTGCTGGGATTACACGCATGAGCCACTGTGCCTGGCCTTTTTTTTTTTTTTTTGAGATGGAGTCTTGCTCTGTGGCCCAGGCTGGAGTGCAGTGGTGCAATCTCGGCTCACTGCAACCTCCGCCTCCCAGGTTGAAACGATTCTTTTGCCTCAGCCTCCCAAGTAGCTGGGATTACAGGTGCATTCCACCACACACAGCTAATTTTATTCTATTTTTTGAAGAGACAGGGTTTCACCGTGTTAGCTAGGATGGTCTTGATCTCCTGAACTTGTGATCTGCCCACCTCGGCCTTCCAAAGTGCTTGGGATTACAGGCATGAACCATCACACCCAGCTGCTTTGTATTTTTCATATTTTCTATATCTGATTTTATAATTAAAAGGTTAAAGACAAAAATTCTATGCACAATATAGTATCATATATACTAAATAATCTGGAGAGACAAGGGGACAACATACCAAAATGTTAAGGATTATTTTTAGGTAGTTATGGCAACCATTATGGCCAATATCACAAGTCTGCTTTCCTTATGTTCAAACTTTTAAACAAAAATTATACATTCCAGGCCGGGCTTGGTGGCTCAAGCCTGTAATCCCAGCACTTTGGGAGGCCGAGGCGGGTGGATCACGAGGTCAAGAGATAGGGACCATCCTGGTCAAAATGGTGAAACCCCATCTCTACTAAAAATACAAAAAATTAGCTGGGCATGGTGGCGTGTGCCTGTAATCCCAGCTACTCAGGAGGCTGAGGCAGGAGAATTGCCTGAACCCAGGAGGCGGAGGTTGCAGTGAGCCGAGATCGTGCCATTGCACTCCAGCCTGGGTAACATGAGTGAAACTCCGTCTCAAAAAAAAAAAAAAAAAATTATACATTCCATTTCTATAACCAGGATAAAATATAAATAAAAAAGATCCATAAACACCTATGTATATTGTTTGGATTGTTAGAAGACAGGGAAAAGTAAAAAATATAATATATAAATATATGAGAACCCCCAAAAGACAACCCTGAAATACATCATTACACTGTTAGACTAGTTAACAGCACCCAGTGCATAAATGCTTTTCTATACACACTCAAGTTCCAAAAATTACTTTATTATAAAAATTAGTACCATCCTGCTTGCCCTGCACCTATTCAGCATATTGCTGTAACAGAGCCATCAATGTAAACTAACAAAAAAAGTCTTGTTTACTTTTTTCTAGGCTATCCTCCAGATCTTGTTCACTTTTAATAGCTGTCATGAAAAAAACTACAGGAAAGAAACAGCAAAGAGGAGCTTTTGCAGCAATCCTAGACTCCATAATTCTTCCAGTCTGCTAAATACACATACATAAATACCCAAACAAAATGTAGGACTAATATAAATGGACAAACTATATATAGGTGGTGTTTTTTTTGTTTGTTTGTTTTGAGACAGTCTCACTCTGCCAGCCAGGCAGGAGTGCAGTGGCATGATCTCAGCTCACCGCAACCTCTGTCCCCTGGGCTCAAGCAATTCTCCTGCCTTGGCCTCCCGAGTAGCTGGGATTACAAGTGTGTGCCACCATACCTGGCTAATTTTTGTATTTTTAGTAGAGATGGGGTTTCACCATGTTGCCCAGGCTGGCCTCAAACTCCTGACCTCAGGTAATCCACCCGCCTTGGCCTCCCAAGGTGCTAGGATTACAGGTGTGAGCCACCGTGCCCGGCCTAAATCAGGCTTTTAAAATATAAATATTTGTAACAAGTTTTTTAAAGGTATTATGAAACAGCATATATAATTTTCTTTTTTTAAAAGTCTATTAGATTACTTTTTTTTTTTTTTGAGACAGAGTTTTGCTGTCACCAGGCTGGAGTGCAGTGGGCAATCTCAGCTCACTGCAACTGCCGCTTCCTGGGTTCAAGCGATTCTTCCACCTCAGCCTCCCGAGTAGCTGGGACCACAGGCATGTGTCACCACTCCCAGTTAATTTTTTTGTATTTTTAGTAGAGACGAGGTTTCACCGTGTTGGCCAGGATGGTCTTGATCTCTTGACCTCGTGATCCGCCCACCTTGGCCTCCCAAAGTGCTGGGATTACAGGAGTGAGTCACAGATTATTACTTTTTTAAATTATCTAATCTGTTCTTAGAGTAAAATAATTAAAGTAATTTACTATGTCCTTTGTAATAAAGTGAACAATAAAAAGAAACTAACAATTACATAGTCAATGAGATCTAATTTATTCCTGGTTCCACAAAAGTTGACCAGAGAAACCTATCACTTATTAGGCTATTTACACTGGAAAATGTGAAAGGCATAATTTTTGTGGTTGGTATCACTTTGTCCAATCATAAAAGCTGATAAAAGAATAAAATCCAATATAATTTATTTTAAAATCTCAGACCAAAATAGGATTTTCAGAATTAAGTAACTGCTCCAAATTTGTAAAACATAGTCAAATAATTGACAATAACATCATTCAAGAGCAACAAAAAGAAGATGGGAGAGGGTACTGATAATCACAGCACATTGAGTATTACTTGAGGAATGCTCCTTGAATCAACAATGATGATGTCATGGTATTCCATCTTTTAAGAACCTTCAGATTTTCACAAAAAGGACACTGTTGGTCCTAAGCAATTGATTTAATATTATACAGCCCTTTTCCCTACATCTCTTGGTCAGAGGGTTCAGGCTTAGAAAACAGCCAACTTAGTAAAATGTGCACTCCCTTTAGAGAAAGAAAATTGCCTCTTTCCACTGAATTGGTAGAGATCATACTATCTACTATATCCTCCCTCAGCAGACACACACATACAAACACACACATATATGTAATTATACCAATAACTGAAATGATAAATACAACTGAAAAATACCAGCAAGAAATCTGACATTATAGTACGAATCAGGCTTACCTACACAGAACTAACTTGATGCTTATTGTTTGAACCTACTTATACACATTACATGTAATTACAAAAGTTTAGAATTGGAAGAAATTAAGAGATTATTTGGTCCCAAAAGGTAAAGTGTCTTTTCTCAAAATCACATGGGTAATTAATGGTGAGAAATACACAGCATCAATTTCCTGAACCACTCACCTAATTTCAAACTGAAAGAAGAGCAAAGATGAAAAGCAAGGATAATGTTCAAAATCTATTTAAGTTTTGGGTAGGATGGTTGTTGGGTAGAAGGGTATACATGAGTACATTACTATAAATACTATTTAATTCACAGCATTGATAAAAGATATGAAGATTTACATTTTTAAAAAACAAGGCATAAACGTATAAATAATATGTACCCATTTATATAAAAAGATGTGTCTTTACACACACATACACAAATGATCTATGGAAGGATATATCAGAGACTTATTTTCAGTCCATGGATCCTTTCTAACTTTCAAACTTTTATTCCCTAAATGCATGTATTACTTTTTTTTCTTTTCTTTTCTTTTTTTTTTTTGAGACAAAGTTTTGCTCTTGTTGCCCAGGTTGACTGTAATGTTGCGATCTCGGCTCACCACAACCTCCACCTCCCGGGTTTATGTGATTCTCCTGGTGGCAAGCGCCTCTAATTCCAGCTACTCAGAAGGGTGAGGCAGGAGAATCGCTTGAACCCAGGCGGCAGAGGTTGCAGTGAGCCAAGGTCGTATTTCACTCCAGCCTGGGTGACAAGAGATCAAAGTTTGAAAATAAAATATTAATATACAAAAACTGGTTATACTTCTTTTTTTTGAGACAGTTTCGCTCTGTCACCCAGGCTGGAGTGCAATGGGGCAATCTCAACTCACTGCAACCTCCACCTCCCGGGTTCAAGCAATTCTGCCTCAGCCTCCTGAGTAGCTGACATTACAGGTGCACACCCCCACACACAGCTAAGTTTTGTATTTTTAGTGGAGACGGAGTTTCACCATGTTGATCAAGATGGTCTCGATCTCCTGACCTTGTGATCTGCCACCAAGCCCTTGTATTTTTTTAGTAAGGAATGGTATTTAGAAACTACAATCTTTTTTTTGTTTTCTTTTTTGAGATGGAGTCTGCTCTTTTGCCCAGGCTGGAGTGCAATGGTGCCATCTTGGCTCACTGCAACCTCCGTCTCCTAAGTTCAGGAGATTCTCCTGTTTCAGCCTGCCAAGTAGCCCAGATTGCAGGTGTGCGCCACAAGGCCTAATATTTTGTATTTTTAGTAGAGATGAGGTTTCAGCAGGTTGGCCAGGCTGGTCTCAAACTACTGACCTCAGGTGATCCATCCACCTCGGCCTCCCATAAGTGTCGGGATTACAGACATGAGCCACTGCACCCGGCCAAAAATTCCATTTATAATATTGAAAATAACAATACTTAGAAATGTGGGGTGTACGGGAGGGGGAGGGTGCAGTGAGCAGAGATCCTGCCACTGCACTCCAGCCTGGCAACAGACCAAGACTCCGTCTCAAAAACAAAAAACAAACCAAAAAAACCCAGAAATGTGAGGTGAAAAATAGTTGGCAGTTCATTAAAAAGCTAAGCAGAACTACCATATGACTCCAAGATTCCACTCAGCAGTCCATCCTGCATTTCCCACGTGGGATAATGGTACCACTATTATTTGTGTCTCTGAGGCCACAAAACTAGATGTGACCTTTGATATTTTTTGTCTCTTTTTTCTCCTCTAACATCAATCTAATAAAATTGGTAAATCCAAGAGACTTGCATCTCTTCCTCTATCCATTGCTGGTAGCCTAGACTAACGTAATAACCTCTTGTCTGAATTCTGTTTCTAGTCTCATTCTCTCCAATACATCTTGCATATTGTTTCTCTCATTTGTTCCACTAGTATTTATAAAGTGCAATTTATAGGCCAGGAAGTTCTTAAGAGAAGTCACAGAATTACTACTCATGCCTTTTAAATTTTATTTTATTTTTATTTTTGAGATAGAGTCTTGCTCTGTTACTCAGATTGGAGTGCAATGGCGCAATTGCACAGATCACTGCAAACTCTACCTCCTGGGCTCAAGCAATTCTCCTGCTCAGCTTCCCAAGTAGCTGGGATTACAGGTGGCTACCACCATGTCTGGCTAATTTTTTGTATTTTTAGTAGAGAATTGCCTGCTTGAACCCAGGAGGTGGAGGTTGTGGTAAGCTGAGATCGCACCATTGCACTCCAGCCTGGGCAACAAGAGTAAAACTGTCTCAAAAAAAAAAAAAAAAAAATTAGGCAACATCTAGTTTTAGAAATAAAAGCAACCAAAGAATGAAAAAATATATATATATGCAAAATACACAAACACCTATCCACACAAACCTTAAACATGTATCAGCTACCTCCGTTAACTCCATGTGTTATTCACACTTATTCTTCACACCTGGTGTTACAATTTTCTTTTTCTTTTTTCTTTTTTTTTTTTTGAGACGGAGACTTGCTCTGTTGCCCAGGCTGGAGTGCAGTGGCATGATCCCAGCTCACTGCAACCTCTGCCTTGTGGGTTGACGGGATCCTCCTGCCTCAGCCTCCTGAGTACGTAGCTGGGATTACAGGCATGTGCCATTGCATCTGACTAATTTTTGTATATTTAGTAGCAATTGGGTTTCGCCACATTAGCCAGGCTGGTCTCAAACTCCTGACCTCAGTGGTGGGGCTGCCTTGGCCTCCCAAACTGCTGAGATTACAGATGTCAGCCACGGCACCCAGCCTGGTGATACAATTTTCCATCTCATTTCAGGTAACCTGTCTTTCCCAAGTTTACAGTAATTCACAACTGCATCCCTTCCTGCACTCACTTCCACAAGCAAACTCAAGGTATCAAGGTAAAGTACAATATTTATTATAGTATTTATGTATTTACTAATCATTTACCATCTAAAACCATTCTGGTTTTTTTTTGTTTTTTTTTTTTAATGTATCACTGATGAAGCATTGTGCTCCTAAATCTGTCTCAAAATAAATAAATAAATAAATAATATCAGTCATATACTTCTCTGGGATATATTAATAGATATTACCAGGCATGGTGGCTCACGCCTGTAATCCCAGCACTTTGGGAGGCCGAAGTGGGTGAACTACCTGAGGTCAGGAGTTCGAGACCAGGCTGGTCAACACAGCAAAACCCTGTCTCTATTAAAAATACAAAAATTAGGTAGGCATGGCTGTGCACGCCTGTAATCCCAGCTACTTGGGAGGCTGAGGCAGGAGAATCACTTGAACCCAGGAGGTAGAGGTTACAGTGAGCTGAGACTGTGTCTCAAAAAAAAAAAAAAGATATTAATTTGCTACTTAATGCAATAATTATTCTACATATGTTGAATTCAGATGCATCGGGTAATTTATATACAAAAACATTTACCCATTTTAAGTGTAAAAGTTATCAAACTTTTGATATATGCATATACAGTATGTCTTGATACTATCACTACAACCAAGAATATTTCCATGACTCCAAAAAGTTTCCATAGCCCTTTATACTATTATATATGTAATTTTTTTTTAAAGGTAGTCTTACTCTGTTGCCCAGGCTGAAATACAGTGGTATGATTTTGGCTCACTGCAACCTCTGCCTCCCAGGTTCAAGTGATTCTTCTGCCTCAGCCTCCCAAGTAGGTAGGACTACAGGTGCATGCCACCATGCCTGGCTAATTTTTTTTACTTTTTGTAGAGACAGGGTCTTGTTATATTATTTCGAACTGGGTTCAAGTGATCCTCCCACCTTGGACTCCCAAAAAGTTGGAAGTATAGGAATGAGCCACCACACCCAGCCTCTTTGACCCAATTTCTGTCACTATAGTTTTGCCTTTTTAGGAACTTCATGTAAATGGATTCATACACTTTGTAGTCTTTGGTGGCTGCTTTTTTCACTTAATATAATGTTTCTGAGATTCATCCATGTTGTTGCTGAATAGCATTCAATTGTATAGAAAACACAATTTTTAAAATTCATTCACTGATGGTCATCTCATTTGTTTCCAATTTTTTACTAATACACATAAAGTTGCTATTAGTACAGTTGGCCCTCCATATCCTTGGATTTCACATCCATGATTCAACCAAACTTGGCTTTAAAACAGAAAACTTTTACATTTCTTTTGATGCTCACATAATTCTAATAGTAAATAGGACAAAAAAAGAAAAAGTAATATCGGAACAATGTTTAAATTTGGGATTACACATATGAATCTTTTGTAACAGTCTTCGCAATACCACCCCCTTATTCCTATGGAAAACATTGCTGATCCACCACACCATTTTTCCTACAGAATATAAAGGCAGTTCCATAGGCAATAAGTACTTTCTCATTTTATTAGAATTGAAATAGAATGCAAAACTTATTTCCCACTTCCACGTTTTCTACTTCAAAATGCCAAGCTAGATTATTATATATTGTACATTAAATGCCAAAATAAACCAGAGGTGGGCTAATAAGTTTAATCAAAAGTAAGTTTTAATAATAGGTTAAATATACTCTGTAAAACCAATTTGAAGAAATACATAGGCTGGTACTGTGGCTCATGTGTGTAATCCCAACACTTTGGGAGGCTGAGGCCGGCGAATTACTTGAGGTCAGGAGTTCAAGACCAGCCTGGCGAACATGGTCAAACCCCATCTCTACTAAAAATACAAAAATTAGACTGGACACCGTGGCTCCCACTGTAATTCCAGCACTTGGGGAGGCCAAGGAAGGTGGATCACAAGGTCAGGAGTTCAAGACCAGCCTGGCCAATATGGTGAAACCCCACCCTACTAAAAATACAAAAATTAGCTGGCCATGGCGGTGGGCGCCTGTAGTCCCAGCTACTCGGGAGGCTTAGACAGGAGAATCGCTTGAACCTGGGAGGCAAGGTTGCAGTGAGCCAAGATCGTACTACTGCACTCCAGTCTGGGTGACAGAGCAAGAGTCTATCTAAAAAATAAATAAATAAATAAATAAATACAAAAATTAGCCAGGCATGGTGGCAGCTGCCTGTAATCCCAGCTACTCAGAGGCTGAGGCAGAAGGATGGCTTGAACCAGGGAAGCAGAGGTTGCAGTTAGCCAAGATCATGCCACTGTACTCCAGCCTGACATTGACAGAGCGAGACTCCATCTCAAAAAAAAAAAAAAGGAAATACATAAAATTCCTATACCAAGTACATTACATTTCAATTTATCCTCTTTTTGTTTTTTGAGACACTCTCGCTCTGTTGCCTGGCTGGAGTGCAGTGGCACAATCTCCACTCACTGCAACCTCCACCTCCCGGGTTCAAGCAGTTCTCCGACCTCAGCCTCCTGAGTAGCTGAGACTACAGATGTGCCACCACACCCAGCTAACTTCTGTATTTTTAGTAGAGATGGGGTTTCACCATGTTGTCCAGGACAGTCTCGATCTCTTGACTTTGTGATCCGCCCGCCTCGGCCTCCCAAAGTGCTGGAATTACAGGTGTGACCCACCGGCCCGGCCCATTCGATTCTTAAAGGCACTTTTAAGTACTTCTTAAGTAAAGATGTGAGGAGGAATAAATAAGATTTTACACATAATATACTTAGCAAGGTACCTGGCATATAGCAAACAATATCTATTTTTATTATCCCCTATTTATATATGTGAAACTCAAAATTCAGAGAAATTAAGCAATTTGTAAGACTACACAGCCTAGTAAGTGGTAGAACAGAAATCTGAACCCAAAGGGTTTCATCTCAGAAAATCCCTCCTTTGTTACTATACTATATATTGCCTATATAGTAAATATGCAGAGAAGCAATAATAAAGGAAATATGACACTGATGATCTCTAGGTGGTAAATCAGGAATGGTTTTAATCTTCCTTTGTTCTAGTTATACATGAAGTACTTTAAAAACTATTTTTGGGGCCAGGCGCGGTGGCTCAAGCCTGTAATTCCAGCACTTTGGGAGACCGAGGCGGGTGGATCACGAGGTCAGGAGTTTGAGACACACCTGATCAACATGGTGAAACCCCATCTCTACTAAAAATACAAAAATCAGCCAGGCTTGGTGGCATGTGGCTATAATCCCAGCAACTCAGCAGGCTGAGGCAGGAGAATCACTTGAACCTGGGAGGTGGAGGTTGCAATGGGCGAAGACTGCACCACTGCACTCCAGTCTGGGTCTTAAAAAAAAAAAAAAAAAAAGATTTTTTTCCAGAGAGTTAAAAAATTTTAGTAACAAAATACCAGTATTACAAATACCTAGAAGTTATAAAATCTTCATCAAAAGCTTGGTCTTATTAGTTCCACAGCAGTACTTTCAAAAATGGCAACATGTTTTCTGATAAATGAAACTACTAAACTAAGCTCAATAATCAAAATCTAATAACCAGCTGGGGGCAGTGGCTAATGCCTGTAATCTCAGCACTTTTGGAGGCCGAGGCAGGGGGATCACTTGAGGCCAAGAGTTTGAGACCAGCCTGGCCAACATCATGAAACTCTGTCTCTATGAAAAAATACCAAAAAAATTAGCTGGCCATGGTGGCAGCTACTCCAGTGGCTGAGACATGAGAGTCACTTTAACCTGGGAGGGGGAGGTTGCAGCGAGCCAAGATCATGCCACTGCACTCCAGCCACGTGACAGAGACTCTGTCTCAAAAAGAAAAAAAATAAAAAGAAATCTTAGTCACACCATTTTTGATTCTCAAGAAAATTTAAAGGGAATAGTTAGTGGGGCACAGTGGCTCACATCTGTAATCCCAGCACTTTGGGAGGTTGAGGCAGGTGGATCACAAGGTCAGGAGTTCGAGACCAGCCTGGCCAATACAATGAAACCCCGTCTCTACTAAAAATACAAAAAATTAGCTGGGCATGGTGGCACACACCTGTAATTCCAGCTACTAGGGAGGCTGAGGCAGGAGAACCACTTGAACCCGAGAGGTGAATGTGTCAGTGGGCTGAGATCGCGCCACTGCACTCCAGCCTGAGTGACAGAGCTAGACTCTGTCTCAAAAAAAAAAAAATAATTTTTTTTTAAAAAGGGAATAGTTAAAATACCCAAGATACTCACATGTATAAAATAATATAATATGGTAACTTATCAGTGCAACATAAAACAAATATGATGGGGGATACGAAGAAAAAGTGTTTCTTTTCTGGTATAACCATTCTCATTGCACACGTACAATTTGGTTAACTATAGTTTAGGTAAGGCAAGAATTATCACCAAATTGGGAAAGATGGTTACGCCTGTAATCCCAGCACTTTGGAAGGCCAAGGCAGATGGATAACTGGAAGTCAGGAGTTGCAACCAGCCTGGACAACATGGCAAAACCCCATCTCTACTAAAAATAGAAAAATTAGCCAGCCGTGGTGGTGTGCACCTGTAGTCCCAGCTACCTCAGAAGGCTGAGGCACAAGAATCGCTTGAATCCAGAAGGTGGAGGTTGCAGTGAGCCGAGATTTTGAAACTGCACTCCAGCCTGGGCAATGGAGCAAGACTCTATCTCAAGGAAAAAAAAATTGCTAGGCGCAGTGGCTCATTCCTGTAATACCAGCACTTTGGGAAGCCAAGGCGGGCAGAACACCTGAGGTTGGGAGGTCAAGACCAGCCTGACCGACATGGAAAAATCCTGTCTCTACAAAAAATACAAAATTAGCCAAGCATGGTGGTGTATGCCTATAATCCCAGCTACTCAGGAGGCTGAGGCAGAAGAATCACTTGAACCTGGGAGACAGAGGTTGCAGTGAGCCGAGATCATGCCATTGCACTCCAGCCTGGTCAACAAGAATGAAACTCTGTCTCAAAAAAAAAAAAAAATTATTACCAAAAGGGGCTGGGCAAAGTGGCTCATGCCTGTAATCCCAGCATTTTGGGAGGCCAGGGCAGTCAGATCACCTGAGGTCAGGAGTTTGAGACCAGCCTGGCCAACATGGCAAAACCCCATCTCTACTAAAAATACAAAAATTAGCCAGATGTGGTGGCATGCAACTGTAATCCCAGCTACTTGGGAGGCTGAAGCACGAGAATCGCTTGGACCCAGGTGGTGGAGGCTGCAGTGAGCTGAGATGGTGCCACGGCACTCCAGACTGAGTGACAGAGTGAGACTCCATCTCAATAAAAAATGTAAAAAAAAAAATTATTACCAAAAGGAAGCAAATATTTAATTCAATATTCAAAATATATTGCTTTCAAATTGTTATTTTAAATTTAGATTTGCCCTTTTTGCCCTCTTTTCACTGGTTTTTTTCCCAGGGTGTATTCTTGGTTTTGTCATCTCCAAAGGAAAACTGTCCAAATAAGATAGCCAGGTGGGAGGGATCCCTGGAGAAACTCCTACCAGCATGCCCACTAGAATGGAGCCTTGGGAAGCTCACGCCCATTGCAGTGGGAGGAGCCTGGCCCAGCCTCTTCCAGCATGGAGCCTGAGATTCTGGCTGGGTAAGAAGCTCTCTAGCAGGGGACTCTGACCTTGAGGAGTACCCCTTTTTCCCCTTTTATTCCCTTTTCACCCAATAAAACTCTGCTTTACTCACCCTTTAAACCATCTGGGAGGCTACATTTTCCTGGCCATGGGATGGACAAGAATCCTGTCTTTAGCTAAATTAAAGTAAAAGTCCTGCAACATTTTTGGCACCCAACATGGGGCTCAAGAAGCAGTGAGTGAAATGGGAACTCAAAACCTCTAACTGTGGTTTTCTAAGTCTTTTCATACTTGGACTTCTGAGCTTATGGAAAACCACATCCCCACTCCCTGTTGCTCCTGGGGGTCCAGGGCCTTTTCGTGATCTTTTCCTTCCTTTTTCAGGAGGCACTGGGGAGCAGCAGCTCCCAGCCACTCTCCCCTCTGTTCCAGGACTGGGACACGTGGCCCAAGGGTCCCACACAGCCAGCAGACTGGTTCCCAGCCACACCAAGGCAACCTTTCCCTTCCCCAGCCAACGAGTTTCAACTCTGTGGGACAGAAATTA
Organism: Sapajus apella; assembly: GCF_009761245.1. Lineage (NCBI taxonomy): Eukaryota > Metazoa > Chordata > Mammalia > Primates > Cebidae > Sapajus > Sapajus apella. The sequence continues at coordinate 37,762,675 of NW_022436952.1, forward strand.
AACTTTTCTCCCTGGTGGAGGAACTACTTGCATAAGAATAAGAAGAAGTTCTTCCTCAGGCATTTTTAAACTGTTTCTTTTCTTTCCCCATCTCTACCCTATCAACAGGTTAACCTTTAAAGTTTCTTTTTCCCTTTACTAGGCCAGGCCCCCCAACTATCACTGTTTTTTCTGTAAAGCTTTAATTGTGAAAAAGGATTTGTGGGGCTAGTCTTGGGCCATGGCCAATCTGGTGTGCTTTGCTTGTCTGTATGGTTTGTCCTGCAAGCCTCCCATCTTGTTTTACACATCCTGAGGGCATGGCTTGTAACTCCCTGGCAAGGCTTTGTTTAGCAATTTTGGCCTAGGGAATGTTTCTTTCTGGTTTGATATCTGCATGTTTTCCTAGCCCTGTCTTTTAAAGGCCCCCACCCAGTGACTGGGTTTTCTTCCACCTATCTGTGTGTGTACTGTGTGTGATGCCTATAAAAAGAGTTCTAATTAATTTGGCCTAAAAAAAAAAACAAGGGCTTGGATCTAATTTTTTTAAGGCAAAATAAAAGCTGTGGTACCTTTCAGTTCATCTGACTTTAATCTTTACCAAATAAAAACAGCTGTAAAGACTATGGTAAAATGCAGGTCAGGTGCAAAGTTTCCAAACGTGTTTTGAGATTATAAACTGCTTTTTGGGTTTTGAGAACTGTCTTATCTTGCCTGCTTCACAGCTGTTAAGGCCTGGGGACATAGGGAACTAACCATGCCCTTACGTAAGAAGGCAAACCTTGGCTGTAGTTAGCACACAATTAAAGCAACTTACCAAGTTTAACCTTAAAGTTAAAAACTGCTAGCAGTTCATTGAAACTACTAGAAATAGATTTATATGCAAGGTAAGAACAGTAAAATGTGTTTTTTAGTAAAAGGTTATAAGAAGGCATGGAAATGTAAACAAACGTTATTTTGCCTAGGGTTAAAGAATTGTTTTGAGTTAAATTAAGAAAAAGCTGAAGGTTCAAATAAGTGGTGGAAGAACCATGGAAATGAATCTTGCAGAAGAGGTTCTCTGTGTGATGATAGTGACAAAATTCAAAAAAGGGTATTATATGGTTTTTCTGTAAATTGAGCATTGAAATAAAAGCATAACAAGGTTTTCCTAAGGCGCTAATCTGCTCTTTGGCAAAATTTGTAAAGGGTAAACTTGTAAAGCATTATAGAAGGTTTTATTGGCCAGGCGCGATGGCTCACACCTGTAATCCCAGCACTTTGGGAGGTTGAGGCAGGTGATCACAAGGTCAGGAGTTCAAGACCAGCCTGGCGAACATAGTGAAACCGCGTCTCTACTAAAAATACAAAAAAATTAGCCAGGTGTGGTGGTGGGCGCCTGTAATCCCAGGTACTTGGGAGGCTGAAACAGGAGAATTATTTGAACCCGGGAGGTGGAGGTGGCAGTGAGCTCAGATCCTGCCACTGCACTCCTGACCAGACTCCCTCTCTTTTACAAAAAAAAAAAAAAAAAAAAAAAAAGTGTTTTTTGTTTTTAATTTCTGAGTCATCATTTTGGCAAAATAAATAACTTATGGTAATCTGGAAATCTATTTCATAATATCAAGTGTTTTAAACCTCAAACATTTAACAGCCTTCCCAAAATCAAACTTCAGTTTCAAAACTGTCTTCCCTGGCACCTAGCTTTTCAAACACTTCAGAGGGCCCCTGAAGTGTCTAGAAAAGAGAGGTAAACAGGATTATTTGACACATTTAGGTACACAGGATTGCCAAAATTAAGTTCAATCTTCTTTAGGTTATATCTTAGTAAATAACACTTATATGTGTTCCAAAATTGCATGGGATTTCTAAATTTCTAATGTCTCCATATATGCTATCAATCATAATTACGGTTAAGTTACTGTAAACCACAGAGATAACCAAACTTCTTTGTCAATTGTGTTTCTGACTATACTGGACATTTTGGTATTCACAGACGGATTGTTGTCTTAATTCTTTTCAGAAGATGGTTTATAATAAACTGTAAGACTTTAGCCGGGCGCGGTGGCTCAAGCCTGTAATCCCAGCAC
>NW_022436952.1:37765122-37799966 GCF_009761245.1 Sapajus apella
AAAAAAAAAAAAAAAAAAAAAAAAAGACTTTAATGGGTGGTCTCAAATACAGACTTCTGATAACTATGGAGATTGTTACAAAGGAAAATGAACAGTTCTCATGAAGAGCTGTTCATTTTCTGAGTATTTACAATATCAAGCAAAACAAGAGTTAAGGCCGGGCGCGGTGGCTCAAGCCTGTAATCCCAGCACTTTGGGAGGCCGAGGCGGGTGGATCACGAGGTCAAGTGATCGAGACCATCCTGGTCAGCACGGTGAAACCCCGTCTCTACTAAAAATGCAAAAAATTAGCTGGGCATGGTGGCGCGTGCCTGTAATCCCAGCTACTCAGGAGGCTGAGGCAGGAGAATTGCCTGAACCCGGGAGGTTGCGGTGAGCCGAGATCGCACCATTGCACTCCAGCCTGGGTAACAAGAGCGAAACTCCGTCTCAAAAAAAAAAAAAACAAGAGTTAATTAAGTGGACTGAATTCAGAAAGCTGAAGCAAGGTTTTTGACTTTTTTTGACTTTGGGTTGGTAATACTGATCCTTGTTTTGTTTTTCAGAGTTAAGGAAACTCACTTTGAACTATTTATGGCCTTTAATAATTGAGTAAGGTATATTCCCATGAACAAAAATTTGGAGCATGTATGTTTCTCTCTGCTTAGTTCCTCTAAAATCGGGAAACTATCTGTAAGTATTCTTTTAATTTTTAATTTTCTAATTATTTTTTATTTATTTTTGAGACAGAGTTTCACTCCTATTGCCCAGGCTAGAGTGCAGTGGCTCAATTTCAGCTCAGTGCAGCCTCCAGCTCCCAGGTTCAAGCGATTCTTCTGCCTCAGTTTCTCAAGTAGCTAGGATTACAGGTGCCAGCCACCACGCCCAGCTAATTTACATTTTTAGTAGAGATGGGGTTTCATCCTATTGGCTAGGCTGGTCTGGAACGCCTGACCTCACGTGATCCACCCACGTTGGCCTCCCAAAGTGGTGGGATTACAGGTGTGAGCTCTATGCCCAGCCTATTTGTGAGTATTCTTATGGCAATATAAGTGTTTGCATCAAGGCAATGAGAATCCATTTTTCTTTTGCAACAGAATATAAATGGAGAAAATGGTTATTTTACCAAGGCTTTTACTGGAAGGGTATGCTTCCCTTTAAGGAGTCAAGCTTGACTTGTAGAACAAAATAAAAGTACCATGGGAAACTGGCCTAATATCCTCATTTCACGGTCCCTGTACAGGGTTCCTGACCTGTGGTCAGCAAAGAATGTCACTTTCTAACAGGTCTAGGAGCTCCAAGTTTATCTTGGGACCTTAAGAGGAGAAGATCACCCAGCCCATGGACGGACTCAGCTTTAAAATGTCTAATCTGAGATTTCTTGAGTAACAGAGTTCCATCAAGCCCAATCTAAAAGGCCTATGTAGACATAATTATTCTTGCTACACTTTATGCAAATAATCAAAATATAACACTAAGGTCTATTTTGTAATCCACTCAGTCCTATCATGATTTTTTTAATAAAAATGAGGACTGGAAAGAGAGAAATTATGTTCCAAAATGTATCATTATTTGTCATTAAATTCTAAACTCATTAGTTAAGTTTTCACCTACATTTTAGACTAACCCTTCTGTTCCTTTGAACTAACCAGCAATCTCCAGCTGCATCTCAGAAAGAACAAGAGGGACAGGTAATGTAAAAATCTGGACCAATATTCTAGTTCTGGGCAATTATCCTACAAATTCTGCCAGGCGATGGGAATATATAGAATGCCCATCACTCAGAGGTTTCCTTTTGGGAAAGTAAGACCAAGGGAGCTAACCAAAGCCAATCACCATGCACCCAAATCTTAGCAACCATAACTACAGCCACTAGTTATCTGGGTGTGTCACAAGACATCCTTTCCTCTCCCTTAATGGAGGAAGACTCAGTTCCACAGTTTCACCTTAGCATTCAGCTTATGATAAGGAGTCCATACAACCCCCCCAAGACACATTTTTGTCCCATACTCAATTCCAAGTTTTGGGTCAAAGCCCTAGGAAAAAAAAACTGGATCTGAGGGATCCAGAGGCAAATGACAACAGAGGTTAAAAGGCACAGTGCAGGTGAGTGTGGCTAACTCCTGCTGATTAAGCTAACTCCAAGCTTCCTGTTTCGTGGATAAAGGCCACATTAATATCCATGGCATAAATAAGGTCTAGAGAACTCTAAGGCTACTGACAGTAGGTGGGAAAGAGACATAGGTGAGGCAAGTAATTTCTATTGCCTAGGCACCTTGGCTTAATGGGTGCAAGCTGCTTTGATACTCATGGTGGCACCTGCCAAGGTCGATGGGATGCAAGGACAAAAGACTGAAAGAGGAAGCTCTTTCCTCTCACCCTCACATATCCTGGGCATCTGCTAGGAAGATAAGGGAAACAGGGAGGCCCTCTTTCTAGATGGGTAGCCATTTATCTTCAGTACCCCTTTCAAATGCATCTTGAACCTCGGGGACTCCTTTAAAAGGCGCCTTCTTTTTTCCTTTCTTTTCAGTTCTTCTCTTCACTAATAGGTAATTGTGTCTCTGTACTACAAGACACTCCCCTCAAATGCATCTTCCAAACTAGAAAGAGTTAATTTCCCAAACCTTAAACTGGTTGGCTTAAGATTGGGCTCAGAGGAAGGGAACCCAGATGCCCAACATGCCAGTAAAAGGGTAAAGTTTCTTTACCGTTGGGGCTTTTGGCCTCCCTCTCCCTGTGAAAACTGGCAAAAGGCCTCAGAATTTTTGAGCCATCCTTACCCCTCCCCTTGTTTCATTTTGATACATGTTTTCTAATAACCCAGTTTGTCTGATTGTGCCTTCAGGCCATCAAACTCCAAATGATCATGCAATCGGAGCCTCTGACAACGACCCCTTCTACTGGGAACCCCTAAATAGGCCTCTTGACTGCTGTTTCCCCAAAACAGCGCCCCTGTCAGCAGGAAGCAGTTAAGATGGGCCTTTGTCTGTGTCCTTAATCTAGGGACAGTTAAGATTAGAGGGGGAATGAGATAGCCAGGTGGTAATGGGTCCCTGGAGAAAGTCCAACCAGACTGCCCACTGGAGTGAAGCCTCAGAAGGTTCACACCCTTTGCAGCAGGGAGGAACCTGGCCCTTCCTCTTCCTGTGTGGAATCTGAGATTTGAACAGCAGGGCAGGAAATGCTCTAGCAGAGGACTCTGGCCTTGTGGAGAATCCGTTTCCCCGTTTTTTCCCTTTTCACCCAATAAAACCCTCTGCTTTACTCACCCTTTAAAGCATCTGCAAGCCTAAATTTTCATGGCCACGGGACAGACAAGAACCCCGTCTTTAGCTGAACTAAGGAAAAGTCCTCCAACACTAACAGAGCTGCCTTAGTTGATTTCTAAAGTGAAAGATCTTTTTACACTCTTTCATTAGCCCTATAACTGAGAGTCAAATTTTACTTACACTCTTTCGCATTACCAGTAATTCAAAAAGATAACTATGATAAGGCCCTGAAGACAAGAGAATGAGGGCCAGGCTCAGTGGCTCATGCCTACAATCCTGACCACTTAGGAAGGTCAAGGCAGGAGGACCGCTTGAGCCCAGGAGTTCAAGACCAGCCTGGCAACATAGCAAGATGCTGTCTCTACAAAAATTTAAAAATTAGCCAGGTGTGGTGGCATATACCTGCAGTCCTAACTACTCAGGAGGCTGAGGCAGGAGGATCCCTTGAGCACAGGAGTTTAAGGCTGAAGTAAACTATGATCACAGTGCTGTACTGTAGCCTGCACTCTACCACTGCACTCTAGTCATGCTCTGTCTCTCTAAAAAAAAAAATTTTGGGCCAGCTGCAGTGGCTCACGCCTATAATCTCAGCACTTTGGGAGGCTGAGGCGGGTGGATACCTGAGGTTAGGAGTTCAAGACCAGCCTGGCCAACAGGGTGAAACACCATCTCTATAAAAATTAGCCAGGCATGGTGGGGCATGCCTGTAATCCCAGCTACTTGGGAGGCTGAAGAAGGAGAACCGCTTGAACGCAGGAGGCGGAGGTTGCAGTGGGCTGAGATTGTGCCATTGCACTCCAGCCTAGGTGACGAGCAAAACTCTGTCTCAAAAAAATAAAATAAGTACTTATAAACCTACTTATTTACATTTATTTACTTATAAAACTGTACGACATCTCCACTTCAATATCTCAAAGAAATTTCTAACTTAATCAAGTCATTCAAGCCAATCTTTTGAGTTTCCTATAAAAGTGTGCCACACTAATGTATCCAATTTAGTAATCTGAAAACCTAAGTTTTTTTTTTTATTTAGAGACAGAGTCTCACTCTGTTGCCCAGGTTGATACAGTAGCACGAGCATAGCTCACTGCAGCCTTCATCTGGGCTCAAGTGATCCTCCTACCTTGGCCTCCCAAGCAGCTGGGACTACAGGCACACACCACAATGCCCAGCTGTTTTTTTATTTTTATTTTTATTTTTGGTAGAGACAAAGTCTTGCTTTGTTGCCCTGACTGGCCTCAAACTCCACAGCTCAAACACTCAGGTGAGTGAGAACCTGACCAAAAAGGGGGAGTTTTCTTAAACAAAATCCTGGGAGGCCACTGTTTTGGACTAAGCTCATGCACTAGGCCCCAACAAACCAAACCAAAATGGAGTCACTCGTGCTAAGACTTTCAGGAAACACATAGATTCCAGAACACACCAGATTTTGTTTTTTCTCCAGCAAATCTCTACAACAAACACTCCTGACAGCATAGGTATCCACTCCCAAAATCCCCTTTAAGTCTGTTAACCAAATTCATTTCCTCTCACCTAGAGATCATGCAGCTTCAGATGATCATGCAACAAAGGTTCCAGCCAGTTCCAGGTGAAGACATCACCCTGGCCATCAAAAAGCCACCCTGCCTCCACTAGACAGAACAGGATGAGAGTTCTGTGATCTCCAACAGGTAGAGACTATGCCCCAAGTCAGCATGAAGCAGTTACAGAACAAAGACCTTCAGTCCTCTGCCTCCCATAAAGATTTATGGGGATCACGTCTCTTGGGGGAAGATGAGGCAGCAGAATAGGTCTGGAGGCAGAGAACCTAAGGCTATTTCATGCCAACTTCCTAGAACTAAATTGAAAGGAAAACCCTAACTTTCCTTGCCTAAGTAAAGGACCAGAGGCTACTCCCTTTGAGCTTTTCTGAGCACTGCAGATGAGAAATTGGCTGGCCCCAACAAATCAGACTGATTGCTTGTGGAGTCTTCATTTGCAACTTTGTAACTTCGCCCTGGCCTCTGATTGGTAGCTTTTTGCAGATGTGAACTTACAAAGATTTTGCAACCAATCAGATGTTTGCACAGGAGTGTGATCATTGTAACTTCACATCAGCCTCTAGTTGGCTGTTTTCTGTAAACAATCAGGCTGATTGCAGGCTACCACTTCACTTACATGAGGTTAGCATGAAGTGGCCAATGGGAAACTTCTAGGGGGTATGTGAACCCAAGAAGATTCTACATGTGGACCCCTTGAGATGCTGCTCAGGTCTACTTCCACACTGTTGTGTGCTTTCATTTTCAATAAATCCCCGCTTTTGCTCTTTTCCTACCTCATTCTTTCTTTGCTTTGCTGGACGTTTGGTCCAATTCTTTGTTCAAAACACCATGAACCTGGACAATTTGCAGTCATGACCCTCTACCAGTGACAAAAATACAAGACCTCTTTTTTTATCTTTTTGGCTCAAATGGAAGAAAAAACTCTTTTGAGTTTTTCCAAAACTCAACATTATTATAGTTTTCCTTTAATACTAAAGTAAAATTACAAGATAAAAATTAAATTTTACTGTCAACAAGATCAGGTGTATTGATTAAATCTTATAATCTTATTTCAAAAGAAAAATAGAGCACACTGTGTAACAGATATTAAATAAATTCAAAACTTCAGAAATAAAAGGTATCTTGGATGGACAAGGGCCTGAAGGGTTAGGTGGCATGCTTAAGGTCACAGTTAATAACAGAACTGTAACTAAAAAACCTAAATATACTAAATACAAGGGGGTATCCTAAATTAGATCCTGAAACAGAAAAACTATGTTAGTGGAAAATCTGGATAAAGTTGGTAGGTAAGTTAATAATACTGTAACAATGTTAACTTGTTAGCATTGACAAATGTACCATGGTTATTTAAAATGTTAACATTAGAGGCATGCCCATAATCCCAGCACTATGGGAGGCTGAGGCGGGGCAGATCACTTGAGGTCAGGAGTTTGAGACCAGACTGGCCAACATGGTGAAATCCTGTCTATACTAAAAAATACAAAAAGTAGCCAGGCGTGGTGGCGTGCGCCTGTAATCTTAGCTATGAGGCTGAGACATGAGAACCACTTGAACCCAGGAGCTGGAGGTTGTAGTGTCCCACAGACTGGGCCACAGAGTGAGACTCTCAAAAAAAAAAAAAAAAAAAAATAGGAAAGTACATGAAAGGTATACAAGAACTTTGTACTACTACCTTTGCATTTTGTCTGTACATCTGAAATTAAGTAAAAATAAAACGCTTATTTTAAAATTCTAAATCTGAAACTGATTTCTAATCCAGAATACTTCCCATCTGTTTCCATAAGAATACCCACACAGGGCTGGGCCCGGTTGCTCACGCCTGCAATCCTAGCACTTTGGGAGGTCGAGGTGGGCAGATCACGAGGTCAGGAGATCAAGACCATCCTGGCCAATATGGTGAAACCCTGTCTCTCCTAAAAAGACAAAAAAATTAGCTGGGCATGGTGGCGCACACCTGTAGCAGCTTCTTGGGAGGCTGAGGCAGAAGAATTGCTTGAACCCAGGAGGCAGAGACTGCAGTGAGCCGAGATTGCATCACTGCACCACAGCCTGGGCAACACTACAAGACTCCATCTCAAAAAACAAAACAAAACAAAACAAAAAAGAACCATATAGAAAGGCATTAAGTTCTAAAACCAAGTATACAAAGATAACAAACTATAGCACCTGCCTGTAGCAACCTCAAACTAAAAAAATCAAAAGAAATATTCCCTATTTTCCTGTTTAATACTGTTTAATAGGGAAGGGAACTAACACTTATTGACTTCTTGCTATATTCCAGGCATTTTGCTTATTTAATTCTTATAACTGGGCTGGGCAAAGTGGCTCATGCCTGTAATCCTAGAGCTCTGTGAGGCCAAGGCAGGAGGATTGCTTGAGCCCAGAAGTTTGAGACCAGCCCGGGCAAGATGGTGAAACCCCATCTCTACCAAAAAAAAAAAAGAAAGGAAAACTTAGCCAGCCATTGTGGTACACAACTGTACTCCCAGCTACTTGGAAGGCTGAGGTGGGAGGATCCCTTAGGCCCAGGAGGCAGAGGCTGCAGTTGACCCACTGCACTCCAGACTGAGTAACAAAGCCAGATCTTGCCTCAAAAAAAAAAAAAAATATATATATATATATATATATGTAATCTCACAACTGTTTTAAACTAATTATCACCTCAAATTATACTTGAAGCTCAAAGAAGTAATTTGCTCACTATCGTACAGTTACTAAGTAACAGAGCCAGATTTCCATAATACTTCATCAGCTTCCTCTAGGTTATCTAGGAACTCCACAGTCATCTGTGTATTTAAAAGAAGTATTTGTTACTGAATTTTAGATTCCATGGTGTTTTTCACATCAAAACCCTCACTGCCAATCCCATTGCCACTATCTTTTGTTCAAGTCTCTGTTACCTCTTTTCTGTTCTACAGCAAAACACCTCTCAAGCATTCCAATCTCTAGTCTTATCCCCTTTAATCCTTTCTGTATACCTGTAAAGAACAGCTTGCTGGCCTCCCAGCATCTGTGAGGATGTTTTAGTAATGGTCTTAGATTTCCTTTTAAGAGATTACCTCTCTTATGCCTAGGTATTTCCTTCTAGGAAACATGTACTTGGTTTTTGGAGATTCTGAATCTTGAGCAAATGATACAAGTCTGGAAAAAAAATGGTTAGCACTTATTCATTTGGTGGCATCCTGATGAAATTGTCAATTCATTCCTTATATCAAGCAAGACCCCAGGAGTTATCCTAAACTGTCTCTCCAGCCTTCCTTTTCCGTCTATGAGCAACTTAATAGTCTTATAATAAAATTCTTTTTTTTTTTTTCTTGAGACAGAGTCTCATTCTGCAGCCCAGGCTGGAGTGCAGTGGTGCAATCTCGGCTCATGGAAACCTCTGCCTTCCCGGTTCAAGTGATTCTTGTGCCTCAACCTCCTGAGTAGCTGGGATTTCAGGTGCCTGCCACCATGCCCAGATAATTTTTGTATTTTTAGTAGAGACGAGGTTTCACCATGTTGGGTCAGGCTGGTCTTGAACTCCTGACCCTCAAATGATCCGCCAGCCTTGGCCTCCCAAAGTCTTGGAATTACAGGCGTGAGCCACCACACTGGCCAATAATTTTTTTTTTTTTTGAGTCGAAGTCTTGCACTGTTGCCCAGGCTGTAGTGCAGTGGCACGATCTCAGCTCACTGCAATCTCCACCTCCTGGGTTCAAGCAATTCTCCTGCCTCAGCCTCCCTAGTAGCTAGGACTACAGGTGTGCGCCACCATGCCCAGCTAATTTGTTTTGTCTTTTTAGTAGAGATGGCGTTTCACCATGTTGGCCAAGATGGTCTCAATGTCCTGACCTCATGATCCACCTGCCTCAGCCTCCCAAAGTGCCGGGATTACAGGCATAAGCCACCACGCCTGACCAAGAAACTTATGTGTGCTCACTTCAGCAGCACATATACTAAAAACCTGGAATAATACAGAGATTAGCATGGCCACAGTGCAAGGATGACATACAACTTTGTGAACGGCTCCATTAAAAAAAAAACAGGAAACTTACACCAGTTGTGCCAAACTTCAAACTATTTTCTAAACAGCAAAAAGAGAAACTAAAGGTCAGCAGTCAATAAAGACAACTTCCGACAAGTAATCTAACACAACACAAAAATAGGCACCTCCTACTATTGACCTCCTTTTTTCTGATAAGCACAACTTCCAAAGGAAGATATGTAGGTCACCCAACTTCTATACTTTAGCAACCAAGGAGAAGTGGATGAGTCGTCCTATTTCTCTGCCCAATATTTCTTTTCTTTCCTTAGCAAATGTTAGTGTGTCTCTATTTACTTATTAACACACAGGTGGAGGTAAAATATGTTGATTTGTAAGTTGTATACTGAAGAAAATATCAGAAGACACAGAAAAGCAAAACCTGATTTATTAACAATATTAACCATTGGTAAAATTTGAGAAGCATGAAATATCACAGTTACTAAGTAACAACTTACCAATGTTCAATACTGTCAATGAACTAGGTTTTGCTCCTCTGTATCCTTTGATATTTTCTACAAAATACAAATTATATAATAAAGCAAATGAAAAAAAAAGAGTTTAAGGGATTTTAAATGCCAGAAAAGAATACCAGCAAGCCATATAAACCTCTAAACTATAACTTTTTTTTTTTTTGAGACAGAGTCTCGTTCTGTTGCCCAGGCTGTAGTGTAGTGGTGCATTCTTGGCTCACTACAACCTCTGCTCCCAGATTCAAGCAATTCTCATGCCTCAACCTCTCAAGTAGCTGGGATTACATGTGTGTGCCATGACGCCTGGCTAATTTTTAGTAGACATGCGGTTTTGCCACATTGGCCAGGCTGGACTCGAACTCCTGACCTCAGAGATCCACCCACCTTGGTCTTCCAAAGTGCTGGGATTACAGGCGAGAACCACTGTGCCTGGCCTCCAAACTATAACTTCTATTCAATTAACCATTTATATTATAATAGTGATTATGCTTATAAAAACAATAGCTGAGTTTCCATGAAAAAAACAGCAGTGGCTAATAGCATGGGCGCAGTGACTCACGCTTGTAATACCAGCACTTTGGAGGCCGAGGTGAGGGGATCACAATGTCAAGAGATGGAGACTATCCTGATCAACATGGTAAAACCCCGTCTCTACTAAAAAATATAAAAATTAAGCCAGGCAAGGTAGCTCACGCCTATAATCCCAGCACTTTGGGAAGCCAAGGTGGGCAGATCATGAGGTCAGGAGATCAAGACCATCCTGGCTAACACAGTGAAACCGTGTCTCTACTAAAAATATAAAAAATTAGCCGGGCGTGGTGGTGCACACCAGTAGTCCTAGCTACTCGGGAGGCTGAGGCAGGAGAATCACTTGAACCTGGGAGGCGGACGTTGCAGTGAGCTGAGATCACGCCACTGGACTCCAGCCTGGGCGACAGAGCTAGACTCTTGTCTCAAAAAAAAAAAAAAAAATTAGCTGGATGTGGTGGCACAAGCCTATAGTCCCAGCTACTCAGGAGGCTGAGGCAGGAGAATCACTTGAACCTAGGAGGTGGAGGTTGCAGTAAGCTGAGATCGCACCACTGCACTCCAGCCCGTTGAGACTCTGTCTCAAAAAAAGAAAAAAGAAAAAAGAATGTGCAGTTATTCTAAATGATGCTGTTTTGCTAAAGAAAAAACAATGGCTTCTCACTATTGAAGTGCTAAGTATACAAATATTTAATTTTATATAACTAGGCAATTACCAACTATCCTTATAAATCCATTTATAAGGAATCCTATATCTGGTATAAACTATTCTGCTAAATAGCCCAAACAGGCATTTCAGAAGTATGTAACTCCAGTTATCCCTTGGTGCATAAAAGCACAGATTCATATTCATAATAACTGTGGTATCACTCCATGCTCTCACAATTCAGCCAATAATGATGTTGCAATATTGGCCACAACATTATGATAAAATTTAAACCAATAAAAATTTTTTTTTAAACTTGGTGTATACAAACTTGGGAACAACTTCTGCTTCTGAGCAATGATAAGCTAACTAGAACAAGATTTACCTTCCTGCCATAAACACCTGAAAAACTAGAAAACTACTTTTTGGACACTGAATAAGAGGCAACACAGGACTACGATCTCTCAGAGAAGCTAAACAAACAAGGTAAGTTGTATGGTTACTGGCTTTCCATCTGAAAACAAATGAATAATTACAGTTGACATTTCAACATTCCTCTCTATAACTGAGAAAACAAATAGAGAAAAGCAATCGATACACAGAAAACATAAACCACACTTAAACTAATTTGACCTAATTCACATTATAGAACCCTATACACAACAAATGCAGAATACACATTCTTCTCCAATATGTATAGAACAACCAAAATAGACCATATATTGGGCCATGAAACAAGTTTTGTTTTGTTTTGTTTTGTTGTCTGAGACAGTGTCTCACTCTGTCACCCAGGATGTAGTCCAATGGTGTGATCTCGGCTCACCACAACCCCCACCTCCCAGGTTCAAGCGATTCTCCTGCATCAGCCTCCCAAGTAGCTGGGATCAGAGGCATCTGCAACCATGCCCAGCTAATTTTTTGTAGTTTTAGTAGAGATGGGGTTTCACCATGTTGGCCAGGCTGGTCTTCAACTCCTGACCTCAAGTGATTCACCCACCTCAGCCTCCCAAAGTGCTGGGATTACAGGTGTGAGCCACCATGCCCAGCCTGAAACAAATTTTAATAAATAAAGAATTAAATTCAGACAGTATGTTTTCTGACCACAGAATTAAATCAGAAACCAAAAATCAGAAAAATATCAAGAAAATTCCTAAATATTCAGAAATTAAACAACACGCTTTTAAATATATATGGTTGGTAAAAGAGAAATATAAAAGTGACATTAGAAAATATTCTGAATTTAAAAAAGAGACACAGGAAAACTGTATAACATAAACCCTCATACTAGAAAAGAAGATTTAATATCAAAATACAAGCATCCAGCTTAAGAAACTTTAAAAAAAAAAAAAAGGAAGAGCAAATTAAACACAACACAGCAAAAAGAAATAATGAGCCAATATCAAACAAATGTAAAACAAAAAAAGAAATGAAATCAACAGAGAGAAGTTAATGACATCAAAAGCTAGTTTTTGTTGTTGTTTGTTTGTTTTGAGATGGAGTCTCGCTCTGTCACCCGGCTGGAGTGCAGTGGGGCAATCTTGACTCACAGCAACCTTCACCTCCCAGATTGAAGTAATTCTCGCCTCAGCCTCCTGAGCAGCTGGGATTACAGGTACCTGCCACCACACTGGCTAATTTTTCTATGTTTAGTAGAGACAAGGTTTCACCATGTTGGCCAGGCTGATCTTGAACTCCTGACCCCAAGTGATCCGCCCACCTCTGTTTCCCAAAGTGTTGGTATTACAGGCATGTGCCAGCACACCCAGCCTCAAAAGCTAGTTATTTGAAAAGTAAAATGGGTAACTCTGTAACCAGACTAATGCCAAAGAGAAAGAAGACATAAATTAGCAGCATCAGGAATTAAAGAGGGGTATCACTACAGACCCTATCAACATTAAAAGAATAACATGGGATTATTATGAATAATTTTACCAGTTAATCTGATCACTCCCATGAAATGGAGAGTCTCTGAAAAAACACGAACAATCAAAGTTCACTAAAAAATAAATACAGAGGCCTGGTACAGTGGCTCATGCCTGTAATCCCAGCACTTTGGGAGGCTGAGGCAGGTGGATCACCTGAGGCTGGTCAGGAGTTTGAGAGCAGCCTGACCAACATGGTGAAACCAAGTCTCTATAAAAATACAAAAATTAGCTGGGTGTGGTGGTACACACCTGTAGTCCCAGGTACTTGGGAGGCTGAGGCAGGAGAAACCCCTGATCCCAGGAGGTGGGGTGGCAGCAAGCTGAGACTGCACAACTGCAACGTTTGCCTGGCCAACAGAGTGAGACTCCATCTCAAAAAAAAAAAAAAAAAAAGATAAATAGAGGATAGCACAGGAACTCTCACCTATAATCCTAGTACTGTAGGAAGCTGAGGAGGAAGGATCACTTGAGCCCAGAAGTTCAAGACCAGCCTGGGCAACGTGGCAAAACTGGCAAAACCTAATCTCTACAAAAAAAATTTTTTTAACTAGCTGGGTGTGGTGGCACATGCCTGTGGTTCCAGCTACTTGGGAGGCTGATGCAGGAGGATTGCTTGAACCCAGAAGGTCAAGGCTGCTGTGACCCATGATGGCACCACTGCATTCCAGCTTGATTGACAAAGCAAGACCTTGTCTCAAACAAACAAACAAACAAACAAAAAAGATAACCTAACTCACTTTCTATTAAAGAATGGAATTCGTAATTAAAAGCCTTGCCTAGAGAAAACTCTAGGCCCAGATGGTTTCACAGGAAACTTCTATCAAATATTTAAGAAAGAAATAATAGGCCAGATGCGGTGGCTCATGCCTGTAATCCCAGCACTTTGGGAAGCTGAGGTGGGCAGATCACGAGGTCAAGAGATTGAGACCATTCTGGCCAATATGGTGAAACCCTGTCTCTACTTAAACAAACAAACAAACAAATACAAAAATTAGCTGGGCATGGTGGCACGTGTCTGTAGTCCCTGCTACTTGGGAGTCTGAGGCAGGAAAATCACTTGAACCCGGGAGGCAGAGGTTGCAGTGAGCCGATATCGCGCCACTGCACTCCAGCCTGGCGATAGAGCGAGACTCCATCTCAAACAAAAAAAAGAAAGAAAGAATACCAGTTCTATATAAACAATTCCAGCATATAAACATTGACCAACTTACCTTGTGAGGTCAATATTACCATGATACCAAAACCAACTATGAACAAGAAAACTATAAACCAGGATCTCAAATAGATATAAATGCAAAAATCTGGAACAAAACACTTACAAATAGATACTAGCAATTTATAAAAAGAACATATCATTATCAAGTGGGATTCCTCGCAGGAGTAAAAATCAATCCATATAATTCACTGTATCAGTCTAAAAAAGTATAACCATATGAGTTCAACAAATGTCCCCCAAAAAAGTATTTGACAAACAATTAATTCATGATAAAAACTCTTAACCTTAACTCATCAGGAAAGTTCCTTAACCTGATAAATTGTATCTATAAAAACCCTATAGCTGGCCAGGCACAGTGGCTCATGCCTGTAATCCAGCAATCTGGGAGGCCGAGGCAGGTAGATCATGGCCAACACGGTGAAACTCTGTCTCTACAAAAAATACAAAAATTAGCCAGGCGCGGTGGTGGGCTCCTGTAATCCCAGCTACTTGAGAGGCTGAGGCAGAAGAATCACTTCAACCTGGGAGACACAGGTTACAGTGAGCTGAGACCGAACCACTGAACTCCAGCCCTGATAATAGAGTGAGACTCCATCTCAAAAAAAAAAAAAAAAAAAAACCCCATAACTAATGTCCTATGTAATGGTAAAACATTAAGTATGCAGGGCGTGGTGGCTCATGCCCATAATCCCAGCACTTTGGAAGGCCGAGGCAAGTGGATCACCTGAGGTCAGGAGTGTGAGACCAGCCTGACCAACATGGAGCAACCCTCTCTCTACTAAAAATACAAAATTAGCCAGGCATAGTGGTGCATGCCTGTAATCCCAGCTACTCAAGAGACTGAGGCAGGAGAATCGCTTGAACCCAGGAGGCAGAGGTCGCAGTGAGCCGAGATTGCGCCACTGCATTCCAGCCTGGGTAACAAGAGCAAAACTCCGGCAAAAAAAAAAAAGATTAAGTATTTTCTCAAAAGATAGAAAATAAGACAAGGATATCCACTCTCACTATAACTATTACATGTTGTACTTTAGGACCTAGCCAGTACAATAAGGCAAGAAGGAAAAAAAACACATTCAGACTGACAAGGAAGAAATAAAACTGTACTAATAAACATAATTGTGTATAGAAAATCCCAAAAATAAAAATAGCTAGTATAAATAAGTGAATTTACCAAGGTTGCAGAATACAAAGTCCATATAAAAAAAATCAATTATCGTTGGCACAGTGACTCATTCTTGTAATCCCAGCACTTTGGGAGGCCAAGGAGGGTGAATTGCTTGAGTCTGAGACCAGCCTGGGCAATATGGAGAAACCATCTCTAAAAAATCAGCCAGGCATGGTGGCATGCATCTGTAGTCCCAACTACTTGGGAGGCTAACGTGGGAGAACTGCTTGAGCCCAGGAGGCAGAGACTGCAGTGAGCTGAGATCATACCACTGTACCCCCAGCCTGGGTGACAGGGTGAGACCCCATCTCAAAAAAAAAAAAAAAAATTAGCCCAGTTCCAGCTACTTGGGAGGCTGAGGTGAGAGGATCACTTGAGCCCAGGAGGTCGAGCCTGCAATGAGCCAAGACTGTGTCACTGTACTCAAGCCTGGGCGACAGAGTGAGACCCTGTCTCAAAAAACAAATAAGCTGGCAGGATACGGTGGCTGATGCCTGTAATTTTAACACTGTGGGAGGCCAAGGCAAGTGGATCACCTGAGGTCAGGAGTTCAAGACCAGCCTGGCCAACATGGTGAAACCCTGTCTCTACTAAAAATACAAAAATTAGCTGGGCATGGTTTTTGATGCCTTTAATTCCAGCTACTCGCGAGGCTGAGGCAGGAGAATCACTTGAACCTGGGAAGTGGAGGCTGCAGTGAGCAGATTGTGCCACTGTATTCCAGACTGGGCAACTGTACAAGACGATGTCTCAAAAAAAAAAAAAAGCAAAACAATCAATTGTATGTTTACATACTCATAAAGAAACTGAAATTTTTTGGGAGGAAGATAACATTTTTCAGTAAAATTAAAAATCATAGCCGGGTTCAGTGGCTCATGCCTATACTCCCAGAACTTTGGGAGGCTGAGGTAAAAGGATCACTTGAGCTCAGAAGTTCAAAACCATCCTGAGTAACACAGCAAGATCTCATCTCTACTAAAAATCAAAACAAATTAGCCAGGGGTGGCGGTGTGTGCCTGTGGTCCCAGCTACTTAAGAGATTGAGGTAGGAGGATCGCTGGGGCCTAGGAGATAAATGTGGCAATGGGCCTTGATCATACCACTGCACTACAGCCTAGACAACGGAGAGACTCTAACGCAAAAAAGAAAAAAAAATTTACAAAATACTTATCTCTAACAAATGTGTACACGATTTGTATGCTGAAAATTACAAAACACTGATGAGGGAAATCAAAAAAAGACCTGAATAAATGAAGAAATTACCAAATTCATAGACTGGGAAACTCAGTATTGTCAGGATATCAGTGGTCCCACTAATGATCCAAAGATTCAACAAAATACCAAAAGACCAGCAGCCTTTTTTGCAGAAATTGACAACTGATTCTAAAACACATATTAAAAAAAAAAAAAAAACAAAGCACCCAAGACAACCAAAATAACTTTGAATAAAAGAGCCACTGCAACTGGCCAATCCCAGCACTTTGGGAAGCTCAGGCAGGTGGATCATCAGGTCAGGAGTTCAAGACCAACCTGGCCAATACGGTAAAACCCCCGTCTCTACTAAAAATACAAAAATTAGCCAGATGTGGTGGCACACACCTGTAGTCCCAGCTACTTGGGAGGCTGAGAAAGAAGAATCGACTGAACCCAGGAGGAGGAGGTTGCAGTGAGCCTACATCGCGCCACTGCACTCCAGCCTGATGACAGAGCAAGATTCTGTCTCAAAAAAAAAAAAAAAAAAAATGTATTCCCTGCTGTAACATCTTTTGCCACCTATAGTTGGACTGAAGTGTTGTACTAAAACCTGTTGTACATTTAAGAATAAACTTGTGGGGGAAAAAAAAGCCATAAACTGAAAGAACATACCTGTAAAACCTACATCTAATAAGGGCTTATATCCTGAATATGTAAAGAATTCATAACTAAACAATAAGAAAACAAATAACCCAATTTAAAAATGGAGTGGAGAGGCCAGGCACCATGGCTCATGCCTGTAATCCCAGCACTTTGGGAGATGGGCAGATCACCTGAGGTCAGGATTTCAAGACCAGCGTGGCCAACATGGTGAAGCCCCTCTCCAATAAAGTACAAAAATTAGCCAAGCGTGGTAGCAGACGCCTTAATCCCAGCTACTTGGGAGGCTGAAGCAGGGGAACTGCTTGAACCTAGGAAGTAGAGGTTGCAGTGAGCCAAGAAAGAGCCACTGCACTCCAGCCTGGACAATAGAGACTCCATATCAAAAAAAAAAAAAAAGGAAAAAAAAAACAACTGGCAAACTAAAATAAGCATAATTCATTCAATATTTACCAGACCTTTACCATGTCCCCAGCAATGTTCTAGATGCTGGATTCAGAAATAAATAAGTAGGAGGAAAAAATGTGATAAAA
Organism: Sapajus apella; assembly: GCF_009761245.1. Lineage (NCBI taxonomy): Eukaryota > Metazoa > Chordata > Mammalia > Primates > Cebidae > Sapajus > Sapajus apella. The sequence goes on from NW_022436952.1 coordinate 37,782,279, forward strand.
ACTTGATTGTAATTTCATTTAACAAATATTTTTTAAATAGTAAACTAAAAGATATAAAAGAATAAAAGATAACCCTGCCCTGAAGATAACTACCCCTTTCAGAAAATTATTGTTGGCGAGGATGTGAAGAAACTGGAACCTTCATACATTGTTGACGGTAATATACAATGGTTCGCAACTATGGAAAATAGGTGGCCATTAAAACATTAAACACAGAATTACCATATGACCCAGCAATTTCACTACTAGGTATATATCTAAAAGAACTGAAAACAGTACATATAAACATACAAGCATGTTCACATTAGCACTATTTATAGTAGCCAAAAACTATTAAACAACTGGGCATGGTGGCTCATGCCTGTAATCCCAGCACTTTGGGAGGCCACGGTGGGTGGATCACTTAAGGTCAGGAGTTCAAGACCAGCCTGGCCAACATGGCAAAACCCCATTTCTACTAAAAATATAAAAATTAGCCGGGCATGGTGGCATGTGCCTATAATTCCAGCTACTCAGGAGGCTGAGGCAGAAGAATAGCTTGAACCCAGGAGGTAAAGCTTGCAGTGAGCTGAATTCGTGCTACTGCACTCCAGCCTGGGCAACAGAGCCAGACTCCATCTCAAATAATAATAATAATAAAGTACTGATACATGCTCCATGATGGATAAAGCTCCAAAACATTATGCTAAATAAAAGAAGTCAGACACAAAAGGTCAAATACTGTATGATTCCTTTTTAATGAAGTATCCAGAATAGGCAAATCCATAGACATAGAACAAAGACTGGTGATTATCAGACACGGAAGACAGAGGAAAATAGGCAGCAACTGCTACAATAAATGGGTGCAGAGTTTGCTTGAGGGTTAAGGAAAATGCTTTGGAACACCCATGTGGTAGGTATACAATACTGTGAATGTACTAAATGCCACTGAACTGCTCACTTTACAATGGTTTAAATTTTTTTTTTTTTTTGGGACAAGGTCTCACTCTGTCACCCAGGCTGGAGTACAGTGGCATGATCTCCTCTCACTACAACCTCCACCTCCCGGACTCAAGTGATCCTTCGGCCTCTGCTTCTCAAGCAGCTGGGACTACAGACACCTGCCACCATGCCCAGCTAATTTTTGCACTTTTTATAGAGACAGGGTTTCACCATGCTGCCCAAGTTGGTTTGAACTCCTGAGCTCAAGCAATCCACCCGTATCGGCCTCCCAAAGTGCTGAGCTTACAGGCATGAGCCACCATATCCAGCCTAAAATAATTAATTTTATATTATGTGATTTTCACCTCAATTTTTTAAAGTTTAACCATCTGGGATGGAAACATTTCCTAACTGTATTAGACACTTCCATGAAGTCTTATTTCCCTTTTTATAAGGCAGAACAGATTGAACCTAATTAATATTTTCCTATTGACTCAGGATCACTGTTATAAATAACAATGACTATATGAGTAAGCCATTCCTCTTGTGTCTTCTCTCTGAGTCTCAGTTGTCTAATCTGTAAAATGACATTTTTTGCTAGATCACAGGATCTTAATTTTTTGAGTCACAGATACCTTGGAAGAGCCAATTAAGGTATTAATTCCTACCCTAGAAAAATGCACATGAGTATATTCATACCAAATTGTACACAACCTCAGGAAGTTCACACACCTACTGTAACCCACACAAGCAATTCCCACAGGTTCAGCATTTCTGATTTGACTACAGTATAATACAGTGGAATAGCATCAAGATTTATATGGGTTCATGATACTATGAAGAGCTTTTTACTTTAGTTTTATAAATAATTGCTCTAGCTCACTGCCAAATTCTCTACTATAACTGGTAGCTGCTATCCAACACTTAAAGAACTTAAATTTTTAAAATTCAATTAGAATCTATTCAACAATTAGTACTATATATCCTATGCTAGACATTAAATGGGAGGGACACAAAATAACCATAGTCCTAGTAAAAGCTAAAAAAATTAAGTACTTACAAAAAAAGGAAAATATCTCATTAAGTACTAAACTGGGACACTGATAAATGAGCCAAAAAGAACTAAGAGAAGAACAAGGACAGTGTAAGCTGATGCAGTTGGGGACAACTTCATGGAAGATGACTTGAACGGACAGACAGAAAATGAAGCAAAGAAGTGTGCTGCACAGTAATCAGAAATAGGCTGTATTGGCAGGGCATGGTGGCTCACACCTGTAATCCCACCACTTTGGATGGCCGAGTGGGCAGATCACTTGAGGTCAGGAGTTTGAGACCCACCTGGTCAACATGGGGAAACCCCGTCTCTACCAAAGATACAAAAATTAGCCAGGCGTGGTGGCGGATTCCTGTAGTCCCAGCTACTTGGGAGGCTGAGGCAGGAGAATCGCTTGAACCTGGGAGATGGAGGTTGCACTGAGCTGAGATCGCACCACTGCCCTCTAGCCTGGGCAACAGAGTGAGACCCTGACTCAAAAAAATAAATAAATAAAAGAGAGAGAGAGAGAGAGAGAACAAACAAGAGAGATAAAAGAAGAGACAGAGAGAAAAAGAAGGCTGTATAGATATGGAGGGGTCAATCACAGATAATCTTAAAAACCAAACAAAACAATTATATGCAAAGATTATTTTTGGTAAAGAGTCAGAACAGATACAGAGGGATGGTTATTGAGGGAGATGGAACAAGGGGGAGCCTTCAAGAATATTGGAAACCTTCTATAATTTAATCTTAGTAGATACATTTGTATAAAACTTTCATTTAAGGACTTTACTGTTTGTATATCACAGCTGAAACAAATACACACAAATGGTTGCCAAATTATGATATAGAAAGTACTTCCGTAGGCCAGGCGCAGTGGCTCACGCCTGTAATCCCAGCACTTTGGGTAGCCAAGACTTTCAAATTACTTGATGTCAGGAGTTCGAGACCAGCCTGACCAACATGGTGAAATGCCATCTCTACCAAAAAAAAAAAAAAAAAAAAAATTAGCCAGGCGTGGTGGCGTGTGCCTGTAGTTCAAGCTACTTGGGAAACTGAGGCAGAAAAATCACTGAACCTGAGAGGCGGAGGTTGCAGTCAGCCAAGATCCAATCATTGCACTCCAGTCTGGACAACAGAGTGAGACTCTGTTTCAAAAAAGAAAAAAGAAAGTACTTTTGTAGGTTTGTAGAAATAAAAAATAAGATGCTAATTAAAAGCCTTATACCAATATGTAACAGGAACTGAAACAGGAGAGGAAAACACAGCCTGTTAAGTAATGTAGAATTAAGATAATAATACTAGCTAACACTTACCTAACACAATATGCTAGGTACTATTCTAAGAGCTATACATATAGGCCGGGCTCGGTGGCTCACGCCTATAATCCCAGCACTGTGAGAGGTCATGGCAGGCAGATCGTCTGAGGTCAGGAGTTCAAGACCAGCCTAGCTAACATGGTGAAACCCCTTTTCTATTAGAAATACGAAAAACAAGCTGGGTGTGGTGGCACACACCTGCAGTCCCAGCTGACAGGGAGGCTGAGGCAGGAGAATTGCATGAACCCAGGAGGTGGAGGTTGTAGTCAGCTGAGATCGCGCCATTGCACTCCAGCTTGGGCAGTAAGAGTGAAACTCCATCTCAAACAAACCAAAAACTAACAAACAAACAAAAAAACCTAAGAGCTATACATACAACAATGCATCTAATCCCTTTTTTCTTGTTTGAGACTGAGTCTCTCTCTATCACCCAGGCCGGAGTGCAGTGGTACAATCTTGGTTCACTGCAACCTCCGCCTCCCGGATTCAAGCAATTCTTCTGCCTCAGCCTCCTGAGTAGCTGGGACTACAGGCGCACACCACCACACCCAGCTAATTTTTTGTATTTTTAGTAGAGACAGGGTTTCACCATATTGGCCAAGCTGGTCTCGAACTCCTGACCTTGTGATCCACCTGTCTCGGCCTCCCAAAGTGCTGAGATTACAGGTGTGAGCCACTGCACCTGGCCTCTAATCCTTTTAACACTATGTGGAAAGTATGATTATTCCCATTTTACAGACAGTGAACTGAGGCCCAGAGATTAAGTGCTTTGCTCAAGCTCACACAGCAATGAGAACATCCATAACAACCTTTTTCACCAGTTTACACCATGTACGTATCCATGAATACACAAGAAAACAAAAACAAACTAAAAATAGCAACAATAAGACCAGGACAAAAATAAGGACTAAAATGATACTTTTAGGGACAGAGGGCTTCCAACGGCAATAGCCCTTTTCCCCATACTATAAATTCAATGTCAGCATTCCCATCTGACTATAAACCTCACTGAGCAAATGTAATCCTCTGCACAATCATCCTTACATCCCTTACTACTAAAATAAAGCTACACACATACACCCGTCACAAGAATGTTACAGATACTTGGAAAAGAGAACAAAGAATGAAACACATTTCAAAAGAAGAAATCCCATGACTTCGTAACTATTGTGTGAATATAAGTGAGAAAAGAGATTAAATGAATCAAGAATAATCCCAAAGTTTCTAACTTAGAAGACTTAGGGTTAGCAGAAATAAAAACATATGTCCATAAAAAAGCTAATACATAAATATTGATAGCAATCTTATTCAGAATAGCCAAAAACTGGAAATAATTCAAATATCAATCAACGGGTGAACATATAAACAAATTGTGGTATATAGCCAAACATTGGACTATTACTAAGCAATAAAAAGAAATGAACTACTGAAACGTGCAACATGGATAAATATCACCAATATTATGCCAAGAGAAAGACGCCAAACACAAAACTGCATACTGTATAATTCCATTTCTATGAAACTCTAAAAAAGACTAACCTCATTCATAGTAATAGAAATCACATTGGAGGCCAGGTGTGGTAGCTCACACCTGTAATCCCAGCACCTTGGGAGGCCAAGGTGGGCAGACTGCCTGAGCTCAGGAGTTCGAGACCAGCCTGAGCAACATGGTGAAAACCCATCTCTACTAAAATACAAAAAATTAGCCAGGCGTGTTGGTATGCGCCTGTAATCCTAGCTAGTCAGGAGGCTGAGGCAGGAGAACTGCTTTAACCCAGGAGGCGGAGGTTTCAATGAGCCGAGATTGTACCACTGCACTCCAGCCTGGACAACAGAGTAGAAGCGAGACTCCATCTCCAAAGAAAAAAAAAAAGAAAGAAAAAAATAAGATAGAAATCACATCAGTGGCTGCAAAGGAGTAAGACTGAAATGAGACTGCAAAGGGGCCTAGGAAATTTTGCAGGGGAAATAAAAAGTACTAAAGTGATTGTTACAGCCACTGATCTGTGCATTAAAAATATGTGAAATTACTGCAAATTATACGTTGGTAAAACTGATTGAAAAAATTGTGATGGGCCAGGTGCAGTGGCTCTCACCTATAATCCCAACACTTTGGGAAGCCAAAGCAGGCAGATCATTTGAGGTCAGGAGTTTGAGACCTGCCTGGGCAACATAGAGAAATCCCATCTTTACAAAAACTACAAAAATTAGCCAGGTGTGGTAGTGTAGTCCGTAGTCCCAGCTACTTGGGAGGCTGAGGTGAGAGGATAGCTTGAGCCCTGGAGGCAGACGCTGGAGTGAGCCAAGATTGCCACAATGCACTCCAGGCTGGCAGACAGAGCAAGACCCTGTGCCAAAAAAAAAAAAAAAAAACTCGCACCACTGGCTCACACCTGTAATCCCAGTACTGTGGGAGCCTGAGGCAGCCGGATCACTTGATGTCAGGAGCTCGAGACCAGCCTGACCAACACGGTGAAACCCTGTCTCTACTAAAAATACAAAAATTAGCTGGGCATGGTGGCGCTCACCTGTAATCCCAGCTACTCAGGAGGCTGAGGCAGGAGAACTGATTGAACCTGGGAGGCAGAGGTTGTAGTGAGACGAGATCACACCACTGCACTTCAGCCTGGGCAACAGAGCAAGACTCCGTCCATATCAAAAATAAATAAATACATAAATAAAACATTATTGCCAGGTGCAATATGGTATTGCACATGCCTGTAATACCACCACTTTGGGAGGCTAAGGCAGGAGTATCACTTGAGCTCAGGAGTTTGAGACCAGCAATATGGCAAGTCTACGAAGGGATCAAATGTGACTCATTTCTGTATCCTGGCACAGTATCTACAAAAATCTCTACAAAAAATCAAAACATTAGTCAGGGATGAATGACAGCATACACTTGCAGTCCTAGCTATTTGGGAGGAGACTGAAGCAGGAAGATCACTTAAGCCCAAGGGTTCGAGGCCACAGCGCATGCCACTGCACTCCTGCAGCCTGGGAGAAAGAGCCAGACTCCGCCATGACAAAAACAAAACAAAACATGTTATTAACATTGAACTAGGTAGTTAAATAAGCAGAAACTTTTACAAAAGATTAAGAAAATGAGCTCAATTTAGGTATGTTCACCCCAATATGTCTTCAAGAAAAGTAAGATTCTCAACTGGGCATTGTGGCTCACGCCTGTAATCCCAGCACTGTGGGAGGCCAAGGCAGGCGAATTGCTTGAGCCCAGGAGTTCGTGACCAGCCTAGGGAACACAGCGAAACCCCATCTCTACAAAAAACACAAAAATCAGCCCACTGTGGTGGTAGGCACCTGTAGTCCCAGTTACTAGGGAGGCTGACGTGGAAGGATCACCTGAAGCTGGGGAGGTCGAGGTGGCAGTGAGCCATGACTGTGCCCCTGTACTCCAGCCTGGGCAACAGAGTAAGACTCTGTCTTAAAAAAAAATAAATAAATTAATTAATAATAATCAAAGATATCTTAGGCAATTGGGTATAAAGGATGGAGTTGGGAAGTCAGCAGGATGAGAGGGAGACAGAGAAAAGCGTTGTGTTGAGAGACACCTACTGTTAAAAGCAGTCAGAAAGAACAACCAGTAAAATAAAAATTTTAAGAAGAAAGATAGGCATGGTGTTTCATGCCTGTAATCCCAGCACTTTGGGAGCACAAAGCAGGAAAATGACTTAAGGCCAGGAGTTCAAGACCAGCCTGTGCAACATAGCGAATTCCATCCCTATATATGCCTGTAGTCAGTCCTAGCTTCTTAGGAGGCTGTGGTGGATCACTTAAGCCCAGGAGTTCAAGACTGAAGTGAGCTATCATAGTATTATGGCACTGTAGCCTGGTCAAAGGAGCAAGACCCTGTCTGTAAAAAAACAAAGAAAGAACTATAAGAGGTACTAGGAATGTTCTATACCTTGTTATCTGTGCTGGTTACATGAACATATATATCTGTAAAAATTCAATAGGCTTATACTTCATATTTATGCACTTTGCTGCATTAATTATTATACCTCAATTAAACAGTTTTTAAAAAAGAAAAATGGCTAAGCATGGTGGCTCACACCTGTAATCCCAGCACTTTGGAAGGCTGAGGTGTGACGATCGCTTGAGCCCACGAGTTCAAGATCAGCCTAGACGACAGGGAGAAACTGTCTCTATAAAAATTAGCTGGCCATGGTGGTATACACCAGCAGTCCCAGCTGCTTGGTTAGAGGCGTTGTGGGGGGTGGGTAGTACACTCCTGTGGTCTCAGCTACTCTGAGGTGGGAGGATTGCTTGAGCCAGGGAGGCAAGGCTACAGTGAGCCATGATTGTGCCACTGTACTCCAGCCTGAGCAAAAGAGTGAGACCCTGTCTCAAAAAAGAAAAGCAAAAAGATAGGGCCCAAAAGTACCTTTTCAGCTTCATTTTACCAAATAGCCATCCCAAATCACATAAATAACCTATAGCCACAAATGATCAGTAATCACCCTCTTTGATATTGCTCATTCATGCTCTCAGGTATATAATACTCTTTCCACTTTTATTATTTTTTCAAGACCCATATAAAATCTCACTCCCTCAGGATTCACTACTCCTAAACACCCCTTAACTCTACCCGTATAACAGCTAAATAAGTTCTCAGTCAGTTGATTTTGCTCCCGAGGGGACATTTGGCAATATCTGAAACATTTTTTAATAGTCACAACTGTGGGTAATGCTACTGGCATCTAATGGGTAAAAGCCAGTGATGCTGCAAAATATCCTGTAATGCATAGCACAGATCCCCACAACAATAAACTACTCTACCCAAAATGGCAATACTGCCATGGTTGGGAAACCCTGCACTAAACTATTGTATGTATTTACTTGCAAGCCTGAATCCCTACTAAACTACAAAATGGGAGGGATCAAGTCTTACTCATTTCCGTATACTGGCACAGTATCAAGAAAATAACATACCAAAAAAATTAATAAATACAGATGTGTCATTACTGAACCTATTTTAATAACCACATTGCCTAGAATGCAGCACTCAAAAGATAAAAGAAATACATGCTTCATTGATGAATCTTACTTTGATATGAAAGCTACATAACTTACTGGCTAAACTGGTGGTCTTTTTTTCCTTTTTTTTTTTCTTTTTAAGGTGGAGTCTCGCTCTGTCTCCCAGGTTGGAGTCCAGTGGCTCAATCTCAGCTCACTGCAACCTCTGCCTCCAGGGTTCAAGCGATTCTCCTACCTCCACCTCCCAAGTACCTGGGATTACATTTGAGAGTCACCATACCCAGCTAATTTTTGCATTTTTAGTAGAGATAGGGGTTCACACCTTGTTGGCCAGGCTGGTCTCAAACTTCTGATGTCAGGTGATTTGCCTGCCTTGGCCTCCCAAAGTGCTGGGACTTCTGGTGTGAGCCACCAGACCTGGCCTAAATCGGTGGTCTTTATTTTATTTTTTTGAGATGGAGTCTCGCACTGTCACCCAGGCTGGAATGCAGTGGCATGATCTCAGCTCACTGCAACCTCCGCCTCCCAGGTTCAAGCGATTCTCCTGCCTCAGCCTCCCGAGCAGCTGGGATTACAGGTGCGCCCACCACGCTCGGTGAATTGTTGAATTTTTAGGAGAGGGTGTTTCTCCATGTTGGTCAGGCTGAGTCTCAAACTCCCAACCTCGTGATCCACCCACCTAGGCCTCCCAAAGTGCTGGGATTACAGGCATGAGCCACTGCATCCAGCCAATTGGTGGTTTTTAAAAGCAAATTCCATCAATCACTATTTTTGTTTGGTGTTTTCATAGTACATACCAACAAATTATAACTATGTGAATATCTCTCAAGAGTATTAAATTAAAATTGATTTCCAAATTTACTGCAGCATGAGTAAACCAACTGGCATAATGACTGTGCTCCAAAAGGATTTTTAAAAGGACACAGTTTCAGTTGGGCATGGTGGCACGCACCTGTAATTCCAGCACTTTGGGAGGCCGAGGCAGGCGGATCATAAGGTCAAGAGATCGAGACCATCCTGGCCAACATGGTGAAACCCCGTCTCTACTAAAAATACAAAAGTTAGCTGGGCGTGGTGGTGCATGCCTACAGTCCCAGCTACTCAGGGGGCTGAGGCAGGAGAATCGCTTGAACCCAGGAGGCAGAGGTTGTAGTGAGCTGAGACTGCAGTACTGTACTCCAGCCTGGTGACAGAGCAAGACTCTGTCTCAAAAAAAAAAAAAAAATTCTAGGTCTAAAATGGTGCCTCACACCTGTAATACCAGTACTTTGGAAGACCAAGGTAGAGGATAGGTACAGGATCACTTGAGCCCAGAAGCTGAGACCAGCCTGGGCCATGGCAAAATCCCATCTCCACATATAATACAAAAAAAAATTAGCCAAGCATGGTGATGCACACCTGTACTTAGAAGGCTGACATGGGAGGATCACTTGAGCCTGGGAGGCTGAAACTGCAGTGAGCCATGATAGCTGCCACTGTACGCCAGCCTTGATGACAGAGCAAGACCCTGTTTAAAAAAAAAAAAAAGGCCAGGCATTGTGGCTTACCTGTAATCCCAGCAGTTTGAGAGGCTGAAGTGGGTGGATTACCTGAGGTCAGAAGTTCGAGATCAGCTTGGCCAATATGGTGTAATCCTATCTCTACTAAAAATACAAAAATTAGCCAGGTGTGGTGGTGCACATCTGTAGTCCCAGCTACTTGGGGGCCTGAGGCAAGAGAATCGCTCGAACCCAGGAGGCAGAGGCTGCATGAGCCACGATCACACCACTGCACTCCAGCCTGGGTAACAGAGCAACTCCATCTAAAAAGAAAAGAAAATTCAAATTCAAGCTCCCTGACTCCTATTGAAAAGCACACAACTTACAAACTAAGTCCAACATGTTGATAAACATTTTTAAAAACAATTTCACAAATCACATTTGGCCCTGCTTATAGGCAGAAATCTAATCTAACATAATTTAATTCCAATACAAAAACTACGAAATGCAGAAAACATTAAAACCACCACCTTTATTATTTCATTATTAAATTTAAAATGGCATCCATTTCATATGTATTCAATCAAAGGAAGAACAAATTCATTTGGCAATAATCCATTATTCAGGGGTTTGATGTAACATCTTTCACCACAGCAATAAAATCTTGTGAAATTTATTCTTCTAACTTGACTTATCCATCTAATAAATATTAAATTCATAACAAAATTCATGTCAACTATATTTCTATTTTCCTGTAAAACTATTCTATTCTTGAATGTAGTGGCTCTCTCCAACCAGTTTATTATATATTAGTTTGTATAACCAATTCAATCAAAATATCATGCAAGCAAAGAAATATCCAAATTCTATCTTTTCCGTTGTTATCAATCAAATTTCTCTACTAGAGAGGATTTCTTTCATGTTTTTGTTTGTTTTTTGACACAGGGTCAAAGAAGCTGGAGTACAGTGGCCTGATTAAGGTTTGCTGCATCCTTGACCTCCTGGGCTCAAGTGATCCTCCTGAGCTTCCCGAGTAGAGATTGCAGGCATCGACCAGCAGGCCCAGGAAATTTTTTTTGTTTTTACCATTATTATTATATTTCTTATAGAAACAGTGTCTCACTATGTTGCCCAGGCTGGTCTTGAACTCCTGGCCTCAAGCAAACCTTCTGCCTCAGCCTCCCAAAATGCTGGGATTACAGACATAAGTCACCACAACCAGTCATTTCTTTTTTTTTTTTTTTTGAAACAGAGTCTTGCTCTGTTGCCCAGGTTGGAGTGCAATGGTGCAATTTCAGCTCACTGCAACCTCTGCCTCCCGGTTCAAGCAATTTTCCTGCCTCAGCCTCCCAAGCAGCTGGGATTACAGGCGTGCACCACCATGCCTGGCTAATTTTTGTATTTTTAGTAGAGACGTGGTTTCACTGTGTTAGCCAGGATGGTCTCGAACTCCTGACCTCGTGATCCCCCACCTCAGCCTCCCAAAGTGCTAGGATTACAGGTATGAGCCATCACACCTGGCCCATTTCTTTTTCAAATAGAAATATTTTCATGTATTTTCCTTTTTACAACCTTTTTATTCTTTTTAGACGGAGCCTTGCTTTGTTACCCAGGCTGGAGTGCAGTGGCACGATCTCAGCTCACTGCAACCTCCGCCTCCTAGGTTCAAGTGATTCTCCTGCCTCGGCCTCCTGTGTAGCTGAGACTACAGGTGCCTGCCACAACACCTGGCTAATTTTTGTATTTTTAGTAGAGACAATGGTTTCACCATGTTGGCCAGACTGGTCTCGAACCCCTGACATAGAGTGATCTCCCACTTCAGCCTCCCAAAGTGCTGGGATTACAGGAATGAGCCACCACACCTGGCCAACCTTTTTATTATTGACTAAAGATTTATGGCATTATTTTATAGAATTGGACATTCATACATAAAATGCAAAAATGCTTTGTCACTACCCAAACAGAAGATAAAATGATCTTTTAATTACGCAATTTTCAAATATTTGCCCTTTTCTAGAGAATTAAAATATCATTATCACTAGTAACTACATGTCAAAGTAAAGAATCTAGGCCAGGCGTGGTGACTCACACCTGTAATCCTAGCACTTTGGTAAGCTGAGGTATGAGGACTTCTTCATTGCAGGAGGTCAGGGCCTCAGTGAGCTGTGATTGTGCCACTACACTCCAGCCTGGGTGACAGAGCAAGACCTTGTCTCAAACAGAAAAACAAAAAAGAATCTGAAAGTGAGTACATTACATTGCCCCTCTAGGACTCAGAAATCTAATTCTAGTAAATTCTAGTAAATTCCAGTAAATAAAACCAATGGTAATACCATACTCCTATCATGTAATGGCCCCTATCATCATCTACCATTTACATAGCAGGAGATTACTTAAATACTATATATTAAATAAAACAACATACACTACGCAAAGTTTCTGTGCAACAATGAAGAGCAAAGTTTCTTTACCAAGTACAATCAAGGATATAGATGCTTTTGGCAAAAAGACAAAGCTTTTCCAATTTTCAGTAACACTAAATTTCTCAAGTCTAAAAACGGAAAAACCTTGACCTTGTTTAGTAATGGTACTCATCAACTTTTTCTGAAACCTCTTTCTCCGTCTCAATGGAAATAAATTGTAAGAAATCAATCCAAAATGCAAACTACAGGCTTGTAACTACTACGCTGAGTAAATTAAAAACATCAACTAAGGCCGGGCGCGGTGGCTCAAGCCTGTAATCCCAGCACTTTGGGAGGCCGAGGCAGGTGGATCACGAGGTCAAGAGATCGAGACCATCCTGGTCAACATGGTGAAACCCCGTCTCTACTAAAAATACAAAAAATTAGCTGGGCATGGTGGTGCGTGCCTGTAATCCCAGCTACTCAGGAGGCTGAGGCAGGAGAATTGCCTGAACCCAGGAGGCGGAGGTTGCGGTGAGCTGAGATCGCCCCATTGCACTCCAGCCTGGGTAACATGAGTGAAACTCCGTCTCAAAAAAAAAAAAAAAAAAAATCAACCAAAACATAAATATTATGGTTAGATGTAACACACTGTACCACACTAAATTTTTTTTTGAGACAGAATCTCGCTCGGTCACCCAGGATGGAGTGTAGTGGTATGGTCTTGGCTCAATGCAACCTCTGCCTCCCAGGTTCAAGCGATTATCCTGTTCTCAGCCTCCCTAGTAGCTGGGATTACAGGCTCCCGCCACTAACAACAGCTAATTTTTTTGTATTTTTAGTAGAGACGGGGTTTCAGCAAGTTAGCCAGGCTGGTTTTGAATCCCTGATCTCAAGTCATTCACCCACTTTGGCCTCCCAAAGTGTTAGGATTACAGGTGTGAGCTACCATGCCTGGTCTTATATTTTTTAAATATACTTAGTCACATAATAATTTTATGAACAGACATATTTCAACATGGTTAAATTAAATCTATACATGCTCCCAAATAAAAATAAAAAGTATTTTCTTAATATGCTCCAAATAAAAAGTTTTCAGCCAGGCGAGGTGGCTCATGCCTATAATCCCAGCACTTAGAGGGGCCGAGGCAGGCAGATCACTTGAGCCAAGTAGTTCGAGACCAGCGTAGGCAATGTGGTCTCATCTCGTTTTTTTTTTTTTAAAAGACGGGGTTTCACCATGTTGGTCACGCTGGTCTTGAACTCCCGACCTCCGGTGATCCACCCACCTTGGCCTCCAAAGTCCTTGGATTACAGGCGTGAGCCACCACATCCGGCCTTGTGGTCTCATCTCTACAAAAAATACCAAAAAATCAGTCAAGTATGGTGGCGCATGCCTGTAGTTCCAGCTACTTGGTAGACTGAAGTGAAAGGATCACCTGAGCCTGGGAAGTCAAGGTTCCAGTGCGCCATCATCATGCCACTGGCCTCCAGCATAGGGAAGCGGAGTGAGACCATCTTAAAAAATAAATAAATAAAAAATAAAGTCTTCTTTTTAAAAAAATTCTGCAATTCATGAAAAACTGCACTCACACATAGCATGTGACATTAGATACCTGATAACATATACAAAAACCTCAGAAGTTAACATGATTACCCAAAACTGTTGGTACCCTTCCCAGGATCTTTTAGACAAAGTCCTCGCCATCTCCCAAGCTATTCGTATATTTACCTTTCCTAGGTAAATATACCCAATACGACCACCAAATAGACTAGAGATGAATGAGTAGAGATTGAAGGAGAGTTGTTGAAAGAAAAGGAAAAAGCAAACTAAAACAAGCATACTTCAGAGACAGCAGATTAGAAGTAAAAGAGATATAGTAAAAAAAGAAATTTTAGGCCAGGCACAGTGGCTCATGTAATTCCAGCAATTTGGGAGGCCAATGTGGGCAGATCGCTTGCGCCCAGGAGTTGAAGACCAGCCAGGGCAACAAGATGGTGAAACCCTGTCTCTAACAAAAAGGACAAAAATTAGCCAGGCGTCATGGCACAGCTACTCAGGAGGGTGAGGTGGGAGGATTGCTTGAGCCCAAGAGGCAGAAGTTTCAGTGAGCCATGATCACCCCACTGCACTCCAGCCTGGGCAAGAGAGTAAAACCCTATCTTAAAAAAAAAAAAAAAAAAAAAAAGAGAAAAGAAAAAGAAAGAAAGTAATATGGTTTGGCTCTGTGTCCCCACCCAAATCTCATGCTGAACTATAATCCCCAAAGTTGGAGGAGGGACCTGGTGGGAGGTGACTATATAATAGGGGTAGATTTCCCCTTTGCTGTTCTAGTTGATAGTGAGTGAGTTCTCAGGAGATACGGTTGCTGGAAAGTTTGTAGCACTTCCCCCTTCACTGGCTTGACTGTGTGCACACACACATGCACAGTCTCTCTCTCTCCTGCCAGCCATGAGAAGATATGCCCGCTTCCCCTTCTGCTATGATGGTAAGTTTTCTGAGGCCTCCCAAGATGCAGATGCCTGTATAGTCCACAGACTCATGAGCCGATTAAACCTATTTTCTTTATAAATTACCCAGTCTCAGGTATGTCTTTATAACAGCGTGAGAACAAACTAATACAGAAATTTTTTTTTAATGTAACTGGGTATCCAGAACATATAAAAATGTGGCAAACTGCAGTAGCTCACACCTATAATACCAGCACTTTGTGAGGCCAAGGCAAGAGGATAACTTAAGCTCAGGAGTTTGAGACTATCCTGGGCAACATAGCAAAACCCTGTCTGCACAAAAAAATTTTTTCAAAAATTAGCCAGCGTGGTGATGCACACCTGTAGTCCCAGTTACTCAGAAGGCTGAGATGCGAGAATCATTTAAGCCAGGAGGTGGAGACCACAATGAGCAACAATCACAACACTGCACTCCAGCCTGGGCAACAGAGCAAGATCCTGAATCAAAAAAAAAAAAAAAAAAAAAAAGAAGCAGCAAACAAAAGTTTCCCATAATAATGTTTGCCCTTACTTCATGCACCACACTGACATTCCCCATTACTTTTAAAAATTATTATTGTGACTCACTAAATTGAATTTACAGGCCATTAATATATCACAACCTAAAGTCTGAAAGCACTGACTTGGAGGAACTAAAAACCATAGGAAAGTCCTTGTTTTCCTATGAATAGCTAGCTTGAGAAAACTATTCAGACGGTAGATTTTTCCCTGGGCTGATATACTGTCTTACTGGCACATAATAATCACTTAAAGTTTGTTGAATTAATACATTTTGGAATATAAACCACTTTCAAGGTAAGGACACACCTACAAAAGATGTCTAAATTAAAAGGTTAGAAGAACATGGGTACTCTGAGTGCCTTTAAAGCCAGGGATAGTGAAAAGAGCTCCAGGAGGTAGAAGAGGGATACCAAATGTTTCTTAAATAAACAAAGGAAGTACTGGAAAAGAAATGTAATTGCTTTTCTTGTTTTGTTTTTTTTTTTTTGAAACAAAGTTTTGCTCTTGTTGCCCAGGCTGGAGTGCAATGGCATAATTTCAGCTCACTGCGGCCTCTGCCTCCCGGGTTCAAGCGATTCTCCTGCCTCAGCCTCTCAAGTAGCTGGGACTACAGGTGTCCACTGCCACGTCCAGCTAATTTTTGTATTTTTAGTAGAGACAGTGTTTCACCACATTGGCCAGACTGGTCTCGAACTCCTGAACTCAAGTAATCTGCCCACCCTACTGGCCTCCCAAAGTAGTGCAATTACAGGCATGAGCCACCACGCCTGGCCTGAAATGTCATTTCTTTTTTTTTTTTTAAAGACGGGGTTTCACCATGTTGGTCAGGCTGGTCTTGAACTCCCGACCTCAGGTGATCTGCCCGCCTTGGCCTCCAAAGTGCTTGGATTACAGGCATGAGCCACCGTACCCGGCCTGAAATGTCATTTCTTAAGACAGGCTTTATATCCAGCAAAGAAAAAAGAAAACCTGTGGTAGATTAAAAATTCCCATCACAGGTGGACACAGTGGCTCATGTCTATAATAATCTCACCACCTTGGGAGACCAAGGCAGAAAAATCACTTGAACTCAGGAGATCAAGACCAACCTGGGCAACATAGTGAGACCTTGTCTATACTAAAAATTTTTTTAATTAGCCAGGTGTGGTGGTACATGCCTATAGTCCTAGCTGCTGAGGTGGCTGAGGCGGAGGATCATTCAAGCCCAGGACATTGAGGCTGCAGTGAACTTTAATTTCACTACTACACTCCAACCTCAGTGACAGGGCAAGACTCTATCCCAAAAGAAAACAAAAAACAAAAAACTCCCATTACTATTAAGTACTACATAGTAGCCCATTATAGGTGCAAAAAGTTACAAAGCTACCTTGTTAGTCTAACCATTTCTTTAAAAAATATGTCAGACTCCAAACATATAAATCCAATATCAAATCAAAATTATATAACACAACTCATCCTTAAATATTAGACTCTCCCCAGCACTTTGGGAGGCCAAGGCAGGTGGAATCACTTGAGCTCAGGCGTTTGATACTAGCCTGGGCAATATGGCAAAGCCCCATCTCCACAAAAAACACAAAAATTAGCCGTGTGGTGTCATTTGCCTGCAGTCCTAGCTACTTGCAGGGGCAGAGGTGGGTAGATCACTTGAGCCTGGAAGGTCAAGGCTGCAGTGAGCCAAGATCGTGCTACTGCACTCCAGTCTGGGCGACAGGAGTGAGATCCTGACTCAAAAAAAAAAAAAAAAACACTCTTATGTACATTTAAAAATTTATATTTATTAGGCAGCTAGTTTGTGATAGCCAACAATTTATCGAGTATTAGTATGTATCAGGCAGCAAGTATTTGGCAAGCATTATCCTATTTAAATCCAGTATATACTATCTTCACATTAAAGGGCACGGTGGCTCACGCTTGTAATCCTGGCACTTTGGGAGGCTGAGGCGGTGGATCACCTGAGGTCAGGATTTCAAGACCAGACTTGCCATGTGGTGAAACCCCATCTTTACTAATAATAGAAAAAAATTAGCCAGGCGTGGTGGCACATGCCTGTAATCCCAGTTACTTGGGAGGCTGAGGCAGAAGAATTGCTTGAACCCAGGAGACGGAGGTTGCAGTGAGCTGAGATCACACCATTGCACTCCAGCCTAGGCAACCAGAGAAAACTCTGTCTCAAAAAAGAAAAAAGAAAGAAAAGAAAAGAAAAAGTGAGGCATAAATAGTAAATGAAGAAGTTACCACAGGCCTGGGACTGTGGCTAATGCTTGTAATCCCAGCTCTTGAGGAGACTGAGGAGGTAGGATTGCCTTAGCCCATGAGTTTGAGATCAGGTTGTGCAACACAGAGAACTCATTTTTTTTTTTTTTTTTTGAGACGGAGTTTCGCTCTTGTTACCCAGGCTGGAGTGCAATGGCGCGATCTCGGCTCACCGCAACCTCCGCCTCCTGGGTTCAGGCAATTCTCCTGCCTCAGCCTCCTGAGTAGCTGGGACTACAGGCACGCGCCACCATGCCCAGCTAATTTTTTGT
>NW_022436952.1:37800366-37813358 GCF_009761245.1 Sapajus apella
TCCCAAAGTGCTGGGATTACAGGCTTGAGCCACCGCGCCCGGCAAGAACCCATTTTTACAAAAAATTTAAAAATAAGCCCGGGCCGGGCGCGGTGGCTCACGCCTGTAATCCCAGCACTTTGGGAGGCCGAGGCGGGTGGATCACGAGGTCAAGAGATCGAGACCATCCTGGTCAACATGGTGAAACCCCGTCTCTACTAAAACTACAAAAAATTAGCTGGGCATGGTGGCGCGTGCCTGTAGTCCCAGCTACTCAGGAGGCTGAGGCAGGAGAATTGCCTGAACCCAGGAGGCGGAGATTGCGGTGAGCCGAGATCGCGCCATTGCACTCCAGCCTGGGTAACAAGAGCGAAACTCCGTCTCAAAAAAAAAAATAAATAATAAAAAAAATAAGCCCGGCATGGTAGCACAGGCCTATAGTCCCAGCTACTCATGGCTCTGAGCCCAGAAGGTAGAGGTTGCTGTGAGGCATGACTGTGCCACTGTACTCCCACCTGGGCGACAGAGCAAGACCCTGTCTCAAAAAAAAAAAAAAAAAAAAAAACTGTAGTTATACATTTCCACTAGTAAATGGTGACATACATAAATACTTTTTTTTTTTTTTTTTGAGACAGAGTCTTGCTCTGTCGCCCAGGCTAGAGTGCAGTGGTGTGATCTTGGCTCACTGCAACCTCTGTCTGCAGGGTTCAAGCAATTCTCCTGCCTCAGCATCCCAAGTAGCTGGGACTACAGGCACAAGCTACCACACCTGGCTAATTTCTTGTATTTTTAGTAGAGACAGAGTTTCACCATGCTGGCCAGGTTGGTCTCAAACTCCTGACCTCATGATCCACTTGCCTCAGCCTCCCAAAGTGCTGGAATTACAGGCTAAATCACTGCACTGAGCAATTTTTTTTTTTTTTTTGAGTCCAAGTCTCACTCTGTCACCCAGGCTGGAGTGCAGTGGCAGGATCTCAGCTGACTGCAACCTCCACCTCCCAGGTGCAAACGATTCCCCTGCCTCAGCCTTTCGAGTAGCTGGGACTACAGACTTGTGTCACCATGCCCAGCTAATTACTGTATATTTAGTAGGGATGGGATTTCGCCATTTTGGCCAGGCTGGTCTCAAACTCTTTGACTTCAGCTGATCCACCCGCCTTGGCCTCCCAAAGTGCTGAGATTACAGGCATTAGCCACCGCACCCAGCCTTTTTTTTTTTTTTCTTTTTTTTTGAGACAGAGTTTTGCTCTGTTGCACTGGATAGAACGCAGTGGTGCAATCTCGGCTCACTGCAACCTCCACCTCCCAGGTTCCAGTGATTCTCTTACCTCAGCCTTCTGAGTAGCTGGGATTACAGGTACACACCACTATACACAGCTAATTTTTTGTATTTTTAGTAGAGATGGAGTTCTGCCACACTGGCCAGGCTGGTCTCAAACTCCTGACCTCAAGTGATTCACCTGCCTGGGTCTCCCAAAGTGCTAAGATTACAGGCGTGAGCCACCATGCCTGGCCGACATTAATATACAGTAAGTGTATTGGTAGCTGCAAACCAGAAAGTTTTGTTCCATCCTATTATTTGATTATCTTTCTCAACTTTGAATATCTTTCTAAACGTTGTAGTAATTCTAAACGTTGTTGTAAAATCTACTTCTAAACCTGCATAAAACTATTTGATGGAATAATTTTATCAGAAGGAAAAATTAGCTTCTTCTCAGCTTTAAAGATAAGCTAGAAGGTAATTAAATGTCGTTATATTTAAATAATAACCTACAGCATAACTGTCACTGGCACTTTTAGCAGGCTGTAATATATCTATTATGCAAGGTACTTAATAATTTGTACTTTTACTTACTTTATTTACATGCCAGGTACTTAACCTTTTAAACACTCTTCCAACATTTATAGGCTAATTTTGTTATCAAGAAGTACAGACTTAGGCTGTATTTTAGAACAAAAAGTCCGCTTCTGGCACAAACAGAATAGACTGATATAGAAATAACTGTTACCAAATGATGACAGAAATATCCCAAGGGAAAATAACTGTTGCTAGTCCCTCCGTACAACTTTTTAATTCACATAGATTTTTAGAAGGTATGAGACATCTTTAATGAAATTAAACATCAATTTGTATTATTAAAAACTAAAATATTTTAACTTGACAATGGAATATAATGAAATGAACTAATACAGATTGTATCCTCTCATATTTTATAATAGGAAAACCTGAAGAATAATTTTTTAAAACCAGCCATTAATAATAAGTATAGAAATCAGGCCAGGTGCAGTGGCTCATGTATGTAATCCCACCACTTTGGGAGGCCAAAGCAGGCAGATTGCTGGAGCTGAAGAGTTCAAGATCAGCCTGGGCAACATGGCAAAACCCCATCTCTACCAAAAAAAAAAAAAAAAAATTAGCCAGACATGGTGGCATGCACCTGCAGTGCCATCTTCTTGGGGAGCTGACGTGGGAGGAGCACTTGAACCCAAGAGGCTGAGGCTGCAATGAGATGTGATTGCCCTATTGCACTCCAACCTGGATGACAGAGCAAAAACTCTGTCTCAAATTAAAAAAAAAAAAGCACACATATCTAAAGGCAGATAAGCATATGTTGGCACTCTGCTTAATGAACATCTCAATCTTATGCAAAACTTTACTAGAAAAATAACACTTTTTAATTTGTTTCGTTTTGTTTTGAGATGGAGTCTCGCTCTGTAGGGCAGGGGCCACTCCAGGCTGCAGTAGGGCAGGGGCCACTCCAGGCTGCAGTAGGGCAGTCTCAAGATATAAGCTCACTGCAACCCCCAACTACTGGGTGCAAGCAATTCTCCTGCCTCAACCTCCCCAGTAACTGGGATTACAGGCACCCACCACCACGCCAAGCTAATTTGTTTTATTTTTGGTAGAGATGGGGTTTCACCATGTTCGCCAGGCTGGTTTCGAACTCTTGACCTCAGGTGATCCGCCCACCTTGGCCTCCCAAAGTGCTGGAATTACAGGTGTGAGCCACAACATGGCCTTTTGCTTTGTTTTTAGACAGTCTCACTCTGTTGCCAGGCTAGACTGCAGTGGCATTATCACAACTCACTGCAGCTTCCATCTTCTGGGCTCAAGCAATCCTCCCACCTCAGCCTCCCAGGAACAAGCATGCACCATCATGCCCCACTAATATTTTCATTTTTCATGTCTCATTAATATTCTCATTATGTTGCCTAGGCTGGCCTCAAATTCCTAGGTTCAAGTGATTCCCTGCCTCAGCACCCCAGTGTGCTGGTATAATAGACATAAACCACCACACCTAGCCCCTGCTAATTAAATAAAAATTTTTTGTAGAGATAGGGTCATACTGTGCTGCCCAGGCTGCTCTTGAACTCCTGGCCTCAAGCAATCCTCCCACCTCAGCTTCCCAAAGTACTGGGATTACAGGTGTGAGCCACTTAGCCCAGGCCAGAAATAACACTTTTTTGAAGGGATTCGTTCACATATGATCCTCATCCAAACAGCAGCCCTCAACTAACATGTACCAAAAATGTTCCTAATTTCTAAAAGATTAAATTTGAATGAGTACCATTAATTGTTATAAGTAATAGAAATTACTGATAATGAAACAAAATGAAAAATTAAGTGGCCGGGCGCGGTGGCTCACGCCTGTAATCCCAGCACTTTGGGAGGCCGAGGCGGGTGGATCACGAGGTCAAGAGATCGAGACCATCCTGGTCAACATGGTGAAACCCCATCTCTACTAAAACTACAAAAAATTAGCTGGGCATGGTGGTGCGTGCCTGTAATCCCAGCTACTAAGGAGGCTGAGGCAGGAGAATTGCCTGAACCCAGGAGGCGGAGGTTGCGGTGAGCCGAGATCGCGCCATTGCACTCCAGCCTGGGTAACATGAGTGAAACTCCGTCTCAAAAAAAAAAAAAAAAGAAAAAGAAAAATTAAGTGATTTTAATATACAAATAAGCCAAATGCAAAACACAGATTTCCAGGTGAAAGACATGAAAGACAGATTAATCTCAACTCTAATTTCAATGCCAACAGCTGACCCCTGGATAACTTCCGGATTTACTACATATTCATGTCTACTAAGAACCGGCAAATTCTTAATATAAACCATACTCTTATGATTAGGTATGAGCATCCAGTCTTTCTAGTATCCTGTCACTAATGATCTGCTTTCTTATTGTTAAAATGGCATCATAACATGGGACCAAATGTCATGTATATACCTTGTTACACAGAAAGCTTATTTTATATCAACATCCATTCAATAATGTGCCATATCCACACTTTCCCCAAAATCAACATTATAAAAAATACAGTAATTCTTTCTATTCAGTGCACTCATATTTTTGATCCTGTACACTGCTGTATTTCTTTAAAACCTCTCAGAGTTTAAATTCGTTTGCAATACTATCCTTTAGTTTGGAAGCAATGTTTTGTTACCATCAAAATAATCTTAAAAGCCTTAAATCCAGCTGATTCTCAGAAATTCTTCCACCTTTAAAACATGAGAATTATAACCAAATTAACAAATCAGATATCAGAATGCCAAAAATTAAGTCACTAAAAGAGAATCCAGTGAAAGAGCCAGTTGTGAAAGAACAGGAAGTGATGTACACTGCCATTTTGTAGATGAACTATTTAGAAACATAAGAAGTGCCATACTAATCTGGAATCAACTCAGACTATTAGCTCTCAGCATTTTCTTTCTGCAGCATCAGAGGTGATCTGAAATAACCCTCAGGCAATTTTTCCTTAATAATGTATTTATCTAATTGAACATGAACATACTTTTCCACTTTCAGGCAACATTTCTACCAGCTATGAAAGAGGTTTTTTTTGTTTTTTTTTTTCCAATTGTCTTAAAGAGTACTCCTTAGTAATAGCATGATGAAACAAAGCAAGTAAATAGTTAACCTACACCCTATGTAAATCCTTTAAGTTTAAGTTTCGTAGCCTTTACTGATAAATCTGCTCTGCCTACAACTTACCAAGGTAAAAGCAGTCACTCTACTGAGCAGTACACTTGGATCAACACATGCTGGTATATATTAATCAATTATCAACAAGCCATAATGATGGAGAATTAGATTTCCTGGCTTAATTTGCCATAAAGGAGAAAACTCTACATATCAACAACATGCAGCTTTGTCCCATGAAATAAATACTCAAATGAATAGTTATTTCAGTTCAATGAATTGACATGACCATTAAAAGGGAATAAAGCAAAGAGAATTCCATCTTCTGAGAAAAAAACGTAATAAAATGTATTTAATGTACCATGTCTCCTACATCAAAATCATGATATAAAATGACAGAAACTAAGTAAGTACCTAGCACTGCTACTAACATCTTTATATCCCTATCATAAAACAGGTTTCAGAATGCAACAAACACATCAAGAAAGCCCTACTGGACAACATTTAATGACAACATAAAATGTACATGGTATTTGGAGGTATTTAAAAATAAGTAACTAAGTAGAGCTTAAAACACTAAATACACAAAAGACAACTCATTATCTGTACATATTTTAATCTTCTTCCTCACTTTGTGAAAAAAAATTATTTAATTCTATTAATAGTCATATGTGGAACATTTTGAAATCACGTCACCAGTATTCACTAAACACTTAAAAAGAAAAAAAAATGTATCATCAGTACATGGAGATTTGAAAACTACTCTTTGGTCACAAAAAGCACTTGGCAGCACATTTCCAGAATGTTTAAATTTTTATTTATTTCTAGTCAACTAAGGACAAAACCAACAAGTAGTACTGTAAACCAAATAACATTGTTTTCAGACAAATACGATAGGAAGCAAAAGAAGTGAAAAAAAAAAATGACTGACTACAGAAAATAGATTACAGAATAATTAGGCAGATTAATAAAAACAAAGCATCAGCTACCCAAAGGTTTGTAACCGAACCATTTTCAGAAAATTCCAATTTCAATATTATACAAAATAGTATTAACCCTAAAAATTCACAGCTTAGGGAGAAATGTTCATCAGACAGCCTGTCGGTATGTAACAATCGTTAATAATTTTTTTTTTGGGACGGAGTCTCACTCTGTCGCCCAGGCTGGAATGCAATGGCACGATCTTGGCTCACTGCAACCTTCAACTCCCAGATTCAAGCAATTCTCCTGCCTCAGCCTCCCGAGTAGCTGGGACTACAGGCGAGTGCCACCACGCCCGGCTAATTTTTTGTATTTTTAGTAGAGACGGGGTTTCACCGAGTTAGCCAGGACGGTCTCGATCTCCTGACCTCGTGATCCACCCACCTCAGCCTCCCAAAGTGCTGGGATTACAGGCGTGAGCCACTGTGCCCGGCCAGTAATTCTTGATGAACTATAAAAGTCATAGACAAAAAGAAGGGAAATGAGGATGAGGAGGTACAAAATTATTTTATTTGAATTCTAACGAAAATCCAACCTGCTCACAAAAAAATGTCAATCCAGATATCTCTCAAAAAGACATCAAAACTGTTCTAACATGAGCGGGGTCCCTCTCGAAAGGCCATGTCCCCCAACAATAACACCAGGAATAGATACAGATACACTTCCCATGGACAGATCTCAGGGAAAGAGTATTAAAATGGTACTGTCATGAATTTAAAACCAAAGGAAAAAGAGTAATCTTTTCAAGGGAAGCGCCATTACTTCCCTCTCCTGCTCCCCCTCCCTTCTGTGTATACATGGGTCTGTGTATGAAGAAACTGCCTTGGACTTCTGCAGCATTGCAGTAGACTAGAGGATGAGGAAGGGGGAAGGGTAGGGGGAGAGAAACGCTTCCATCACCCCTACAGAAGAGGGGTATAGATTTCCTGTGCTGGGGGGAGGAATCCACCCAGCAAGCCACCCAGAGCAGTCTCCCTTCCCAAGAATCCATACACACTACAAAGGAGAAGGAGGAGAAGGAGCAGGAGGAGCATAAGGACCAGAAGGGAAAGGGACCTCGTGCCTTTAAACCGGGGTGCACATCAACCCAGTCTCCCAGTGAGGGCCACACCTTCCTCGAAACATCCCCTTCCACCACCTCTTCCGGTGACCCTCAGGAAAAAGGAATGAAATTGCTCTCGCCCCTTAAAACGGGAGGGCGCCCAGCTCACCAGCCTCTTCACCCCACCCACAGAATCACAGACCCTCCTTGTCTCCCTCCCCCACCCCACCCCCACATCCCTTCTTCCACACACAGGCCCCAGTGGGCCGAATTTCCCCGCCCCCCTCCATATCTCCCTTTCCCAAAGCAGAGGTGCCCTTACCCGTTCGCCGACAGGTCCCGGGCGGAGCAGGCAGGCGCAGCCCCCTGCAGCGCTCCGGTAGCTGCTACCCTGGAGGGCGAGGAGTGAGGAGGAGGAGGGGGCCCGGCGACAGACAGCCGCCCCCCCCCCGGAGCCCCAACGAGCCGCCAAGCCCAAGCTCTGCAACAAGGGGCGGGGGGGGGGGGCGAGGGAACGACCGGGGTCGAGGAAGCGCCCTCAGCTCTTGGGCTCAGTTAAGATGGCGCGGGGAAGTGCCGGGAGCCGTCGCCGCCGCCGCCGCCTCGGGGGAACCGGCCCGGGCCTCGGCCGCCTCTTGTCCTCACACAGCCGAGGCCCTCTCGGTCCCCCGCCGCGGCCCCTCGGCGGGCGGGCCCACGCGCAGCCCTCCGCCACCACCACCACCCCTGGGAAGGGGGCGCTCACAAAGGGAAGAGAGGCCGCGGGCCGGCCGGCGGACGGCGGGGCGGGGTCCCCCGGGGCCGGGAGGCCTCAGATGTTCGCGAGTGCCTAGTGCTCTCGGCCCGCGAAGGGCGCAGGGCGAGCGGGACCCCTCCTCTCTCCTCAGGCAGGCGGCGGCACCGACTCACTCTCTTTGCCACCCTCCCTCTCTCTGCCCGAGCCCTGAAGCCACAGAGCCCGGCCGCTGCCCAGGTTTCCCCCCCCTTCCCCGACACCACTCCCCTCCTCCCGACCGTCATCACTCGTCTCCGATCTCGCGAGATTTCCTGCCTGACAGGCCCGACCCTGCGCGAGACACGACTACATGCGCGCGCGCCCTCTCAGGAGCGCGCAACGCTTGCTACGGGCGGAGTCGTCTGGGTGGCCGGGAGTCCCAGCCTCTGTCCAGCAGGGCCTCGCTGAGTTCGCGGAGCTTCTAATTGCCACGCGGGCGTCAGGTGCATTCATTTCACCCCGGAGATCTGAAGAAGAGCTTATCTGCACTCCTTTTCCGTCCCTCTTCCCACCCCCAAAGCATCCGCCCGCTACTGATAAGTTTGCCCCGTAGTGTGGAATATCCCATTCCTACACAACTTGGTTCGCCACGCCCTCCCGCGTGGAATTCAGAGGTACACTGGGCAGCGTAATCAATATGTAGTTGAGTTTTTGAGATTCTAATAGTTTATGGTAATTTTTGGAATGACAGTAAGACTTGGAAATACAGATCTAAGCCACTCTGTACATTCATTGGTGATGGTAGAAGAGATAAAACTTCTTGAAAAGTGACTGTGGGTTTAGCAGGTTAAGTAATGGGAAGTTTTGGAACAAGAGCAGCAAACAAACGGAAGAGTTCTATGCAGAGAAGAAGTAGAGTTTATATTCTTTCATCTCAAAAATTTTTCTTTTTTTTTTTTTAGGAAACATCCCTTCAGTACTTATTCACGAAACTAAAAGTGTAGCCAAAGTGCGGTCATAAAAAAAAATCGTGGTTCTGGCCGGGCACAGTGGCTCACGTCTTTAATCCCAGCACTTTGGGAGGCCAAGGTGGCGGATCACGAGGTCAGGAGTTCGAGACCAGCCCAACCAACATGGTGAAACCCCATCTCTACTAAAAATAGAAAAAAAATTAGCCGGGCGTGATGGTACATGCCTGTAATCCCAGCTACTCGGGAAGCTGAGGCAGGAGAATCGCTTGAACTCGGGAGGTGGAGGTTGCTGTGAGCCAAGATCGCGCCATTGCACTCTAGCCTGGGCAACAGAGCGAGACTCTGTCTCAAAAAAAAAAAAAAAAAAAAAAGGAAAAAAAGAAAGAAATAGTAGAACTGAGCTGAGGCACAGAGAATTTTGATTAACTTGTCAAAGTTCTTTTTTTTGAGATGGAGTTTTGCTCTTGTTGCCCAGGCTGGAGTGCAATGGCATGATCTTGGCTTACCACACAACCTCTGCCTCCTGGGTTCAAGCAATTCTCCTGCCTCAGCCTCCTCAGTAGCTGGGATTACAGGGATGCGCCACCACACCTGGCTAATTTTTTGCATTTTTGGTAGAGATGAGGTTTCTCCATGTTGGTCAGGTTGGTCTCGAACTCCCTACCTTAAATGATCCGCCCACCTCAGCCTCCCAAAGTGCTGGGATTACAGACATGAGCCACCATCCCTGGCAAGTCGTCAAAGTTCTTATAGCCAGTTTGTAGTAAAGCCAGTTGTCAAATTCAGCTTTTACCCTGAGCCACTATAATTCTTGTTTTTGTTTTTGTTTTAAGATGGAGTCTCACTCTGTCACCCAGGCTGGAGTGAAATGTCGTGATCTCGGCTCATTGCAACCTGAGGCGGCTCCCAGGTTTAAGTAATTCTCAGAGCTACTACATTCTATTACCTTTAGAGAATATAAGAACTGAAATTGCTGTTGCCTTTTGCTTTGAAGCCCCAGAACAAAGGCAATTCGGTGGAAAACACATTCTCAAGATAAAACCAGATCACTGAAGCTCTGGAACTAACTGTCTGAAGTCAATCCTAATCCTGGGCTTTTCAGCATGTGTGTACCAAAACATTCCCGTGTTTCTTAAGCTATATTGGGTCTGGTTCTCTGTTGTTTGCAACCAAATAGTTCTCACACAGAACTGTTTGTTAGCCTTTCCCACCAGGCTATGATCTCCACAAGCATATGAATGTTTGTCTTATTTATATTTATGTCCACAAACTTAGCATAATGTATATAATGACATTCAACAAATGTTTGCTATCAGTTCAGTAATACTGCAAACATTTGCTGCTATGTGTCAGAAATTGGGTTAGGTGTGGGAGATAAAAAGAAAAGTGAGTGAATGAAAGCTGTTTGCCTGGAGTGTATGGAAGAACAGCTACTGCAAAGGTTAGTGTGATCGAGAACTCTAGGAAAAGATATACACACATGCTAGAGTTCTCTGAAAGTTGCTGTCACTTTGGCCCTATGTGCCTGGCCGATGGGAATTTCTGGATTCTTACACATGTTAGATGTTTTCAGTATTGTCTAAGGTTATCTTTTTTTTTTTTGAGACAGAGTCTCACTCTGTCACCAGGCTGGTATATGGTGGTGAGATCTCGGCTCACTGCAACCTCCACCTCCCGGGTTCAAGTGATTCTCTTGCCTCAGCTTCCTGAGTAGCTGGGATTACAGGCACGCACCACCACGCCCAGCTAATTTTTGCATTTTTTAGTAGAGGTGGGGTTTCATCATGTTGGCCAGGATGGTCTTGATCTCTTGACCTCGTGATCCGCCCACCTCCCAAAGTGCTGGGATTACCGGCGTGAGCCACTGCACCCGGCCAGGATTGTCTAAGGTTCTAAGAGTGTCTGGAAGTCACCTGCTTCCCAAAGTGATGTACATGCTAGAGTTATACCTGGTCCTGTCATGTAAACGATGTGTTTTCTGCTATGCTTCTCTGTGTCTCTTGACTCCCAAAAGTATATACTATAAAATGAGTATGCTCTACTCATGTCTCAGACTGATAGTGAAGATCAAAAGTGGCATGGATATGAAAGTTCTATTGTATCCAGGTGATAGCTGCTTTCTTTCACCTGACTACAAGTACTAATATATTCTACTCTAGCTAGCATCCTCACGAAAACCAAAACTGTACCCTCAGTACAGTTCTATTCCACTGGTAGTGAACATCCGTGGTTCTTGTCTGTCCAGAATTTCTCCCTCATCTGGCAAAAGTTCCCTGTGGCTAGGTGTGGTGGTTCACGCTTGTAATCCCAAGACTTTGGGAAGCCAAGGTGGGTGGATTGCTTGAGCTCAGGAGTTTGACACCAGCGTGGTCAACATGTGGAAAATCTGCCTCTACAAAAATTACAAAAATTAGCAGGGTGTGCTGGTGTGCATCCCAGCTGCTAGGAGGCTGAGATGGAAGGATCATTGAGTCTGGGAGGTGGAGGCTGCAGTGAACCCTGTTTATGCCACTGCACTCAAGCCTGATTGACAAAGTGAGATCCTGTCTCAAAAAAAAAAAAAAAAAAACAGTACTCTATAGTTCTTAGAGAAGTTTCCTCTCCATTGTTCTGCGGAGCTCTTGTGGGGCTGTCACTCTGGGCCTCTTGCTACAGGTGGGCACCATCACAGCATGGGCAACCAAAATATCTCACCCCTTGGTGAAGCAACTAGGGTAGGGAAGGGCACATGACACAGCCCAAGCTGGACCATGCAGAGATGTTTATTTGGATTTTATACACTGCTATGTGAGAGAGAGAAGCTTTGCTTTGCCTATGGGGTCATAAACTGGGATGATGTAAATCTAGACATTCTACAGAAGTTCCTCCCACACAGACCCCATCTCCCTCATCCAGGATCCCTCTGTTGCATAAAATAAACTACCAAGATCCAAGCTTTCCTCAATATAATCTATGCGAAGCCTGCTTAAATTGCTTATAAAGCGTGTCTGTGGTTCATAAGCTCCTCCAAGTTCTGATCTGCTCATCCTCACAAAGTCTCAAATGCCTTCAAATTCTACATTTCAATATTCTAACATTTTTGTGTGGAGTAAATTTATGAAGAGGAGAAGTAAAGGACAAGTTTCATGATAACCATTTACATAGTGCCATTTGATAACCAGGCCAGACCTCTGTCCCCTCTTCAGGGGTTTCTGGGCAGTGGGTAGGAGAGAGCAGGTTATGTAGGAAAGGTCACCACAGGCAAGTTTAAGTGGTTGTCTAAAACCTGAACTTTGAGACACTCACTGTCGCTAATAAGTGTAATACAACATATCAGTAAAGGAAGCATTTGATTTTTTTGTTTGTTTGTTTGTTTGTTTTTTGTTTTTTGTTTTTTTTGAGAAGGAGTTTTGCTCTTGTTACCCAGGCTGGAGTGCAATGGCACCATCTCGGCTCACCGCAACCTCCGCCTCCTGGGTTCAAGCAATTCTCCTGCCTCAGCCTCCCGAGTAGCTGGGACTACAGGCGTGCGCCACCATGCCCAGCTAATTTTTGTATTTTTAGTAGAGACGGGGTTTCACCATGTTGACCAGGATGGTCTCGATCTCTTGACCTCGTGATCCACCCGCCTCCTCCTCCCAAAGTGCTGGGATTACAGGCGTGAGCCACCGTGCCCGGCTATTTTTTTTTTTTTTTTTGAGACAGAGTCTCACTTTATTGCCCAAACTGGAGTGCAGTGGCATGATCTCGGCTCACCACAAGCTTTGCCTCCTGGGTTCAAGCAATTCTCATGCCTCAGCCTCCTGATAGTTGGGATTACAGGGATGCACCACCATGCAGAGCTAATTTTCATATTTTTAATAGAGAAGGGGTTTTGCCATGTTGGTCAGGCTTGTCTTGAACTCCTGGCCTCAAATGATCTGCCTGCCTTGGCTTCCCAAAGGGTTAGGAATACAGGCATGAACGACTGTGCCTGGCCAAAGGAAGCATTTGATTAAAACGGATATTGGAAATTTTCCTGGCTCATTTCCTGTGTGTAGACAGTATCAATGGCAGCATTCAGTGCTAGGATGTATTAAACTAGGTGGCAGCAGCCAATACCCGAGTCCCCAGTTCACCAGCTGAACCCCCTACCCCAATATGGACACACAACTTTATAACAAAACCTAATCTATG
This sequence comes from Sapajus apella, assembly GCF_009761245.1. Classification (NCBI taxonomy): domain Eukaryota; kingdom Metazoa; phylum Chordata; class Mammalia; order Primates; family Cebidae; genus Sapajus; species Sapajus apella. The sequence goes on from NW_022436952.1 coordinate 37,813,131, forward strand.
GAGAAAAATGCTCAGGGATTGGGAGCTGGGTATGGTGTGTGGAGAGACAGAAAAAGGGGAGACAGAGTAAAACACTTAACAAAACTCTTTAAGCTCCTGCAGCACTGATTTTTCAGTTACAGGACCTAATATATGTCTTTTTTTCCACCCTTAAGCTGATTTGAATTGTCACTTTCAACCACAAGACTTTTTTTTTTTTTTTTTTTTTTTTTTTTTTTTTTTTTTTTT
>NW_022436952.1:37813458-37814118 GCF_009761245.1 Sapajus apella
ATCTCTTGACCTTGCGATCCACCCGCCTCGGCCTCCCAATGTGCTGGGATTACAGGCGTGAGCCACTGTGCCCGGCCTTTTTTTTTTCTTTTAGACAGGGTCTTGCTCTGTCACTCAGGCTGAAGTACAGTGTGGATCATAGCTCACTGTAGCTCTGAACTCCTGAGCTCAAGGGATTTTCCAACTTTAGCCTCCCAAGTAGCTGGGACTTACAGTCACACACCCCCATGCTCAGCTAATTTTTTTATTTTTATTTTTATTTTTTGTAGAGACAGGGTCTTGCCATGTTGCCCAGTTGGGTCTCGAACTCTAGCTGTAAGCGATCCTCCTGCCTTGGCTTGCCAAAGTCCTGGGATTACATGCAGGAGCCACTGCACCTGGCCCCAAAAGACTTCTTTCTTTTCTTTTTTTTTTTTTTGAGACGGAGTTTCCCTCTTGTTACCCAAGCTGGAGTGCAATGGCGCGATCTCGGCTCACCGCAACCTCCACCTCCTGGGTTCAGGCAATTCTCCTGCCTCAGCCTCCCGAGTAGCTGGGACTACAGGCACACGCCACCACGCCCAGCTAATTTTTGTATTTTTAGTAGAGACGGGGTTTCACCATGTTGACCAGGATGGTCTCGATCTCTTAACCTCGTGATCCACCCGCCTCGGCCTCCCA
>NW_022436952.1:37819118-37856652 GCF_009761245.1 Sapajus apella
GGTGCACTCCAGCCTGGGTAACAAGAGCGAAACTCCGTCTCAAAAAAAAAAAAAGAATTGGCCAGGCATGGTGGAGTGCACCTGTAAACCCAGCTACTAGGAAGGCTGAGGTGGGAAGATCAGTTGAGTCCAGTAGGTTGAGGATGCAGTGAGCCATGATTATGCCACTGCACTCCAGCCTGGGTGACAGAGCAAGACCCTGTCTCACAAACAATAAGGCCGGGCGCGGTGGCTCACGCCTGTAATCCCAGAACTTTGGGAGGCCGAGGCGGGTGGATCATGAGGTCAAGAGATCGAGACCATCCTGGTCAACATGGTGAAACCCCGTCTCTACTAAAAATACAAAAATTCAGCTGGGCACGGTGGCGTGTGCCTGTAATCCCAGCTACTCAGGAGGCTGAGGCAGGAGAATTGCCTGAACCCAGGAGGCGGAGGTTGCGGTGAGCCGAGATCGCGCCATTGCACTCCAGCCTGGGTAACAAGAGCGAAACTCCGTCTCAAAAAAAAACAAAAAAAAAAACAATAAAATAAAATAAAAAACTCAACCCCCAAAACTAGAAAGCAGGGACTCAACAGATACTTGTGCACCCATGTTCACAGCACCATTATTCACAATAGCCAAAAGGTGGAAGCAGCTCAAGTGTCCAACAGTAGAAGAGGGGATAAATAAAATGTGATATATATGCTACGCTCTCAACGTTGTCTATAGTAAGTCTTTGGAAACTGCAACTTTCAGCAAAAGGACATACTACAGGTCCTGGAATAACATTGTTTCATTCAACGTCATTTTGCTACAAGGTTTCAAAATACAAATTGGTTTCATTATGTTATTTTTTCCTGTTAAGTAAGGGTTAGGTGAATATTACTTGTCCTTAAAAAAGAAAGGGAACCCGGGCCGGGCGCGGTGGCTCAAGCCTGTAATCCCAGCACTTTGGGAGGCCGAGGCGGGTGGATCACGAGGTCAAGAGATCGAGACCATCCTGGTCAACATGGTGAAACCCCGTCTCTACTAAAAATACAAAAAATTAGCTGGGCATGGTGGCGCGTGCCTGTAATCCCAGCTACTCAGGAGGCTGAGGCAGGAGAATTGCCTGAACCCAGGAGGCGGAGGTTGCGGTGAGCCGAGATCGCGCCATTGCACTCCAGCCTGGGTAACAAGAGCGAAACTCCGTCTCAAAAAAAACTAAAAAAAAAAAAAAAAAAAAGAAAGGGAACTCTGACACATGCCACAACCTAGATGAACTCTGAATATGTTATGCTAACTGAAGTTTGTGAGTCACAAAAGGACAAATACTGTGTGATTCTACTTATAAGAGGTACCTGAAGTGGCTGAATTCATAGACGTAGAAGGTAGAAGGCCAGATGTGGTGGCTCACTTCTGTAATCCTAGCACTTTGGGAGGCTGAGGCAAGGCAGATCACTTGAGGTCAGGAGTTCAAGACCAGCCTGGCCAATATGGTAAACCCCCATCTCTACTAAAAATTTAAAAATTAGCCAAGAGTGGCTGGGCATGGTGGCTCATCCCTGTAATCCCAGCTTTTAGAGAGGCAGAGGCAGGAAGGTACCTTGAGCCCAGAACTTCGAGACCTGCCTGAGCAATATAGCGAGACCCCATTCTCCACAAAAAGGAAAAAAAAAATTAGCTGAGAGTGATGGCACGCTCCTGTAATCCTAGCCACTCAGGTGGCTGAGGCAGGAGGCAGGAGGCAGGAGAATCGCTTGAACACAGGAGGCAGAGGTTGCAGTGAAGCAAGATCACGCCACCTTCACTCCAGCCTGGGCGACAAAGTGAGACCCTGTCTTAAAAAAAAAGAAAAAAAGAATGGTGGCTAGGTGTTTACCAGAGATGGGGTATGAGAGAAACGGGAGTTGTTTAATGGGCTCAGAGTTTCAGTTTTGGAAGATGAAAAAAGTTCTGGAAATAGACAGTGGTGATCATTGACCAACAATGTGAATATACTTAATGCCACTGAACTATATACTTAAAAAATGGTTAAAATGGTAAAATTGTTTCATTTTGTTTTGACTCTCAAAGGAGGTGATAAAATGGTACATGTTATGTATATTTTACTGAAATTTTTTTCAAATAGGCTGTCACTCTGCTGACCTCCCTGGCTCAAGTGATCTTCCCACCTCCACCTCCAAAGTAACTGGGACCACAGGTAAACACCTGGCTACTTTTTGCCTGGTTAATTTTTATATTTTTTTGTAGAGATGGGGTTTTGCCATGTTGTCTAGAGAATCTCATGCTTCAGTCTCCCAAGGAGCTGGGGTTACAGTCGTGTGCCACCACACCCAGATAATTTTTGTATTTTTAGTAGAGGCAGGGTTTCACCATGTTGGCCAGGCTGGTCACCTAAACAGAAAATCTATGGACACACTGATAACATTCCAGAATACACTGAAAGGGCTTCCAGTGACATATTCATTTACTTATTTGATGATTATCTGTGCCATGGAGTACCTCTCCTCTAGTTTCTTTCTTTTTTTTTTTTCCTGAGACAGGGACGTGCTCTGTTGCCCAGGCTGGAGTGCAGTGGTAATCAGAGCTCACTGAAGCCTTGAACTCCTGGGCTAAGCAGTCCTCCTGCCTCTGCCATGCTAGTAACTGGGATTACAGGTATGAGTCACTGTGCTTGGGTAATTTAATTTAATTTAATTTTTTTTTTTTTTGAGACAGGGTCTTATTCTGTCACCCAGGCTGAAGTGCAGTGGCACAATCACAGCTCACTGTAGCCTCAACTGCCCTGGTTCAAGCAATCCTCCCACCGTGGCCTCCAGAGTAGCTGGGACTATAGGCACATGCAATCATGCCTGGCTAATTTTTAATGTTTTGTAGAGACAAGGTCTCAATATGTTGCCCAGGCTGGTCTCAAACTCCCAGCTCAAGCCATCCTCCAGACTTGGCCTCCCAAAGTGCTAGGTTTATAGGCATGAACCATCATGCTTGACTTTTTTTTTTTTTTTTTTTTCTTTTTAAAAGAGGAGTCAGGTTCTCTCTCTGTTTCTGGGGCTGGAGTACAATGACACAATCATAGCTCAATGCAGCCTCAAACTCCTGGGTTTAAGCCATCCTCCCATCTTGGCCTCCCAAATTACTAGTTTCTAAACTTGGAATTCCAGCAGGGTGGGGGGGTTCACACCTGTAATCCCAGCACTTTGGGAGGCTGAGGTGGGTGGGTCACTTGAGCCCAGCAGTTCAAGACCAGCCTGGGAAACATGACTAAAACTCATCTCTACAAAAAATATACAAATTAGCCAGGTGTGGTAGTGTGCACCTGTAGTCCCAGTCACTTGGGAAGCTGAAGTGGGAGGATTTCTTGAGCCCAGGAGGCAGAAGTTGCAGTGAGCCAAGATTGTGCCACTACTGCACTCTAGTCTGGGGGACAGGAGTAAAACCCTGACTCAAAAAAAAAAGAAAAATTAAAAGTGAACTGAGAAATCGAAGATATACCCTTCTCAACAAATACCTTCTCATATACTCAACTTTATTGGTTTTTGCCTCCTATTGTGAGGAAATACAAACTTCTATAAATAGTAATAATGAGATTGCTAAGTAGACATACTAGCTAATATTGGATGGAGATATCACCATGAGCAATGAATTCTCCCTTCACATTTTAGCAGGAGTCTGGTAGAATACCCAAAGAAGCGTTTTCTTTTTCTGATTCTAAATATTCACACATACACATATTTCAGAATTCTGCATGTATTATTTGTGTTATCCATAGATTTGTGTGTGTGTGTGTGTGTGTGTGTGTGTGTGTGTGTGTGTGACGGAATTTTGCTCTTGTTGTACAGGCTGGAGTGCAGTGGCACAATCTCAACTCACTGCAACCTCCACCTCCCAGGTTCAAATGATTCTCCTGCCTCAGCCTCCCAAGTAGCTGGGATTACAGGTGTCCACCACCATGCCTGGCTAACTTTTGTTTTTTGTTTTTGTTTTTTTTTTTTTGAGACGGAGTTTCGCTCTTGTTACCCAGGCTGGAGTGCAATGGCGCAATCTCGGCTCACCGCAACCTCCACCTCCTGGGTTCAGGCAATTCTCCTGCCTCAGCCTCCTTAGTAGCTGGGACTACAGGCACTCGCCACCACGCCCAGCTAATTTTTGTATTTTTAGTAGAGACGGGGTTTCACCATGTTGGCCAGGCTGGTCTCAAACTCCTGACCTCAAGTAGTCTGCCCACCTCCACCTCCCAAAATGCTGGGATTACAGGTGTGAGCTATTGCGCCTGGCCAATTATAGATTTTTGAACTAAAAAGGGCACTAGAGATCACTGTAGTCTATTATAGTTAGAAAACTGGGGTCTAGAAAGGTAAATGTAAGATCCAGATCTGGGCATGGTGGTTCAGGTCTGTAATCCCAGAATTTTGGGAGGCTGAGGCAGGCAGATCACTTGAGGTCAGGAGTTTGAGACCAGCCTGACCAACATGGAGAAACCCCGTCTCTACTAAAAAATATAAAAATTAGCTGGGCATAGTGGCACATGCCTGTAGTCCCAGCTACTTGAGAGGCTGAGACAGGGGAAATGCTTGAACTGGGGAGGCGGAGGTTGCAGTGAGCAGAGATTGTGCCACTGTACTTCAGCCTGGCAACAGAGACAGACTCTGTCTCAAAAAAAAAAAAAAAAAAAAAAGATTAAACTGGTTAGGATCAGAAAAGCAAGCCATCTGCTTCAGTGGGATGTGTATATGATTTGTTCTCGATACTACCTCTTGTAGTAAGGGTCCTTGCTTTTTGAGTTGGTCATTCCTCCTTTCACTTATATTGTCAACCACTCTCAAATGGCAACTCCCCTTCAGCACTAAAAACATGCCTGGGCCAGGCACAGTGGCTCCCACCTGTAATCCCAGCCCTTTGGGAGGCCGAGGCAGGTGGATCACGTGAGGTCAAGAGTTCCAGACCACCCTGACCAATATAGTGAAACTCTGTCTCTACTAAAAATACAAAGGTAGCCAGGTGTGATGGCACATGCCTGTAATCCCAGCTACTGGGGAGGCTAAGCCAGGAGAATCACTTGAACCTGGGAGGCAGAGGTTGCAGTGAGTCAAGATCGCACCATTGCTCTCCAGCCTGGGCAACAAGAGTGAAACTCTGTCTAAAAACAAACAAACAAAAACCTAGTTTATTCCTCTTTGGGGAGAAAAGAAAAATTATCTCTCCTGTCTACAGCCAAGCTTCTTGGAATTCCAAGTTGTCTGTCTTCCTACCTCCACTGAAATTGCTCTTGCCAAGGTCAAGACTGACTTCCTGGTTGCAATGTCCAGTGAAGTCATTTAATAATTTTCTTCCTGTCATCTGCAATATTTGACATCATCGACACTCCTTCCATCTTAAAACTGTGTTTCTCCTTGGGTTTTTCAACACCACTCAAAACCAGATTTTCTTCCATCTTCCTGTCCTGGCAGAGTCCTCTTCCTTCATTTACCCCTTAAAAGATGCTCCTTCCGATCCTGATCTCTTCTCCTGAAATTGTTAGGGCAAGAATGTACTCTTCTAGTTATTTCATACATTTGGGAGTGGAAAGATATTCAGGCTTTCCCTAGTATTTTTATTTTTATTTTTTTTTATTTTTATTTATTTATTTTTTGAGACGGAGTTTCGCTCTTGTTACCCAGGCTGGAGTGCAATGGCGCGATCTCGGCTCACCGCAACCTCCGCCTCCTGGGTTCAGGCAATTCTCCTGCCCCAGCCTCCTGAGTAGCTGGGATTACAGGCACGCGCCACCATGCCCAGCTAATTTTTTGTATTTTTAGTAGAGGCGGGGTTTCACCATGTTGACCAGGATGGTCTCGATCTCTTGACCTCGTGATCCACCCGCCTGGGCCTCCCAAAGTGCTGGGATTACAGGCGTGAGCCACCGCGCCCAGCCTCCCTAGTATTTTTTAAATTATTTTATGGAAAATTTCAAACATATTCAAAAGGAGTGCAATAGATAATAAACTCCCACATGTCCATTAGCTAGCTTCAACTAAAATAAACACTTTATCATTCTTTTTTACCTCTTCTCCCGTAAACCTGTATTCTCCCTACTGAAGTTTTTTTGTTTGTTTGTTTGTTTTTGTATTTTAGAGACAGGGTCTCCCTCTATCACCGAGGCTGGAGTGCAGTGGCACAATCATAGCTCACTGCAGCCTCAAATTCCTGGAGTCAGACAATCCTCTCCATCAGCCTCCCAAGTAGCTAAGACTACAGGTGCATCCCACCATGCTCAGCTAATTTTTAAAAATTTTTTTGTAGAGTTGAGGGTCTCACTATGTGTTCTTGCTTGGTCTTGAATTCCTGAGCTCAAGCAGTCTTCCTGCCTCGTCCTCCCAAAGTGTTGGGATTACAGACATGAGCCATCACACCCACTCGACACCCCCTGGAGTTGTTTGTTTATTTATTTATTTTAGAGACAGAGTCTCATTCTGTTGCCCAGGCTGATGTGCCAAGGTGGGTGGATCACCTGAGGTCAGACCAGCCTGACCAACATGGAGAAACTCCATCTCTACTAAAAACACAAAAATTAGCTGGTCATGGTGGCACGATCTAGGCTTACTGCAATCTCCAACTCCCAGGTTCAAGCAATTTTCCTGCCTCTGCCTCCCCAGTAGCTGGGATTACAGGTGTGCTAATTTTTTTTGCATTTTACATGCCAGCCACTTTTTTTTTTTTTTTTTTTCTTTTTTAGAGGAGGCTGCTCAAATAAGTTTTTATTCTTTCTTTCTTTTTTTTTTTTTTAAGATGGGGTTTCACCATGTTGGTCAGGCTGGTCTTGAACTCCCAACCTCAGGTGATCCACCCACCTTAGCCTCCAAAGTGCTTGGATTACAGGCGTGAGCCACCACTCCTGGCAAGTTTTCTTTATATTTTTAGTGGAGACAGGGTTTCACCATGTTGGCTAGGCTGGTCTTGAACTCCTGAACTCAGGTGATCTCCCTGCCTCAGCCTTCCAAAGTGCTGGGATTACAGGTGTGAGCCACCTCACCCAGGCCTCTGGAGTATTTTTAAATAAACTTCTTGTAAATCATCATAACATTTCACCTGTATATACTTCAGTATGTATCTGTAACAAAGACTTTTATTGTAACATAACCACAGTATCATTATCACACCTTTACAAAATTTAAAAAATTTCTTTCTTTCTTTTTTTTTTTTTTTTTTTTGTGAGACAGAGTTTCACTCTTGTCACCCAGGCAAGTGCACAGGCATGACCTTGGCTCACTGGAACCTCTGCCTCCTGGGTTCAAGCCAGTCTTCTGCTCAGCCTCCCTAGTAGCTGAGATTACAGATATGCACCACTGCACCCAGCTAATATTTGTATTTTTTTAATAGAGATGGGTTTTTGCCATGTTGGCCAGGCTGGTCTTGAACTCCTGACCTCAGGTGATCCATCTGCCTTAGCCTCCCAAAGTGCTGGAATTATAGGCGTGAGCCACTGCGCCCGGCCCCCTGTCTCTTTTTTTAAAAAGAAAAGAAAGAAAAAGCAAGTCTACTAATTTTTATTATTTTTTCCTCTCCTTTTGAAAGGCTATGTTAAATTCCCATACTCCCGTGCCACTTCTGGCTTTGATGACTTTCACTCCATCACACCATAGAGGCAGCCCTTTTTGCTCAGGATACACATGAATACAGAAGTTTTCCCCATCACTGCCAAGAGACCCAACAGTCTGCTTTGGAATTAGATAATGCATTGAGAACACTAGCATTTCTCTCAGATCAGACTCTTTGAATGATAGGAGGAACATAGGATTGAGAAACTTTCATTCCCTGGAAAGGAACACGCCAGTTGTGAAAAGCCCAAAGTTGTAAATTGTCAGATGGTGACTGCCTGGGAAACCTATCAAGATTCCTGACAGCTCAGCTGAGATCCTAATTACCAGTTACAAAGAGAGACAGGAAAAACGTGTTGTCAGAGTGAGCCGGGTCAGAGAGAATGAAGTATGATGTCCCAGCCTCATCATCAGCCTCCTTCTTGTTTCGACTAGAACAAAACACATTAGTATAATTGACATTACACATGTTTATTATCTGGAACAAAGGAACCATGTCAAACCATAACTTTGTGTCAGCTGAGTCTTTGGTAATCACATAAACTGAACAATGGCATTTGACCTGATTGTACAAAAACACTTCCGGGATTCTCAGTGCCAAGGATAATACCATCCTGTACTTAACTTTTCTCCTGGAGTTTACACAGACTTCAACCAATCCTCCAATCCTCCTCATTTCCTGGAGTGAAGAAGGAAAGTGATCTTTTGTTTTAGTGAAGCCCAGAAAGGGATAAGAACTTACCTAAAGCCACATAATCAGCAAACCAGCATCTTATTTTTTTTATTTTTTATTTTTGAGATGGAGTCTCTCACACTGTCGCCCAGGCTGGAGTACAAATATCACACTCTTGGCTCACTGCAACCTCTGCCTCCCGGGTTCAAGCGGTTCTCCTGTCTCGGCCTTCCCAGTGTCTGGGATTACAGGCACCCATCACCATGCCGGCTAATATCTTTTTGTATCTTAGAAGAGATGGGGTTTCACCATGTTGCCAGGCTGGTCTCAAACTCCTGAGCTCAGGCAGTCCACCTGCCTCGGCCTCCCAAAGTGCTAGGATTATAGGCATGAGCCACTGTACGCCTGGCTTCAGCATCTTGCTTTCGTTTTTTTATTTTTTGAAATGGAGTTTTGCTTTTGTTGCCCAGGCTGGAGTTCAATGGCGCGATCTCAGCTCACCTCAACCTCTGCCTCCCGGGCTCAAACAATCCTCCTGCCTCAGCCTCATGAGTAGCTGGGATTACAGGCATGTGCCACCATGCTGGGCTAATTCTGTATTTTTTTTAGTAGAGTTAGGGTTTCTCCATGATGGTCAGGCTGGTCTCAAACTCCTGACCTCAGGTGATCCGCCTGCCTCGGCCTCCCAAAGTGCTGGGATTACAGGCGTGAGCCACCGGGCCTGGCAACCATCTTGTTTTCTAAGGAAAATAAATTAGTATTAACCATGCTGCAGCAGTAGCATGAGGAAACCAGCACTCTTCACCAAGAATCCCTAAATTGGGGAAAACCAACAATAGTGTATCCACATTCTAGTTTTTACAAAGACTTCTAGTCTTGCAAAACTCACCCACTCTTCCCACTCTCTCCTCAATTGTATCAGCAGCAATTGAGCGTGAATGCTAACTTTCTCAGTGGAAGATTTTTTTTTTTCTTTCAGTTCTTGAAAACAGGGACCTGATACTTATAGCAACAGGGGGGAAAGAGAGAGAATTAATATTTATTGGGGACCTATTATTTTCCAGATATTATGTTTTACCTCTGTCTAATCTGTAAGCCAAATGGCAAAGTAGATGCTAGTATAAATATCATCAGATGTCGGACCTGGAGTTGAGATTAAGTAAATTGCCCAACATCACACATTTAGTAAATGGCAGAGCAGAATTTTTAACTTTTTATTTATTTGTTTATGTATCTTTTGGCACAGATTTCAGGTCTCACTGTGTCACCCAGGCTGGGGAATGGTGGCACTATCTCAGCTCTCTGCCTCCTGAGCTCAAGTGATTCTCGTGCCTCAGTCTCCTGAGTAGCTGGGATTACAGGCATGTACCACCACGCCCAGTTAATTTTTTGTATTTTTAAAAGAGATGGGGTTTCACTATGTTGGCCAGGCTGGTCTCAAACTCCTGTCCTCAAGTGATCCACCTGCCTCCGCCTCCAAAAGTGCTGAGATTACAGGTGTGAGCCTCGGCCCTGACCTAAAGTCTGTGTTCTTTATAATGCACAGTGCTACCTCAGAAGAAGAGAAGGAACTATGGGGATCTCCCAAGAGATATAAAATCAGCCACTCTGAACTTCCAGTACTTTTGATTTTTCTACACACATATGGATTAGAATTGTCTGGCACAAATAGAAGGCATTCAGGCAAAATACTCCATCAGATTCAAAGATAGTACAGAGAAAAGGGAACTGGGTTGGAGAATGGGAGATTGGAAGGGAAATGAAGTGGATGAAGAGAAAGAAGGATCAGGAAGGGAATATGCCTGGGAAATTTAGTGAGTAGCTTGGGGTTGTCACTAGAGACCTTCCACGAGGACCTACAGAACAGTGCAGAAGCTGATATTCTTTTTTTTTTTTTCTCTCCACTCACCATTTATTTTGTCTTCTGTAAAAGGATTAGCAGGATGGGCTCAGTAGGAAAGGAGGCCCCTGTGGGATCCTGTTACCAGCCATCTGTGTTCTGTTCTTTACTTTTGAACAAGACGGCTCCGAAACTCTGAACTGGAGAGGGAGTTGGAGCTGCATACAGATCAGCAGAGCTGTTGCTAACAGCTCTGACGCCTGCAGGATGACTCAACCCTCTGTGCCTGGCAGAGTCAGCTGTGGTCCCCTGGAGCCTCCTACTCTAGGGAGAAAAATCAGAGATGTGGGGAAGTGGCTTGGGGAAAGGGAAGGAGGACCCACGATCTTGGGCAGGAATTCAGGCTGGAAGGATAGATTGGGGCACCTTGAGTCTTCATTTTAGAGTTCCAGCTAATGATGGGGGAGGGATTAAAGATAACAGTGAGGAAAGCACAATCCTCTCTCTATATACTTTAGCTGCTCCCACAAAAGAGTATACTGTCTGGAGGATGGCAGTCAGCAAAAGCCATATGGCTATGTCACCAGGAATTCATCCCAAACAGAAATCTCACTCACCTCCCTGGTGAATTTTATTCAGGTACAGGCAGCTCCTGCTGTTCCCTCACTTTCTGAGGAGCCCAAAGACTCTTCCTGTCCCTACAGGGCACCATTAATACTTAAGAACATTTTCAGTGCTGAACAGTTGCTAGCTTCAGACCTCTCCCCTGGTCACTTACTCAAATCTCTCTTAGACATAGGCAATTAGGAAGAAGAAACCATGCTAGGAAGTTCCTAGGTAGCCTTCCTGTTTGTTCTAGTCTTTGATGCTTGTATATGAATCATGCCAAGAGGTATCTGGATTAACCCTATACCAATACTTAAACACCCAGCTCACTCTACTCCCCAAACAACTCCAGCCTTCCCTTGAAGAACTTTCCTCTTTATTTGGCTCCTAATCATTCACTAATAAACAGCCCCCCAACTTTGGCTTTTGGGTGCCATGGCAACTCAAAAGAAACGGTTGACACTGCCAATAAAGGCATCTGCAAGAGCTTCCTAAAGCCAGACTCCTTTCAAAACAATAATACAAAATGGAATCACCACTATATCCACCCTCCCTACCACCCCACATATATACCCTCAATTGTTGGCTTTAGGGAGAGACTCAGTTCTTAGAATAGCTGAGAAAGTGGCTGCTTTGCCCCAGATGAAAGGTTTTCATACTCTAATACAATGATTTCTTTAGACATTAGCCTATAAATCAAACTCGCCTACCAGGTGTCCATGGAATTTACAAAATAAGAGTCCATGGATTTTTTTTACAAAATAAGTCTGCATGTGTGCTCTTTACTTATTTTCATTTTTCTGTGCCTGTCGGAAGAATCTGGGTACTTGGTATTTCAGGGATAGAACTGCTGGCTAGTTTCCAACAAAGAGGGGACTCTTGATGGCCTCATGTAATATGTGTGAAAGTACTTTTATGTAAGTGCTCAAATATTCATATTAACTAGTATTCCCTGTCCTCATTCCCCTTTAGTTCAGGCTGTATAGTATAGTAGTTAAGCTCTGGGACTCTGGAGTCAAATTTCCTGGATTGAATCTTTGCAACTTTTCATCAACCTTTCTCTGTGCCTCACTTTCTCCATCTGTAAAATGAGGAAAATATGAGTATCTACTTCAGAGCGTTTTGGGGAAGATTAAATAAATTAAAATCTAAACACTTAGAACAGTAACTGGTTTTATATGCTAAGCATCTTTTATATATCAAGTATACTGCTAGACACAGTATGCTGCTGGGAAACACAGACAAGATAACCTCAAAGAGTTCACAGTCTGATACTCTCTGGGTAGAGAGAGACAAACCAGTGATGTAGCTAATGTGACAAGTGAAGAGAAAACGGAGGAGGGAGCTAGAAATTTAGCCTTAAAGGATGGCTGGGTTTTCCCAAAACAGAGAAATGGTGTATCAGTTAGGAACTCTGGGTGGCATATAATAATTTGCTCCATTTAGTTCAACAATTTTATTTTAAAGATCTATGTCACAGAAACTCAAGAAAACTAAGAACCCAGAGGCGCAAGAGATGACATTTTTAATATTTTCACTCTGGTGTTCAGTCATTAGCATGACTTAGCTATTTTCCTCCTGGCAGGGCCTCTTCAACCGGTACTGATTGACTCCTTATTTTGCCCTTCAGATGAATGTTCTCTACCTCGTAGTTTCTACTTCCTTGTAGCTTTTCTTGATTCCTCATAGCTCTGAATTTATCTTAATATTAATAGCTTTCTTTAGGTATCATTTTAGCTTTTGTTCTTATCATTCGAACCCACATTCTCGGGCCGGGTTCGGGGGCTCATACTTGTAATCCCAGCACTTTGGGAGGCCGAGGTAGGTGAATCACTTCAGGTCAGGAATTAGTAGACCAGCCTGGCAAACATGGTGAAACCTCATCTCTACTAAAAGTACAAAAATTAAAATTAGCCGGGTGTGGTAGCAGCTGCCTGCAATCTCAACTACTCAGGAGCCTAAGGCAGGAGAATTGCTTGAACCTGGGTGGCAGAGAGGGTTGCAGTGAACCAAGATTGTGCCATTGCACTCCAGCTTGAGTGATGGAGTGAGACTCTGTCTCAAAAAAAAAAAAAAAAAAAAAAGCTGTATTCTCTCCTTTTGCTAACTCAAATTTTAAAGAGTAAGAGAGGCTGGGTGCGGTGGCTCACGCCTGTAATCCCAGCACTTTGGGAGGCGAGGGCTGGGGGCTCACCTGAGGTCAGGAGTAGGAGACCAGCCTGACCAACATGGTGAAACCCCATCTCTACTGGAAATACAAAAATTATCCTAGTGTGGTGGTGTGAGCCTACGATCCCAGCCACTGGGAAAGCTGAGGCAGGAGAATTGCTTGAACCCAGGAAGTGAAGGTTGCAGCGAGCCAAGATCGCTCCATTGCGCTGCAGCCTGGGTGACGAGCAAAACGCTGTCTCAATATAAATAAATAAATAAACAAACAAATAAATAAATAAATAGACTGACTCGGTGGCTCACGCCTGTAATCCCAGCACTTTGGGAGGCTGAGGTGGGTGGATCACCAAGTCAGGAGATCGAGACCATCCTGGCTAACATGGTGAAACCCCGTCTCTACTAAAAATACAAAAAATTAGCCAGGCATGGTGGCGGGCACCTGTAGTCCCAGCTACTCAGGAGGCTGAGGCAGGAGAATTGCTTGAACCTGGAATGTGTACGTTGCAGTGATCTGAGATTGCGCCACTGCACTCCAGCTTGAGTGACAGAATGAGACTCCATCTCAAAAAAAAATAATAAAATAAAATAAATGAATAGGCCAAGTGCGGTAATCCCAGTACTTTGGGAAGCCGAGGCAGGCCTATCACAAAGTCAGGAGTTTGAGACCAGCCTAACCAATATAGTGAAACCCTGTCTCTACTAAAAATATGAAAAGTAGCCGGGTATGGTGGCACTTGCCTGTAATCCCAGCTACTCAGGAGGCAGAGGCAGAAGAATCGCTTGAACCCAGGAGGTGGAGGTTGCAGTGAGCTGAGATCGCGTCACTGTACTCCAGAGTGAGACTCTGTCTCAAAAAAATAAATAAATAAAAATAAATAAATAAATAGAGAGAATCTGGGCCAGGTGCAGTGGCTCATACCTGTAATCCCAACACTTTGGGAGGCCAAGGTGGGGAGGATCCCTTGAGCCTAGGGCTTTTAGACCAACCTGAGCAGTATAGTGAGACCCTCATCTCACATATATTTTAAAAATAGTAAGTTTTTAAAAGAGAGACAGCATCTGATCAACCTATTCCTTTTTAATTGCCAGATATGTTGGAAGTTGCTGGCCAGGTTCTGGGTTATCCAACATTGCATCAGATGCCAATTCTGGTCCAGTCAGCTAAGGAAAAAGGGACATAACTATGGCTACCTTGGGACTGTCTCTTCAACAGAGGCTGTGGGTTGGAAAGTTTTCCTTAGGAAGGAAATGTGGATGTAGCAGTCGTGATGTTCTGTCTAGAACAGAAATAAGAAACCACATGTACAAAGTGCATGGGAAAGACAAATGCAGTGTCTGGAATTGATTCAACAGATATTTACTGAAGGATTGCTAAATGTCAGTCACTATGTAAGGAATAGATAACAAATGCTTTGATAAGTGTTAGTATACCATGAAAGGGCTCCCCAAACAAGGCATGGGATGTCAAGAAAGGCTTCTTAGAGGAAGGAAACTCCACATGGGACCAGATAGAGAAGTAGGAATAAAAAGGAACATGGGTGCTGGGCATGGTGGCTCACACCTATAATCCCAGAACTTTGGGAGGCCAAGGTGGATGGATGACCTGAGGTTAGGAGTTAGAGACCAGCCTGGGGAAACCCCATCTCTACTGAAAATACAAAAAATTAGCTGGATGTGGTGGCACATGCCTATAATCCCAGTTACTGGGGAGGCTGAGGCAGGAGAATCATTTGAACCTGGGAGGTGGAGGTGGTAGCAAGCTGAGATCTCCCCATTGCACTCCAGCCTGGACAACAAGAACAAAACTCTGTCTCAAAAAAAAAAAAAAAAAAAGCATGGTAGGCCAGGTGTGGTGGCTTAAGCCTGTAATCCCTGCACTTTGGGAGGCCGAGGTAGGCAGATCACCTGATTATATTTTTTGTAGAGATGGGGTTTCACCATATTGCCCAGGCTGGTCTTGAACTCCTGAGTTTAGGTGATCCGCCTGCCTTAGCCTCCCAAAGTGCTAGGATTATAGGTGTGAACCACCACACCTGGCCTCATTTGTTGTTGTTGTTTGAGATGTGGTCTCCCTCTGTCACCCAGACTAGAATGCAGTGGCACGATCTCGGCTCACTGCAACCTCCATCTCCCAAGTTCAAGTGATTCTCCTGCCTCAGCCTCCCTGGTATCTGGGATTACAGACACCTATCACCATACCCAGCTATTTTTTTGTATTTTTAGTAGAAATGGGGTTTCACCACGTTGGCCAAGCTGGTCTTGAACTCCTGACCTCAAATGATCTGTCTGCCTCAGCCTCCCAAAGTGGGATTACAGGGATGAGCCACTGTGACTGGCCAAATGTTTACTTGTTTTTTTTAAAGAAGGGGGAGAGAAGGGGAGAGGTGCTGGCTAAAGGGCAAGCCGAGGAGACTGGAAGACAACCAAAGCCACTGCTACCACTGCCGCCACCTCCACTCCACTATCTGGGCACCACACTATTGTTCACATATGTTTTTTTGAGATGGGGTGTCGCTCTGTTGTCAAGCTGGAGTGCAGTGGCTCGATCTCAGCTCACTGTCACTGCAACCTCCGTCTCCTGGGTTCAAGTGATTCTCCTGCCTCAGCCTCCCGTGTAGCTGGGACTGCAGGTGTCTGCCAACACACCCGGCTAATTTTTGTATTTTTAGTAGAGGGGGTTTCACCATATTGGCCAGGATGGTCTCAATCTCTTTATGTCTTTTTTTTTTTTTTTTTGAGACGGAGTTTCGCTCTCATTACCCAGGCTGGAGTGCAATGGCGCGACCTCGGCTCACCGCAGCCTCCACCTCCTGGGTTCAGGCAATTCTCCCGCCTCAGCCTCCTGAGTAGCTGGGATTACAGACACGCGCCACCATGCCCAGTTCATTTTTTGTATTTTTAGTAGAGACGGGGTTTCACCATGTTGACCAGGATGGTCTCGATCTCTTGACCTGGTGATCCACCCGCCTCGGCCTCCCAAAGTGCTGGGATTACAGGCGTGAGCCACCGCGCCCAGCGGTCTCAATCTCTTGACCTTGTGATCTGCCCGCCTCGGCTCCCAAAGTGCTGGGATTCCAGGTGTGAGCCACCTTGCCTGGCTTTTTTTTTTTTTTTTGAGATGAAGTTTCACTCATGTCACCCAGACTAGACTGTAGTGGCGCGACCTCAGCTCACTGAACTTCTGCCTCCCGGGTTCAAGCAATTCTCCTGCCTCAGCCTCCTGAGTAGAAGGGATTCCTGGCGTCTGCCACCATGTCCAGCTAATTTTTTGCATTTTTAGTAGAGACAAGTTTTCACTGTGTAGACCAGGCTGGTCTTGAATTCTTGACCTCAAGTGATCTACCCGCCTCAGCCTCTCAAAGTGTTGGGATGACAAGTGTGAGCCATGCGCCTGGCCCCTCTTTTTTTTTTTTTGAGACCGAGTTTCACTCTTGTTGTCCAAGCTGGAGTGCAATGGCATGGTCTTGGCTCACCGCAACCTCTGCCTCCCAGGTTCAAGTGATTCTCTTGCCTCAGCCTCCCAGGTAGCTGGGATTAAAGGCATGTGCCACCACGTCTGCCTAATTTTGTATTTTTTGTAGAGACAAGATTTCTCCATGTTGGTCAGGCTGATCTTGACCTCCCGACCTCAGGTGATCTGTGCCTCAGCCTCCCAAAGTGCTGGGATTACAGGAGTGAGCCTCTGCTCTTGGCCTATTGTTCGTTCACCTTAGGAGGAAATCAAAATTCAGTGAGATTTACTAACTTTCCAATAATCACATAACTAGCAAGTGGCCAAACTGCTAACAAATGAAATTATATTTACTTTGTGGATCATGTTCAGAATATAACAATATTTATTTTAAGAGCAATGGGAAGCCATGGAAGAGTCTTAAAGCAAAATTGCATTTCGGAAAGATCATTCTTGCTGCAGAGTATAAAATGGATTGTAAGGAGCCAAAGGAGATGTAGGGAGACCACTTGGGAGATGGTAGTAACTTGGACTAGGAGGACAATAGTGCTATGGGTGTAATTATTCATGTATTATTTTGATTGATAAATATTTAATTCAGCTCCTATGAAGAATGCTAGGCACTAAAGATACAAATTTGACCAAGGTAGACAGGGTCACTGCCCTCAAAGAGTTTCTCAGAGATAGAAGAGACAGCAATTAGTGGTGAGTTGTATGTGGTATTGATGGAAAATAAGTGATCTGGGATGGTTAATTGACTTCCAGTTGGCTCCAACACCCATGCTCTTTCCACCACACTACTTCCCGTGAATTTGTATGTTTAGTGAAGGGCAGGGGGCTAAAGGGCAGAGTTAGGAGGGAAGACCAAGGCAAATTTGGGAAGAGCTTCTATGCCATTCTCATCAACTCAGACTTTATTTTGGAAACTTTAGGGAGCCATTGAACATGTGTAAGCCAGGAAATAGCTTGGACAGATATATGGGTTAGCAAGATTAAGATTTCTTATCCTTTAACACTTAGAATTCCTACAGGGCTAGCTAGGCAGAGGATGAAAATACTCTAATCTTCTTTTCATATTCTACCCTCTAGTGGCAAGAGGAAAAACAGCAAGTCCATTGACCACAGGTTTCTAAGGAGAAGCCAGCTTTAATTTGCCCTGCATGTCATAGCTCAGAAAGTTTTGCTGCTCATACAATCCTCAGCAAAGATCATCCATTCATTCCGGGATTCCCCCAGCTCATAGACACAGCTCTGTCCCTCACTACAGACAGCCTTCTTCTGGGAACTCTCACTAGACTTATTCCCAATCTCCCCGTCCACCTTCACATTGTTTGCCTGTTTTCAGTGCCTTTCCGCTGCAGATCTCTCAGTAGGCAGCCATAAGGAGTCAGCAAAAGCTAACAATGCTGCCCTCAGCTGGAAACCTAGTGAAGTGCCTCTTACATTTCTCTTGGAACCATTCCTCTGAGACAGGCAATTCTTCAAACTCTATCTTAGTGAGCATATGCTTCTTTTTCATCTGAGTTATAAAAGAATAGTGCCCTCTTTGGCTCAAATCTATGCAATGTGGAGGAAGAAAAGGCAAAAGCTAATCCTCGCCATGAATTCATCAGTGTTGTCATCACCATTTCACCATTATCAGCAACAGACTTTGAAAACAACTTGGTGAAGGCTTGAAAATAGAGGGTAGGGGTCGGGCGTGGTGGCTCACACCTGTAATCCAAGCATTTTGGAGGCCAAGGCGGGCAGATCACCTGAGGTCAGGAGTTCAAGACCAGCCTGACCAACATGGTGAAACCCTGTCTTTAAATAAAAAAAAAGAAAGAAAGAAAGACAACAGAGGGTAGGGCAGTTATAGGGCAGCTTTCTCAAGGATATCTCTTCCTTTCTTCGAAAAGAGATGTTCTCTTTCTCTTGCATCTTTACTCTCAGTCCCTTTGCCCCAGAACCTTTGTGCTTCCAAGATGGAGCTCTGATAATGTCTGCTGTAATAAGATAAAAGAGTCTATCTATGTAGCTTGGAAATAAATACAGGAATTGCTTCTCAAAAATCCAGATTGATTTAAACGCCCTCTGGAAATGTTCTTTTGGCATCCTTCCCAATTTCAAATAACTTGGGTCACAGTTTCCTCTACTCATTGACTCAGCACTTCAGCGGCAAAGTGACCCTCTAAATCTCACCTCAGCTAAGACAGCTCCTCCACCTCCTAGATGGGTGATATTGTGAATTAAACGCTGATGCTGTTTTTCTGATTTAGCACATATGCACCACCCACAGATAATTTATTCTAGACTTTCTTTCTTTTTTCTTTTTTTTTTTTTTTGAGACAGACTTTCGCTCTTGTTACCCAGGCTGGAGTGCAATGGCGCGACCTCGGCTCACCGCAACCTCTGCCTCCTGGGTTCAGGCAATTCTCCTGCCTCAGCCTCCTGAGTAGCTGGGATTACAGGCACGTGCCACCATGCCCAGCTAATTTTTGTATTTTTAGTAGAGACGGGGTTTCACCATGTTGACCAGGATGGTCTCGATCTCTTGACCTCGTGATCCACCCGCCTCGGCCTCCCAACGTGCTGGGATTACAGGCATGAGCCACCGCGCCCGGCCTAGACTTTCTTTTAAAGCCAGGGGCTTTAAGATTACTGATGAACCGATTCCTCCCCCATCCAAGCCCTCTATTCACCCAGGAATTTGCGATGGAAATAGTACTGCTGGCCGGAGTAGAGCAGCATGCCAGTGCTGCTGAGCGCTGAGTGGCCGTTGCCATGGGGGCGAGAGTGTTTGTATAGAACTGCCTATACAAGCTGGCAGGATTGAGAGCTGCTTTTGATTCAGAGCTGATTAGAGAAGACCTGAGCCAATCCCTTTATTTTACAGATGAGGAAACTGAGGCTCAAAGACTTAGTTAAATGACTTAGTCTAGGTCCGAGGGCAAGGTAGAGACAGAGTTGGGCCTTTTGCAATGCATCACCCTTTCCAATAAAACACCCATTCTGGTTGAGTGGGTGCTCCTCCAGCCAATTCCACTAATGCCACTATGTTATTACAGCATCATCAATCCAGGTGGAAGTGCCAGGAAACATGGTACAGGCAACAAAGGGTATGTAAATATTCTTGCATTTGCATGCATGCATATGTTTGCATGAAATTACATGTGCATACCTGAGGGTGATTGTGCTACCTCGGTATTTGTATAGTTCTCTGATTACTGAAATTCCTTAAACCACCCTTTCCTCCAGTTAAATGTGAATAAGAAATAATGCCTATCTCAAAGAATTAAATGAAGTAATGAATTTAAAGTACTTATCGCAGTAGCTGGCCTAATAAGTGTTTGATACTATATTGTTTCTATTATGTCTTTCTGCAATGCAGTGTGTCAGCGACTGCCTTCTAGGCACTGGGCTAAATGCTTTAATTTTTCATTTAATATTTGCAACAATCCTTTAAAGTAGGTTCTTTTGTTATCTTCACAGCACCGATGAGAAAACTAGGCCTGGAAAGGTTGAATAACTTGCCAAAGGTCCCAGGGCTAGGAAGTGGCTGAGCAAGAATCAAAACCAGGTCTGTCTAACGTTAATGCCCTCAATCTTAACAATTAAGTTGTACTGCCTCTCCTATAGAAAAGAGGAAGGACAATGAATCTATTCTAGTGTTTTTGAATGTCTTTGCTAGAACTCTAAATCCAAATACATTACATACAAATTTCATGTGGGGTGGGCTAGCTCATCTACATAAATACATTTTCATTAAACCCACTGAAACTGTAAACAAAGTGTTTGTTTTCACTCCCCTTTAATTACAGTTTTTTATAGAGACCCTACTTAGGCATTTTGTACAAAAGACAATTTCCCAATGAATGCCATTTTATTCAATATCCTATTATTTCAAAACTCCATAGGTCTCCTCTTTTTTTTGAAACAGAGTCTTGCTTCGTTTCCCAGGCTGGACTGCAGTGACGAGATCTCAGCTCACTGCAACCTCCACTTCCTGAGTTCAAGCAATTTTCCCTGTCTCAGCCTCCCTACTAGCTGTGATTACAGGTGCCCACCACCACGCCCAGCTAGTTTCTGTATTTTTAGTAGAGCTAGGGTTTCTCCATATGGTCTTGAACTCCTGACTTCAGGTGATACACCCGTCTCGGCCTCCCAAAGTGCTGGGATTACAGGTGTGAGCCACTCAGGCTGGCCCATAGGTCTCCTCTTGAGACCTATGTAAAAAATACTAATCTAGGCCCAGTGAGGTGCCTCATGCCTGTAATCCTAACACTTTGAGAGGATGAGGTGGGAGAATCGCTTGAATTGAGGAGTTGGAGACCAGCCTGGGCAATATAGTGAGACTTGGTCTCTACAAAAAATAAACAAAATCAGCTGGGTGTGGTGGTGCATGCCTGTAGTTCTAGCTACTTGGGAGGCTGAGGTGGGAGGATTGCTTGAGTCCAAGAGGTTGAGGATGCAGTGAGCCAGATCATGCCACTGCACTCCAGCCCGGGTGATGCAATGAGACCCTATCTAAAAAAGAAGAGGAGTTTAAAACCAGCCTGGGCAAAATAGGGAAACCCCACCCTCTAAAAAACATAAAAATAAATTAGCCAGGCATGGTGGCTTCCACCTGTGGTCCCAGCTACTTGGGAGCTGAGGCAGGAGGATCAATTGAGCCCTGGAGGTCAAGGCTGCAGTGAGCAGTGATCACACCACTGTGAGCCTAGCAGAGTGCCTAGCACATAGTAAGTGCTCATAAATAGTAGCTGATATCATTATTCCAAGTGAACTCCATTTTTCATTCTGCAAAATGGCTGTTTTCAAGCTATACCACTGTCTTCAAACTTCCTCCTCTAACCTTTACCTCCTGAAAATAACATAGAAATGACTATCCTATTCTCATTTTCTTTCTTTCTTTTTTTTTTTTCTGAGATGGAGTTTTGCTCTTGTTGCCCAGGCTGGAGTGCAATGGCACGATCTTGGCTTACTGCAACCTCCACCTCCTGGGTTCAAGAGATTCTCGTGCCTCAGCCTCCGGAGTAGCTGGGATCGTAGACGCCCACCACCAGGCCCAGCTAATTTTTTGTATTTTTAGTAGATACGAGGTTTTGCTATGTTGGCCAGGCTGGTCTCAAACTCCTGGCCTCAGGTGATCTGCCCGCCTTGACCTCCCAAAGTGCTGGGATTATAGGAGTGAGCCACCATGTCGGGCCCCATCCTCATTTTCTATAATCTCCTTAAATGCCCCGAATTTGAGTTAAACTGGACCATGTAACATTCCATTACACCTCCAACTCATTGTTCGAGCTATTCCTCTGCCAGAAATGGTCCCCCCTCTACTCACTTCCCCTCCTGTGTTGTCATCTTGTCCTTAAAGCTCCACTCAGAGGGCAAGCACATTCCCTTTTTAGTTTTCTCTGGTAGCCCACAATTAACTACTCCCTTCCCAGAGCCTTTCACAATAGTTTTTTTTTCATTCTGTCTAGAAAACCAAAGATAATCACAATACTTTTTTTTTTAATTCTTTTTTTAATCACAGTACTTTTACATTAAGTTTTCACTTTTTTTTTTTTTTTTTTTTTTTTTTGAGACGGCGTCTCACTCTATTGCCAGGCTAGAGTGCAGTGGTGGGATCTTGGCTCACTGCAACCTCCACCTCCCAGGTTCAAGCGATTCTCCTGCCTCAGCTTCCCAAGTAGCTGGGACTACAGGCGCACGCCACCATACCCAGCTAATTTTGTATTTTTAGTAGAGACAGGGTTTCATCATGATGGCCAGGATGGTCTCTATCTCTTGACCTTGGTGATCCACCCACCTCAGCCAGCCATAGTGCTGGGATTACGGTCATGAGCCACCGCACCCAGCCAGCTTTTTAAATTTTATCTGTGTTATTTGTGTGGCTCTCTTACCCTGAAAAGTGAATTCTTTAGGGATAAGAGTTGTGTTATCTTCTTTAAATCCCCACCACTCAGCACAGCTCTTGATGCATAGTATGCAGTCAATATATAATAAGCAAATTAGCAAATCCAGGGCAGAGTATCTTTAAAAGAAAATAGAGGTTGGCCCAGAAACTAATAATAAGAGACCTAGTAGGACTCGGAGAAAAGGCAATTACTGTGTTAATTATGCCTCAAAAACATCTTTTCTTTAAATACCATAGAAATCGGCCAGGCATGGTGGCTCACACCTGTAATCTCAGTACTTTGGGAGGTCAAGGTGGGCTGATCACTTGAGCCCAGGAGTTTAAGACCAACCTGGGCAACATGGCGAAACTCTGTCTACAAAAAACAAACAAGAAAACATTTAAAAATTAGCCAGCATGGTGTTGCACGCTTCTAGTCCCAGCTACTTGGGAGGCTAAGGTAGGGGGATCATCTGGGCCCAGGAGGCTGAGGCCGCAGTGAGCCCTGATCATGCCACTGCACTCCAGCCTGGGTGACAAAACAAAACCCGATTGCAAAACAAAACATAGAAATCCTCAAAGAAGCTTCTCTTTAGATTTTCTTCCCACACAGGAAAACAGTATGGAGTGAAAATTGAGTGAAATCAGGGCTCCATAGGCTGACCACTAAGGCTTTAAGAAAAAAATTTGGGTGCTCCTTACTTAGGGAAAATGTGAATGTCAATTACTCTTTTCTTTTTTCTTTTTCTTTTTCCTAAAAGGAAGTCTCACTTTTTTGCCCAGTCTCGATCTTGGCTCACTGCAACCTCTGCCTCCCAGGTTCAAGTGATTCTCCTGTCTCAGCCTCCTGAGTAGCTGGGATTATAGCCATGCACCACCATGCCTGGCTAATTTTGTATTTTTAGTAGAGACCAGGTTTCACCATGTTGGCCAGACTGGTCTAGAACTCCTGAGCTCAGGTGATCTGCCCACCTCTGTCTCCCAAAGCGCTCAGATTACAGGCGTGAGCCACCACGTCTGCCCTTAGCTACCCTTTTCTAACTCTTGTTCAGTCTATAAAGAGGAGGTAGGCTCTATTTCCAGATATTCTGAGTTAACTGGTCTAGCATATAGGCACTGGTACATTTAAAAGCCTCCCTAAATGATTAAATGTGCAGCCAGGTTGGAGAAGCAGTTCCTAGAATGATGTTATGGACAGAATGCACCCCTCTTAAACTCTTATGTTGAAGCCCTAACCCCCCTTTTGGGGGTAAGACCTTGGGAGGTAATTAAGTTTAGAGGAGGTACTGAGAGTAAGGCCCCCATGTTGGGATTAGTGTCCTTATAAGAGGAAGAGGCCAGACCTCTCTCTCTCTGTCTCTTTCTCTCTCCATCTGAGGACACAGCTGGAAGTTGGCCATCTGCAAGCCAGGAATAAGGCTGTTACCAAGAACCCGATTGTGCTGACCCTGTGATCTTAGACTTCCCAGCCTCCAGAACTTTGAGAAATCAATATCTGGTTTTTTGTTTTGTTTTATTTTTGAGACAGAGTCTTGCTCTGTGACCCAGGCTGAAGTGCAATGGCATGATCTCTGCTCACTGCAACCTTGGCCTCCTGGGTTTAAGCGATTCTCCTGTCTGAGCCTCCTGAGTAGCTGGGACTACAGATGCCCACCACCACACCCAGTTAACTTTTGTATTTTTAGTAGAGATGGGGTTTCACCATATTAGTCAGACTGGTTTTGAACTCATGACCTCAGGTGATCCACCTGCCTTGGCCTTCCAAAGTGCTGGGATTACAGGCGTGAGCCACCAAGCCTGGCCAATATCTGTTGTCTAAGCCACTTAGTCTATGGTATTTTGTTACAGCAGCTCAAGCTGCCTAAGATAAATAGCAATACACTGGTCTTTCTTTCTTTCTTTTTTTTTTTTTTTAGATGGAGAATTGCTCTTGTCTCCCAGGCTGGAGTACAGGCATGATCTCCACTCACTGCAACCTCTGCCTCCCAATTTCAAGTGATTCTCCTGCCTCAGGCTCCTGAGTAGCTGGGATTACAGGCGTTTGCCACCACAACTGGCTAATTTTTGTATTTTCAGTAGAGACAGGGTTTCGCCATGTTGGCCAGGCTGCTCTCGAATTCCTGACCTCAGATGATCCACCTGCCTTGGCCTCCTGAAGTGCTGGGATCACAGGTGTGAGCCACTGCACCTAGCCCTTTTTCTATCTTTTTTTTTTTTTTTTTTTTTGAGACAGAGTCTCAATCTGTTGCCCAGGCTGAAGTGCAATGGTACAATCTTGGCTCACTGCAACCTCCACCTTTCAGGTTCAAGCAATTTCCAGCTCATTTTTTTGAATTCTTGGCAGAGACAGGATTTCACCATGTTGGCCAGGCTGGTTTCGAACTCCTGACCTCAAGTGATCTGCAATACACTGGTCTTCTGGTCTGTCATACAGGTGTAGTGGGGAGCTGACATATCAGAAACTGAGACTTAGAAATTCAGCAAATCATCGTTATCATACAAAGCACTCTGAAACACTGCCTGGAACATAGACAATGCTCTATAAATGTAAGGGAGTAGTAGAAGTATTAGTGTTATCATCACCATCATCAAACTGATAACCAGGTGTTGATTTAATAGTGTTGAGTAGTTTAAACAAGGTTTCAGAGTTAATATTTAAATTATGACTGAAATTTGAATGTCTTTCATAATACCAGGTTGATGGCAGCAGAAATAGCTTCCTGTTACTCAGAATAATGATGCCCAGGACAAATATTACTATTCTATATGTTCCCTGTTTCCTTGACCATCATCCATTTTTGCTTTCCAGATTAAGCCCTCCAAGGGAGTTTTAAATAAAAGGTCGTATGGGCTAAAGTCAAACAACAACTGAACAATACCAATGGGCAGAATCTGTGGAGTCTAAAAACCTAATGGTTTTACCTGGGAACAGCTAACCCTGTTTACAATATAGAGCCTCCAGCTCTTTGGCTCACCTCCAGCTCTTGGGCTCTTCTCTAGGCTTGGAGAGATCAGATTGCTAAAGACAGCCTCTTTTTCCTTTCTTTCCTGTCTTTCCCCTTTCTTTCCTTTTCTTTCCCCTTTCTTTCCTTTTCTTTCCTTTCTTTTCTTTCCTTCCTTCCTTCCTTCCTTCCTTCCTTCCTTCCTTCCTTCCTTCCTTCCTTCCTTCCTTCCTTCTTTCTTTCTTTCTTTCTTTCTTTTTTGAGACGGAGTTTCGCTGTTGTTACCCAGGCTGGAGTGCAATGGCGCGATCTCGGCTCACCGCAACCTCCGCCTCCTGGGTTCAGGCAATTCTCCTGCCTCAGCCTCCTGAGTAGCTGGGATTACAGGCACGCGCCACCATGCCCAGCTAATTTTTTGTATTTTTAGTAGAGGCGGGGTTTCACCATGTTGACCAGGATGGTCTCGATCTCTTGACCTCGTGATCCACCCACCTCGGCCTCCCAAAGTGCTGGGATTACAGGCGTGAGCCACCGTGCCCGGCCCTCTTTTTTTTTTTTTTTAAGATGGAGTTTCACCATGATGGCCAGACTGGTCTTGAACTCCTGACCTCAGGTGATCCACCCACCTCAGCCTCCCAAAGTGCTAGGATTACAGGCGTGAGCCACTGCTCCCGGCTAAGACAGCCTTTTTCAAGAGGCTCACTTCTTTTCTAGTCCTCGGGTCCTCATACCCTTGTTGATTTTTCTCCTTTCCTTTTATTTCCTTTTTTATTTTTTATTTTTATTTAATTTTTTTTTAATTTTTAAATTTTTTATTTATTTATTTTTTTTAAAGATGGGGTTTCACCATGTTGGTCAGGCTGGTCTTGAACTCCCGACCTCAGGTGATCTGCCCGCCTTGGCCTCCAAAGTGCTTGGATTACAGGCATGAGCCACTACCCCCGGCCTATTTCCTTTTTTTAAAAAAATATTTTTTTTGAGATAGGTTCTTGCTCTGTTGCCCAGGCTAGAGTGCAGTGGCACAATCATAGCTCATGCAGCCTTGATCACCTGGGCTCAAGTGATCCTCCCACTTCAGCCTCCTGAACAGCTGGGACTACAGACATGTGCCACTATGCCCAGCTAATTATTTTGGGTTTTAGTAGAAATAAGATCTTGCTACGTTGCCCAGGCTGGTCTCAAATTCCTGAGCTCAAGATCTCCCCTGGTCTCAGCCTCCCAAATTGCTAGGATTACAGGCATAAGCCACCACACCTGGACTACCCTTGTTAATTTCTAAAACTATTTAAGTGTCTTAAAAACTCAAGATGATGCCTAGAAGAGTCCAGAAGAGGGGAAATGCAGGGGGAAGTGCTATTGTTGACATTATCCCAATAACCCTAGGAACCCAGATCAGTCCAGCACTTTTTTGTATGTTTTGATTATTTTACTGATACAAATTTGGATCAGGCTTTTTGACAGTTTGTGGTGAGTGAAAAACCCAGAGCTGGGCCAGAATGCCACCAGGAAGCCCTATGTTTCATTTGGCTAATGTTCTTTCTTAAAGAACCAAATCAAAGTCATCTCTTTTGTGACACCGTGTGCAATCCTACAGGTGGAGCTACATTTATTATATTCGTATTAGAATTATTTGATTGCCTGTCACTTCTCTACATCTTTCCATGAACAAATAGAAAGATCATATCTATTAACTCTGTTCTCCCTGTAACAATAGCAATTATACAGTGGCAAATACATTAAAGATGCTTAATAAATGATTGTTAAACAAATTAATAGATAAATGGATACTAGGCTTCTGGGTCTTATTTAGGCCTAAAGTGCTAGTACAATTGCAGAGGATATACTCTTGGGTCATTTGGGCCTGCCTCAGTCTGTTTTGTGTTGCTATAACAGCTTACCACAGACTGGGTAATTTACAAAGCAAAGCAATTTATTTCTGGAGGCTGGGAAGTTCAAGGGACCCACATCTGGTGAGGGCCCTCTTGCTGTGTCATACCTTGGGAAGTGAAAAGCAAAGGGTGAGTACAGGCCATAGAACTCACAGCCTCAAACTCTTTTTAATTGAACATTTACACATTCATGAGGGCTCCACCCTCATGACCTGAACACCTCCCATTAGGCCCCACCTCCCAACACTGTTGCGTTGGGGATTGTTTCCAACATGTGTTCTGTGGGGGACACATCCAAACCAGAGCAGGACCCGTATCTGTGCATCGTATTAGATGACTGAACTTTTTTTTTTTTTTTTTGAGACAGAGTCTTGCTCTTGTCACCCAGGCTGGAGTGTAGTGGCATGATCTGGGCTCACTGCAACCTCCCCCTTCCAGGTTTCAAGCGATTCTCCTGCCTCAGCCTCCCAAGTAGCTGGGATTACAGGTACCTGCCGTCACACCCAACTAATTTTTGTATTTTTAGTAGAGACGGGGTTTCACCATGTTGGCCAGGCTGGTCATGAACTCCTGACCTTGTGATTCACCCGCCTCAGCCTCCCAAAGTGCTGGGATTACAGAAGTGAGCCACTGTACCCGTCAGATTAAACATTTTTATATATTATGTTGCTTTGTTCATCTCTGTATCTTCTATAGGACCCGTTTTCGAGAAATACATGTTGAGGATCTGTTCTGCTCTGAAATGGAATAGAATTTGTATGTTTTTCTTTTGTTTTGTTTTTGAGATGAAGTTTCCCTCTTGTCGCCCAAGCTAGAGTGCAATGGCACAATCCTGGCTCACTGCAACCTCCGCCTCCTGGGTTCAAGCAATTCCCCTGCCTCAGTCTCTTGAGTAGCTGGGACTACAGGTGAGTGCTGCCACACCCAGCTAGTTTTTGTTTGTTTGTTTGTTTTGTATTTCAGTAGACATGGAGTTTCACAATGTTGGCCAGGATGGTCTCGATCTCCTGACCTCGTGATCCACCCACCTTGGCCTCCCAAAGTCCTGGGATTACAGGCGTGAGCCACCACACCCAGCCCAAATTTGTATGTTTTAACCAGGTCAAAGTTCATTCATAAACTTAACATTTATTGTCTTATTGCTATATGCAGAATACCGTGACCGATAGGAAGTATAAAGGGTTGGACCAACATTACTCTTAAAGGAAATGAGAATCTGTGGGTAAGTTTTTTTTTTTCTTTTTGAGACGGAGTATTGCTCTGTCGCCCAGGCTGGAGTGCAATGGTGCAATCTCAGCTCAGTACAACCTCTGCCTCCTAAGTTCAAGCAATTCTCCCGCCTCAGCTTTCTGAGTAGCTGGGATTACAGGCACCTGCCATCATGCCCAGCTAATTTTTGTATTTTTGTAGAGACAGGGTTTCACTATGTTGGCCAGTTTGGTCATGAACTCCTGACCTGAGACGATTCACCTGCCTCGGCCTCCCAAAGTGCTGGGATTACAGGCATGAACCACTGTGCCAGGCCTTACCTTTTTTTTTTTGAGTCAGAGTATTGCTCTGTTGCCCAGGCTAGAGTGCAACAGCATGATCTCTGCTTAATGCGACTTCTGCCTCCCGAGTTCAAGCAATTCCCTGTCTCAGCCTCCTGAGTAGCTAGCATTACAGTTGTGTGCCATCATGTCTGCTAACTTTTTGGATTTTTAGTAGAGATGGGTTTTACCCTGTTGGCCAGGCTGGTCTTGAACTCCTCACTTCAGATTGATCCACTCATCTCAGCCTCCCAAAGCGCTGGGATTATAGGCATGAGCCACCGCACCCAGCTGATAAATTTTTTTAAATGGTAAATTTAGATAACAAAATTACAGGGCATTTTTTTTAGATTAGAGGAAGAGTATACTTAAAAGCAGAGAGGCAGCTGGGAACAGTGGCTCATGTCTGTAATGCAGTACTTTGGGAGGCTGAGGCAGGTGGATTGCCTGAGCTCCGGAGTTCCAACCAGCCTGGGCAACATGGCAAAAATGCCATCCCTACAAAAAAAAACACAAAAATTGGCTAGCTGGGATGGCTGGCATCTGTGGTCCCAGCTACTTGGGAGTCTGAGGTGAGAGGATTACTTGAGCTCAGGAGGTTGAGGCTGCAGTGAGCTGTGATGGCACCACAGCACTCCAGCCCAGGTGACACAGGGACACCCTGTCTCAAAAATAAATAACAAGCAGAGAGGCAAGAATGAGTATGGCATGTTTGGGAAACATTGGTTGAGTGGCATTTACTTTGTAGTCATGAGTTCTCACCAAAGAAGATATATGGCTAACAAATGTGAGAAAAGATACTCAACAGCATTAATCATTAGGGAAATGCCAAGTGAAACCAAAGAGATACCACTTCACATTCACTGGAATGGTCATAGTTAAAAAGACTGACAATGCCAAATGTGTATGAGGATGTGGAGAAATTAGAACCTTCATGCATTGTTAGTGGGAATATAAAATGATACTGCCACTTTGGAAAATAGTTTTCGTGTTTCTTTAAAAGTTCACCATAAACTTACTCTATGACTCAGCAATTTCACTCTTCTGTACTTCCCAAGAGAAATGAAAATATATGTCCACACAGAAGTTTGTATGTGAATGCTCACAGCAGCATTATTCATAATAGCCAAAAAGTGGAACAACCCAAATGGTGAATGGATAAACAAAACATGGTATGTTTGTACAACAGAAGGTTGTTCAGAAATAAGGAGTGAATGACTGACACACTATACAACATGGATGAACTTCAAAAACATCATGCTAAATGAAAAAAGCCAGACACAAAGATCCCATTTACATGCAATGTAGGATTCCATTTATATAAGTTCCACAAAAGGCGACTCTATAGAGACAGAAAGCTGATTAGTAGTTGTCTGGGGCTAGGAGTAGGAGCAGGGATCGACTGCAAATGAGAGCAGGGAATTTTGGGGAAGAAGAAAATATTCTAAAAACTGAATCATGGTGATAGTTGCACGACTCTACAAATTCACTAAACATTGAACTGTACGCTTACAATAGGTAACTTTTATAATTTGTAAATTATTTCAAATTAAAGCTGTGGAAGGAAAAGACACGGGTTTAAATCAAATCCTAGCTCTACCACTATCTAGCTGTGAGATTTGGCCAAGTTATTTTAGTTCTGTTAACCTCTGTTTTCCCATTCCTGTAAAATAGGGTTGATAAAAATAGTACTGTAGCTACGCAGTGAAGACTAAGTAAGGTCATGTAGTAAAGCATAGAGTACGTTGTGATTACTCCACGAAGGTTAGTTCCTATGAGACTAATTGATAAAGATTGTGATGTTCCTATTTGTTTTCAAAAGGTGCATGCAGATTCAGAGGGAAGAGAAGATCTCAAATCCCAAGAAGGAAAGGAATTAACAGTGAGACTTTTGAAGAGATGAAACAGAGAAGAGGCAGGTGGCAGTAAAAACACAGAAGAAAACTACAGATAGACAAATAATAAGGAAAAAGACAGGAAGTGATCATTAATTGAATGAATAGAGCTGAAATTGAGAATGCTTTTCTTTTCTAAACTGGACTTGGATTTAGATTTAAAAATTACTTAATTTTATTTACTCATATTCATTCATTTCCTCAACAGAATGTACAAGTCATACATGGTAACAGTATCTACTACATAGAATTGTCACAAATTAAATCAATTAATTCTTGGAAAGCACAGTTTATTCACAATACTTTGTGCATCGTGTTAAGGAATTGGGATTTGAACTTCTAAGAGTTGTTTAAAAGCTATTATATTAAGGCTCAGCAGTTAATTGGCATGTCAGAGCTGTTGTACTCCAAGTTCTTATCAGAAATAGAATCTAGAACTCATTGCCATTTCATACTTTTCAAAAGCTTTTAACTGAGAAAAATAACCTTCACAGAGAATACACAATCAGTTCATCTATTCCTTTCCAAAGGTCTGTGGTTCTTAACTATTTCAGAATTTAGACCTCTTAATTTTAGGAAAATTTCTAGGCCTTGCACAGTGGCTCACACCTGTAATCCTAGCACTTTGGGAGGGTGAGGTGGAAGGATCACTTGAGCTCAGGAGTTTGAGACCAGCCTGGGCAACACAGCAAGACCTTATCTCTACTAAAAATAATAATAATAAAATAGCCAGGTGTTGTGGCATGCACCTGTAGTCCCAGCTACTCAGGAGGCTGAGACGGGAGGATTGCCCAGGAGGTTGAAGCTATAGTCAGGAGCTATAACCATGTCACTGCACTCCAGCCTGAGCAACAGAAACCCTGTCTCAAAACAAACAAACAAAAAATTTTGACTAGTATTTCTCAAACCAAGAAGTCTTAAAAATTAACGAGCTTTCATTTATGTGGGATATGTGTATTATGAATTCCTGTATTAGAATTTAAAACTAACAGCAAACTTATTGTATGTTAGCATAAATAACATTTTTATAAAAAACAGCTATATTTTCCAAAACAAACGATATGAGAAGAGTGTCAATGTTTTACATTTTTACGAATTTCTTTAATGTCAGATTTAGCTAATAGATTCTCATATATGCATCTGCATTCAGTCTGTTGCAATATGTTGCTTTTAGTTGAAGAATATGAAGAAAATCTGGCTTCACACAGATATGTAGCTGGAAGGAGTTTTAAAATAGTTTTTTCTGATCATTGTGGTTATTCTTTGATACGACATGGAAATGCAGTAAGTGGTAATTTCTTTCTTTCTTTCTTTCTTTTTCTTTTCTTTTTTTTTTTTTTTTTTTTTTTTTTGAGACAGTGTTTTGCTCTGTCCCAGGCTGGAGTGCAGTGGCAGGATCTCGGCTCACTGCAACCTCCATGTCCCGGGTTCAAGCTATTCTCCTGCCCCAGCCTCTGAAGTAGCTGGGATGACAGGTGAGCCACCATGCCTGGCTGATTTTTTTGTATTTTTAGTAGAGACGGGATTTCACCATGTTGGCCAGGCTTGTCTTGAACTCCTGACCTTGTGATTCACCCACCTCAGCCTCCCAAAGTGCTGGGATTACAGATTTGAGACACCTTGACTGGACAACAAGTGGTAATTTCTTTTTTTTTTTTTTTTTTTTTTTTGCTTGGGAGGGGAGGGAGGGGAGGGAAGGGGAAGCGGTAATTTCTTAAAAGTTGGTTGCAGCCAGGCACAGTGTTGTGGGCTTACAGTATTAGCTACTCAGGAGGCTGATGTGGGAGTATTGATTCAGCCCAGGAGTTTGAGTCCAGCTTGGGCAACATAGTGGTGAGACCTGATGTCTTTAAAGAAAAAAAAAAAAGGTTAGTTGCAATGTTGAATCTGAAACCTTATGAAATTCGGAACTTTTTGTCCTCTGTTTCATTAAAATCCACTGGGGCCAGAAAATCACTGCAACCTCTGCCTTGGGTGCAAGTGATTCTTCTGTCTCAGCCTCCCGAGCAGCTGGGACGACAGGTGCACTCCATCACAACACCCAGCTAATTTTTTGTATTTTTAGTAGAGACAGAGTTTTACCATGTTGGCCAGGATGATCTCGATCTCTTGACTTGGAGATCTGTCTGCCTTGGCCTCTCAAAGTGCTGTGATTACAGGCATCAGCCACCGCGCCCAGTCTAAAATCTTTATATTCTTTAACCTAGTAATTCTGCTTCTCAAAATTTATCCTAAAAATAATAATTTAACAGGAGAGAGAAAAAATTTATTTGTGAATATACACTATCTTTATAATAGTGAAAACAGGTTTTTGTTTTTTTTTAAAGACGGGGTTTCGCCATGTTGGTCAGGCTGGTCTTGAACTCCCGACCTCAGGTGATCCGCCCGCCTTGGCCTCCAGAGTGCTTGGATTACAGGCGTGAGCCACCACACCTGGTTGAAAACGGGTTTTTAAGCAAGGGTGTTACATAGTAACAGCTATTTCTCAGATGGGTGGTGCATTCATCTGTAATCCCAGCTACTTGGGATACTGAGGCAGGAGAATCACTTGAACCCAGAAGGCAGAGGTTACAGTATGCCAATGTCGTGCCACTGCACTCTAGCCTGGATGACAGAGTGAG
Source organism: Sapajus apella (assembly GCF_009761245.1). NCBI lineage: Eukaryota > Metazoa > Chordata > Mammalia > Primates > Cebidae > Sapajus > Sapajus apella. Next base: position 37,852,148 of record NW_022436952.1, read on the forward strand.
ACTGCGTCTCAAAATAAATAAATAAATAAATAAATAGGTGGTCACAGTGACTCATGCCACCAACGGAGTGAGACATTGTCTCAAAAAACAAACATACAGGCCAGGCATGGTGGCTCATGCCTATAATCCCAGCACTTTGGGAGGCCGAGGTGGGTGGATCACGAGGTCAGGAATTAGAGACCAGCCTGACCAACATGGTAAAACACTGTCTCTACTAAAAATACAAAAATTAGCCTGGCATGGTGGCTCACGCCTGTAATCCCAGCTACTCAGGAGGCTGAGGCAGGAGAATCATTTGAACCCAGGAGGCAAAGGTTGCAGTGAGCTGAGATTGCATCACTGCACTCCAGTCTGAGCAACAGAGTGAGACTCTGTCTCAAAAACAAAAACAGAAACAAAAAACCAACAAATGAAAAAAGCAGACTGGGCAAAGTGGCTCATGCCTGTAATCCCAGCAATTTGGGAGGCTGAGGAGGGTGAATCATTTGAGATCAGGAGTTTGAGATCAGCCTGGTCAACATGGTGAAACCTCATCTCCACTAAAAATACAAAAACATTAGCTGGACTTGGTAGTGCACATCTATAATCCCAGCTACTTGGGAAGCTGAGGCAGGAGAGTCATTTGAATCAGGGAGGTGGAAGTTTCAGTGAGCCGAGATCGTTCCACTGCACTCCAGCCTGGGTAACAGAGTGAGGGTCAGTCAAAAAAAAAAATTAATAGAGAAAAAAAGAGTGTCCAAGATTACCCTAAAGGAAAAACAGTATGCTGGATATTTGTTGTGGTTTTAAAATATGTCCACAAAATTATTTGATACTTCTCCCTTTAAGAGACTGAGTTTAATCCCACTCCTCTTGAATGTGGGCTGGGCTTAGTGACTTGCTTGTAATGTATAGAATACAGCAGAAGTGATGGTATTTGAACTCAGAGACTAGGTCATAAAAGGCATGGCAGCTTCCAACCCATCTTCTACATTGCCTTCATAGTCATGAACCCCAGACCCAAATAATAATAGGTAATTTTTCAGCTGTTAGTTTCTCTGACACACAGAGAAAAGTTTATGTAACAGACTTTGGAAATGCCATAACTCTTCCTCCTGTATGGTATGACTATTTTCTTCTCTGCCTGGCAAATTCCTTCTCAATCTTTTAGCACAGCTCAAATGTCACTTCCTCTCTGGCTGTGCCAGCATGACTTTACCTTTCTCTGGGCTTCCAAAAGCACTTTGTGTATACTCCTTTTATTACTATATTATACTACTCAGTTTAACAATGTTTATTTAAGACCTACCTATATTGCATTTTTTTTTTTTAAAGACATGGTTTCACCATGTTGGTCAGGCTGGTCTTGTACTCCCGACCTCAGGTGATCCGCCTGCCTTGGCCTCCAAAGTGCTTGGATTACAGGCATGAGCCACCACGCCCGGCCTCCTATATTGCGTTTTAAAAAACCACTTTTTACTTCTTCATTTTCAGTTTTTGCATCAAAGAAGCACAGTGCTATACTAGAAAGTCAGAGGTTCATTTGATATCTATCTTAGCAAATATCAAGTAGTACCACTTAATGTACCACTTAAAACATCTGTGCTTAAATTTGAATCCAAGTTTGGGTGAAAGCAAAGTATCAAAAATGGAGGCCGGGTGCGGTGGCTCACACATGTAATCCCAGCACTTTGGGAGGCCAAGGTGGGCGGATCACGAGGTCAAGAGATCGAGACCATCCTGGCCAACAAGTTGAAACCCCGTCTCTACTAAAAATACAAAAATATTAGCCAGGCATGGTGGCACGTGCCTGTGGTCCCAGCTACTCGGGAGGCTGAGGCAGAAGAATCGCTTGAACCCAGGAGGTGGAGGTTGCAGTGAGCCGAGATTGCCTCACTGCACTCCAGCCTGGCGACAGAGCAAGGCTCCGTCTCAAAAAAAAAAAAAAAAAAAAAAAAAGAAAACGGAAAGAAATCCTTTATCTGTTGCAACTGTTGAATTGACTTTGGGATATAGTGATTTCCATTTTACTAAGAGGAAATTATTTTTGAATAGATTTTTAAAATCTGCATTTAAGACATGGCTTTTTTTTTGTTTGTTTTTGATGGTTTCCCAGTAAAGTGTGAGGTAGAGTGATGGCATGTTAAGAGTCTCAAGCATTCCGCTGGGGATGGTGCTCACGCCCCTAATCCCAGCATTTTGGAAGGCTGAGGTGGGCAGATCACCAGGTCAGGAGATCAAGACCATCCCGGCTAACACGGTGAAACCCCGTCTCTATTAAACATACAAAAAAATCAGCTGGGCTTGGTGGTAGGTGCCTGTAGTCCCAGCTACTCAGGAAGCTGAGGCAGGAGAATCACTTGAACCCGGGAGACAGAAGTTGCAGTGAGAGGAGATGGCAACACTGCACTCCAACCTTGACGACAGAGCGAGACTCCATCTCAAAAAAAAGAAGAAGAAAAAAAAGAGCATCAAGCATTCCAAAAATCACAGTTTAAAACTGTATCTTTGTACATAGCTAGTTGCAATTCAGGCTTGTGTTAAGAAACATGATTAGGCTGGGTGTGGTGGCGCGTGCCTATAATGCCAGTTGCTTGGGAGGCTGAGGCAGGAGAATCACTTGAACCAAAATGGCGGAGGTTGCAGTGAGCTGAAATTGTACCACTGCACTCCAGCCTGGGTGACAGAGTGAGACTCCATCTAAAGAAAAAAAAAAAAAGGGACATGTTTTGTACTAGAACTTATCTGTATTAGTTAGGACTGTATGTTACAAATAGAATATCCAACCAGAACTAATTTAACAGCAACAAAAACAAAAAAAGAGTTTATTATTGTTGATATGCCAGTCAAGCAGTTTCTTGCTTCTTCTTGAAAGAAACTTGATCCAGGGTTCAAATGACATCTTCTTCTTTGGTGATGACTCAGTTTCTAGCCAGGCTCTCCTTTCATGGTGCCAAGCTGGCTGCTAATAGGTCCTAAAGTTATATACTTCCATTCAGTAGAAAAGAGACTCAATTTCCCCGATAGCTGGAAAAAGCTCCAAAAACTTAATCTTATTAGCCTTGAAAATCCTTAGTTGGGTCATATGATTACATTCCGGTTCCTGAATCAATCTGGGAGTGAGAGGCGTTAAAGGAAAATGAAATATAGTGATTGGCTTAAGTTGTTACGCAAGAGTTGCACATGTAGAGGAGGAAAATGAAAGAGAAAAAGAGATATATTTTGTCAGCCATTACTTTAAAACATGCTTTCTATGGGAGAAATGCCATAATCATCAACCACAATATTTATGGAGCTGCTAATTTTAGAAACAGCTTGAAGATCATTAGACTGATTTTAACTGTGTCTCTTTGCTACAAGGAAGTTTATTTATTTATTTATTTTATTTTTTAGTGATAGGGTCTCACTCTGTCACCCAGGCTGGAGTGCAGTTATGCAATCATAGCCTTAAGGGATCCTCCCACCACTCCTAATATTCTAGACTATTAGGAGCGGAGCTGGAGCTGGTCTTAAGAGCTGTGCTCTGGTTTACAAGGAGGTTTAAGAAAAAAGATTGGGAGGCTGAGGTGGGCCTCCCAAATATCTGAGGTCAGAAGTTTGAGACCAGCCTGGCCAATGTGGTGAAACCCCGTCTCTATGAAAAAAATACAAAAATTGGCAGAGTACGATGGCTCATGCCTGTAATACCAGCACTTTGGGAGGCCAAAGTGGGTGGATCACGAGGTCAGGAGTTCGAGACCAGCCTGGCCAAGATGGTGAAACCCCGTCTCTACTAAAAATACAAAAATTAGCTGGGCATGGTGGCAGGTGCCTGTAATCCCAGCTACTTGGGAGGCTGAGGCAGGAGAATTGCTTGAACTCAGGCAGCAGAGGTTGCAATGAGCCAAGATTGCACCACTGCCCTCCAGCCTGGGTGGTAGAGTGAGACTCTGGCTCAAAAAAAAATTAGCCAGGCGTGGTGGTGGGCGCCTGTAATCCCAGCTGCTCAGGAGGCTGAGGCAAGAGAATCGCTTGAAAACAAGAGAACAGAGGTTGCAGTGAGCTGAGATTGTGTCATTGCACTACAGCCTGGGTAACGAGCAAAACTCCATCTCAAAAAAAAAAAAAAAAAAAAAGTAAAAAAGAAAGAGGGCCTGTGCTACATTAAAGAAAAAAATAAAAAGTAAAAAATAAATAAATAAATAAATAAATAAATAAAAAAGAAAGAGGGCCAGGTGTGGTGGCTCATACCTGTATCAGCACTTGGGGAGGCCAAGGCAGGAGAATCACTTGAGTCCAGGAGTTAGATCAGCCTGGGCAACACAGGGAGACCCCATCTCTACAAAATTAAAAAATGAGCCGGGCGCGGTGGCTCACGCCTGTAATCCCAGCACTTTGGGAGGCCGAGGCGGGTGGATCACGAGGTCAAGAGATCGAGACCATCCTGGACAACATGGTGAAACCCCGTCTCTACTAAAAATACAAAAATTCAGCTGGGCATGGTGGCACGTGCCTGTAATCCCAGCTACTCAGGAGGCTGAGGCAGG
>NW_022436952.1:37856752-37862763 GCF_009761245.1 Sapajus apella
TCAAAAAAAAAAAAAAAAAAAAAAAAAATGAGCTGGGTATGGTGGCCCATACCTGTAGTTCCAGCTACTCGGGAGGCTGAGGATCACTTGAGCCAGGGAGGTTGAGGTTGCAATGCACTGTGATGGTGCCACCTTCCTCCAGCCTGGGCGACAGAGTGACACTTTGTCTCAAAAAGAAAAAAAAAAAAAAAAAATAGAGGCCAGGCGCAGTGGCTCACATTTTGGGAGGCCAAGTCAAGGGGATCACCTGAGGTCAGGATCAGCCTGGCCAACATGGTCAAACCAGCCTGGCCAGGCAAGACCAGCCTGGCCAACATGACGAAACCCCATCTCTACTAAAAATACAAAAATTAGCCTGGCCTTGGTGGGGCGTGCCTGTAGTCCCAGCTACTCTGGAGGCTGAGGCACAAAAATCTGGGCTTGAACCTGGGAGGTGGAGGTTGCAGTGAGCCGAGATTGTACCTCTGCACTCCAGCCTGGGCAACAGAGTGAGATTCCATCTCAAAAAAAGAAAAAAAGATAATCAAATCAAACTTAAACACTTTAATAGTTTAACAGATCTGGGCCAACAGTATCATCCTCCCCATAAAATCTTTCTAAGTTCTAGGCCTGGCGTGGTGGCTCATACCTGTAATCCCAACACCTTGGTAGGCCAAGGTGGGAGAATCACTTGAGACCAGGAGTTCAAGACCAGCTTGGCCAACATGGCGAAATCCTGACTCTACTTAAAAAAAAAAAAAAAAAAAAAAAATCCTTCTAAAATCCAAGAAGCCTCAATTACCTGCATGCCTTAAGCAAATCACTGAACCCTTTGAAGCTTTCTGTAAAATAAGAATGCTTAATTACCTCATCTGTAACTTACTTCCAAGTTCAAAAATTCTATTAGCAAAATAAACATTATTTTTAAAATTTAATGTTTCTTATACCACATACACTAATTTCAGACCAAAGCTATGAAATAATAGAATGGTACTTTCTGTGTCTTATATACTTACTTTAGAGATCACTGCACCTTCTAATGTATGCTAGCATTAATTTTGCCCTACATAACATATATGTTTCCCTATGCGTTCCCTCATGTCCCCTGCATCTTGGGGATGAGAGGTTCTGTCATCATTCCTCAGATACATTTCCAAACACTACACTATTCTCCTTTGCAGTTCATGCTTTCTTCATCTTACCTTTTATCTCTCCTCGTCATTGTTTTGTATTGACTTCCAAGACATGCCTCTACATTTGTCGAAAGCTTTGATAGTCTGGCTTTTTTTCAACCCAGCATCTGTCATCTTCTGGGTTGTGTACTTCATTCATGTGGATGAGCCACCTAAGATTCTGTTCTCAACATTTTTTGGCTTATACCATCTCATTATCTTCACCCTTCTAATAATCTGAAATTCCTCATTATTCCTTCCATCTAGCTCTTTCATTTCCCCACTCCTAATACTCCAGTTCTTTAAGATTGCGGAGCTATGTATGTATACACACACATTTTTTAAGACAGAGTCTTGCTCCATCACCCAGGCTGAAGTGCAGTGGCATGATCAGGGTTCACTGCAGCCTCGACCTCCCAGGCGTAAGCGATTCTCCCACCTCCGCCTCTGGAGAAGCTGAGACTACAGGTGTGCATCACCACACCTGGCCATCAGTCCCCCTCCTGCTTCTTTCCTTTTCTATGATGCAGTCCTCCATGGTCCATGAAGCTCTACTCACAATTCCTTTCTGACAAAAGTAGGCTGGGGTGGCCATGCTGTATGTTATATAATTGTTAGGGAAACAGGAATATCAGAGAGCCAGAGTGACACCATTTTAAAATAACCTCCATCTTAAAACTAGCAAGGCACATTCCTCACCAGTCATGACCCATGGTCACAAGATGTTTACGGCTAAGAAAGCAGCTTAATAATGCCTGCAAGGACAAAATCCTGCAATGGCAGAATGTCCAGATGCCCCCATATCACATAACAATATATGCTTTTAAGATGATTATAGTCATGCTTTGATGTACTTACGCACTAAAATACCAAGGATAACTTTCTTTAAATCAACAAAATAATAACTTTTGTCATGCTGTCAGCTTACCCGCATGTAAACATAGCTTAGCTTTCACATAGATAAGACCTCTATAAAGAAGAGTTTGAAACAAAGACACTGCTCATTCCTCAGGTTGCTTTTTAAGGATGCCCTACTCTGTAATTGAGTAGCTTTCAATAAGCTATCTCTTCTCGCTGCACTCTGTGACTTGCCTTGAATTCCTTTCTGCATGAGATCCAAGAACCCTGTTTTGGGATCCAGGTTGGGACCTTTTTCCGGCACCATCACTGCGTTACCCTGGTTGTGGCTGATTAGATCAGAAATCTATAAAACAGCATAAGAGAAACATTTATAGGCTAAACATAAGGGGAGGCTAGCAGTCTTTAATGTGGTTCATATTGGATGAACCTAACTGACCCAATCAAATCTTCTTTTGGGGGAATTTGGATGCAAGACACAAAAAAATTAACATGAATAGGAGAAGTAGTAAGTATGTGCAGAGGAGGAGAGAGAGACTAGACAGTAAGAAGCTGACCTGTGAATATGGGAGAATCCCTGGAAAAAGGAGTAAATGGGCATTTACTTCTGAAAGGGTAGAAGCTAGTCAGGTGATCGAGCTGACATGAGGGCGTTAGAACTTCTATTGCATCCTATCCTAGGCATTTTGTCCTTTCTCCCCAATGCCTGTGGAGCAAGTTTCCTGGGCTTCCTCCCTTCCACTTGAATGTCATTACCTTCTACCTCTGCCTTTGAGATAACCTGAACTAAGGCTATCTCTGCTCCTTGCCACCTGAAAAAGCCTAAGCCCCATCCAGTAGTTTATTGGCTCCATTCTTCTCTTGCCAGCACTGTCAACTGTCTCTCTTCCTTGTCCTTCTATTGCAACTGCCTCATAAACCTCCAATCCCGGATGAATCTGTCCCTCAATCTCCTCTGCTGCTTCATCTGGGTTACTGAACTTCAGTAGGAAAAAAATCACATAACTTTTTGGATTCATATTGTCATAAACATACCTGTTCTCATCTGTATTCTCCACGGCAAGCAACAATTCTTACATTTTCCTATTCATTTTTGGTTTTCCATTCCTGAAAAAATATTCTAAATATTTGCTATTCTACACAAGTCCCCTACTCCTCCCACATACCTCTTTCCAGCAAAAATTTTATCTTTTACCTTATAAAGAAAATAGAGGGTGGGGTGCGGTGGCTCATGCCTGTAGTCTCAGCAGTTTGGGAGGACACAGCAGGAAGATAGCTTGAGTCCAGCAAGATTGCTCAAGAGCAGCCTGGCCAACATGGTGAGACCCCATCTCCACAGAAAATACAAAAAATAGCCAGATGCAGTGGTGCTTATAGTCCCAGCTACCCTGGAGGCCGAGGTGGGAGAATTGCTTGAGCTCCAGGACGTCTTTTTATTTATTTTTATTTTATTTATGTATTTTTTTAGAGACGGGGTTTCACCATGTTGGCCAGGATGGTCTCAATCTCTTGACCTCGTGTTCTGTCTGCCTTGGCCTCCCAAAGTGCTGGGATTACAGGCGTGAGCCACCGCACCCGGCCTTTCCAGGACATCTTTTATTCCGCAACTAGAATCACTGTAGTGAGCCCAGATCACACCACTGCGCTTCAGCCCGGGTGACAGAGTGAGATCTTCTGTCAAAAAAAAAAGGAAAGAAAGTAGAGACCATTACATTCTAAATTTTTTTCTTTTTCATTTTTTTTTTTTTTTTAATGACAGAGCTTTGCTCTGTTGCCCAGGCTGGAATGTGGCACAATCTCAGCTCACTGCAACCTCCACCTCCTAGGTTCGAGCGATTCTCCTGCCTTAGTCCTCCTGAGTAGTTGGAATTACGTATGCACACCAACATGCCTGACTAATTTTTTTGTACTTTTTTTTTTATAGAGACGGGGTGTCACCATATTCGTCAGGCTGGTCTTGAACTCCTGACCTCAGGTGATCCGCCTGCCTTGGCCTCCCAAAGTGCTGGGATTACAAGCGTGAACCACCACACCCAGCCTTTTTGTACTTTTAGTAGAGACAAGCTTTCACCATGTTGGCCAGGCGGGTCTCGTACTCCTGACCTCAAGTGATCTGCTTGCCTCAGCCTCCCAAAGTGCTGGGATTATAGGCGTGAGCCACGGGTCCTGGCCAGATTCTAAGTTCTGAGAGAGCAAGAGTCTTGTCTTAGTCATCTCTGAATCTCTAGCACTAGCCTTAGGGCTTGACACATAAATGCTGCCCAACAAATATTTGCTGGATGAATAGCATATTACATCAGTCAGGGATTCCCTCAACTTCTTGTCCTGCCTCTGAACAAATATCTGTCTTACCAGCAGTCCCCATGTTTTTCCCCAGTCTCAAAGGAAAAGGCGTCCTGCCTGCTCTCCAAGCCTATCCGTAGGTGCTCTAGAACCCATCCTGGTTTATATTTTCCAGGCTTCTTCCCTCTATCCCTTTTCAGTCTTCTACCTGTCCTCCACCTCCCCTCCCCTCCCCACCCTTTATGCTCCATCCTCTTCCCCTCCCCATCCTATTACCCTCCCCCTCTACTTTTCTGCCAGGTCTTTTTCTGGTCTCTATTCTTTTCCATTGATCTATTTGTCTATTCTCTTAAGAATACCACACTATCTTGATTACTGTAGCTTTATAGTAAGTCTTGAAGTTAGGTAATATCAGTGCTCTGACTTTGTCTGTCTTCTGACTTTGCTTTCTCCTTCAGTATTGTGTTGGCTATAGAATTAGTTTGTTGATATCCATACAATCATTTGCTGGAATTTTGATTGAGATTGTGTTGCAATCTATAGGTCAAGTTGTGAAGAATTGACGTCTTGATAATATTGAGCTTTCCTACCCATGATCATTGAACATCTCCCTATTTATTTGGTTCTTCTCTGATTTTATAAATTTAGAGTTTTTAGTTTTCCTCATAGATCTTGAACGTATTTTGTTAGATTTATATAAAAATACAGGCTGGTTGTGGTGATTCACGCCTGTAGTCCCAGCACTTTGAGAGGCCAAGGCGGGTGGATTGCTTGAGGTTAGGCATTGGAGACCAGCCTAACCAACATGGCAAAACCCTGTCTCTACTAAAAGTACAAACAACAACAAAAAAAATTAGCCAGGTGTGGTGGGGGGCACCTGTGATCCCAGCTACTCAGGTAGCTGAGGCAGGAGAATCGCTTGATCCCAGGAGGAGAAGATTGTAGTGAGCCAAGATCACACCACTGAACTCCAGCCTGGGCAACAGAGCAAGACTCTGTCTCAAAAATAAAAGATGTATATCAAAATGTTTTCATTTAGGCTTTTCCTGCTATCTTGGATCCTGCTGAGAACAAGACTTCTAAAAGGAAACCTGTCTGGAAGGCTGTGGTCCAAGGCCATTTTTGCTGGCTATAAGCAGAGTCTCCAGAATCAAAGAGAGCACACAGCTTTTCTTAAAATTGAAGGTGTTTATACTCAAGATGAAACAGAATTCTATTTGAGCAAGAGATGTGCTTATGTACACAAGGCAAAGAATAACACAATGCCTCCGGGTGGCAAACCAAACAAAACCAGGTAATCTGGGGAAAGGTAACTCGGGCCCACAGAAACAGTGGCGTGGTTTGTGCCAAATTCTGAAGCAATCTTCCTGCTAAGGCTATTGGACACAGAATCGGAGTGATGCTGTACCCTCATGCTGTACCCCTCAAGGATTTAAACTAATGAAAACTAATTTAAATTAGAACCAAATAAATTTGTGCTCTTGTTAAAAAAAAAAAAAAATTGGCCGGGCGCGGTGGCTCACGCCTGTAATCCCAGCACTTTGGGAGGCCGAGGCGGGTGGATCACGAGGTCAAGAGATCGAGACCATCCTGGTCAACATGGTGAAACCCCGTCTCTACTAAAAATACAAAAAATTAGCTGGGCATGGTGGCGCGTGCCTGTAATCCCAGCTACTCAGGAGGCTGGGTTCAGGCAATTCTCCTGCCTCAGCCTCCTGA
>NW_022436952.1:37862863-37864987 GCF_009761245.1 Sapajus apella
ATCCCAGCACTTTGGGAGGCTGAGGCGGGTGGATCACATGAGGTCAGCTGTTCAAGACCAGCCTGACCAACGTGAAGAAACCCCATCTTTACTAAAAATACAAAATTAGCTGGGCGTGGTAGGTGCATGCCTGTAATCCCAGCTACTTGGGAGGCTGAGGCAGAAAAATTGCTTGAGCTTGGGAGGCGGAGGTTGCAGTGAGCTGAAATCATGCCAATGCACTCCAGCCTGGGCAACAAGATCGAAACTCCGTATCAGAAAAAAGAAAAATCATCTTGGAGGGTGTCTAACGTAAATAAAATTGTACTTGCTTTTAAATTCAGATTCCACGTGTTCATTGCTGTTATATAGGAAAGCCATTGGCATTTTTTCAGAGACAGTGTCACTGTGTTGCCCAGGCTGGAATGCAGTGGCTATTCATAGGTGTGATCATGATGCACTGTAGCTTTTTTTTTTTTTGAGGTGATATCTCACTCTGTTGCCCAGGCTGGAGTGCAGTGGTGCAATCTCGGCTCACTGCAACCCTTGCCTCCCTGGCTTAAGCAATTCTCCTTCTTCAGCCTCCCAAGAAACTGGGACCACATGCACGCCACCATATCCAGCTAATTTTTGTATATTTTGTAGAGATGGAGTTTCACCATGTTGCTCAGGTTGATCTCAAACTCCTGGACTCAAGTGATCTGTGCTCCTCAGCCTCCCAAAGTGCTGGGATTACAGAGATGAGCCACTGCATGGGGCCTATTGCAGCCTTGAACCCCTGGGCTCAAATTATTCTCCTGCCTCTGCCTCCCATGTAGCTGTGACTACAGGCTGGTGCCACTGCACCTGGCTGACTTTTGTATACTAACCTTGCATCCTGCAACTATAATCACTTGCTATAATTGCTTATTAGTTCCAAGTGTTTTTTTTTTTGTCATTTATTTCCAATTTTCTACATATATAATCATGTCATCTGTGACAAAGATGATTTTATTTTATCCTTCCCTTTACTATTTTTTTTTTTTTTTTGAGACAGAGTCTCACTCTCTTGCCCAGGCTGGAGTGCAGTGGCATGATCTTGGCTCACTGCAACCTCCGCTTCCTGGGTTCAAGCAATTCTTCTGCCTCAGCCTCCCAAGTAGCTGGGACTACAGGCATGCGTCACCATGCCCGGCTAATTTTTGTATTTTTATAAGAGACAGGGTTTTACCACATTGGCCAGGCTAGTCTCAAACTCCTGACCTCGTGATCCACCCACCTTGGTCTCCTTAAATGCTGGTATTACAGGTGTGAGCCACCTCGCCTGGCCCCTTTACTATGTTTTAATTAGGTTGTCTTTTTATTATGAGTTGTAAGATTCTTTAGATATTATAGATATAAATCCCTTTTAAGATATATGATTTGTGGCTGGGTGCGGTGGCTCACACCTGTAATCCAAGCACTTTGGAGGCCAAGTTGGGTGGATCACCTGAGATTAGGAGTTCAAGACCAGCCTGACCAACATGGTGAAACCCCGTCTTTTTTTTTTTTTTTTTTTTTTTTTTGAGACGGAGTTTCGCTCTTGTTACCCAGGCTGGAGTGCAATGGCGCTATCTCGGCTCACCGCAACCTCCGCCTCCCGGGTTCAGGCAATTCTTCTGCCCCAGCCTCCTGAGTCGCTGGGATTATAGGCACGCGCCACCATGCCCAGCTAATTTTTTGTATTTTTTTTTTTTAGTAGAGACGGGGTTTCACCATGTTGACCAGGATGGTCTCGATCTCTTGACCTCGTGATCCACCCGCCTCGGCCTCCCACAGTGCTGGGATTACAGGCTTGAGCCACCACGCCCGGCCGAAACCCCGTCTTTTAAAAAAAAAAAAAAGATGTGATTTGTATGGCCAGGTGCAGTGGCTCACGCCTGTAATCCCTGGGCTTTGGGAGCCCAAGGCAGGCAGATCAGCTGAGGCCAGGAGTTCGAGACCAACCTGGGCAACATGAGGAAACCCTATCCCTACTAAAGATACAAAAATTAGCTGGATGTGGTAGCGCATGATTGTAATTCCACTTAGGAGGCTGAGGCATGATAATCACTTGAACCGGGAGGTAGAGGTTGTAGTGAGCTAAGATTGCACCACTGCACTCCAGCCTGGGCGACAGGGTAAAAC
>NW_022436952.1:37865387-37866389 GCF_009761245.1 Sapajus apella
CGGCTCACCGCAACCTCCGCCTCCCGGGTTCAGGCAATTCTTCTGCCCCAGCCTCCTGAGTCGCTGGGATTATAGGCACGCGCCACCATGCCCAGCTAATTTTTTGTATTTTTTTTTTTTTAGTAGAGACGGGGTTTCACCATGTTGACCAGGATGGTCTCGATCTCTTGACCTCGTGATCCACCCGCCTCGGCCTCCCACAGTGCTGGGATTACAGGCTTGAGCCACCACGCCCGGCCGAAACCCCGTCTTTTAAAAAAAAAAAAAAGATGTGATTTGTATGGCCAGGTGCAGTGGCTCACGCCTGTAATCCCTGGGCTTTGGGAGCCCAAGGCAGGCAGATCAGCTGAGGCCAGGAGTTCGAGACCAACCTGGGCAACATGAGGAAACCCTATCCCTACTAAAGATACAAAAATTAGCTGGATGTGGTAGCGCATGATTGTAATTCCACTTAGGAGGCTGAGGCATGATAATCACTTGAACCGGGAGGTAGAGGTTGTAGTGAGCTAAGATTGCACCACTGCACTCCAGCCTGGGCGACAGGGTAAAACTCTGTATCAAAAAAAAAAAAAAAAAAAAAAAGATATATGACTTGAAAATATTTTCTCCTATTTTGAGAGGTGTCTACTTTCTAGATGCCTTTCACTGAAGAAGAAATTTTTAAATTTTGATGAAATTCGCTTTATTTTATTTTGCTGCTTTGTGCTTTTAGGTTCATATCTAAGAAGATTTTAACTAATTCAAGTTCCCAAAGACAAATTTCTATATTTTCTTCCAAGATTTTCTATTGTTTCAGCTTTACAGTTAGGTCTGTGGTCTATTTTGAGTTAAATTTTTGTGGACAGGGCTGGGAAAGGCTCCAATTTTATTCTTTTATATATGGATATCTAGTTGTCCTAGAACAGTTCGTTGGAAAGACTTTTCTTTTTTTTTTTTTTTTTTTTTTTTTTTTTTTGTTTTACCCTGTCGCCCAGGCTGGAGTGCAGTGGTGCAATCTTAGCT
>NW_022436952.1:37866489-37874175 GCF_009761245.1 Sapajus apella
GACGGGGTTTCACCATGTTGACCAGGATGGTCTCGATCTCTTGACCTCGTGATCCACCCGCCTCGGCCTCCCAAAGTGCTGGGATTACAGGCGTGAGCCACCGCGCCCGGACGGAAAGACTTTTCTTTTCCCCATTGACTCATCTGGCTCTCTTGTTGAAAAGCAAGTGACCATAAATTCGAGAGTTCATTTTTCTACTTAGAACTGAAAAACATACTTTTTTTTTTTTTTTTTTTTTTTGAGACAGAGTCTCACTCTGGTACCCAGGCTGGAGTGCAGTGGTGCGACCTCGGCTCACTGCAACCTCCACCTCCTGGATTCAAGTGATTCTCCTTGCCTCAGCCTCCTAAGTAGCTGGGATTACAGGTGCTCACCATTATACCTAACTAATATTTGTGTTTTTAGTAGACGGGGTTTCACCTTGTTAGCTGGGCTTGTCTTGAACTCCTTACCTCAGGTGATCTGCTTGCCTCGGGCTCCCAAAGTGTGGGATTACAGGTGTGAGCCACTGCACCTGGCCCATACTTATTTTTAAAAAGCAGGCCGGGCGTGGTGGCTCACGCCTGTAATCCCAGCACTTTGGGAGGCCGAGGCGGGTGGATCACGAGGTCAAGAGATGGAGACCATCCTGGCCAACATGGTGAAACCCCGTCTCTACTAAAACTACAAAAAATCAGCTGGGCATGGTGGTGCGTGCCTGTAATCCCAGCTACTCAGGAGGCTGAGGCAGGAGAATTGCCTGAACCCAGGAGGCGGAGGTTGCGGTGAGCCGAGATCGCGCCATTGCACTCCAGCCTGGGTAACAAGAGCGAAACTCCGTCTCAAAAAAAAAAATAAATAAATAAAAAGCAGCTCAGGAACCTTTCCAACTTCCCGTTCTTCCAGTTACAATCCGAGTTAGGTTCTCCTTATTTTCTGCCCCATGGCATCCAGTGCTTACCTTATTACAGCACTCCATTATCATAGCTTGGTTGCTGCTTATTGTCTACTTTCCTATGAAATTGCAAATTATTTGAGGGCAGGGATTTGCCTAGTCCACCTTTGAATCCTCCCAGTCTATCACAGGTCTAGTTATTGACAAAGTTTTTTTGTCTTTACTAAAAAGACAAAACAGTGGCCGGGCGCGGTGGCTCAAGCCTGTAATCCCAGCACTTTGGGAGGCAGAGGCGGGTGGATCACGAGGTCAAAAGATCGAGACCATCCTGGTCAACATGGTGAAACCCCGTCTCTACTAAAAATACAAAAAATTAGCTGGGCATGGTGGTGCGTGCCTGTAATCCCAACTACTCAGGAGGCTGAGGCAGGAGAATTGCCTGAACCCAGGAGGCGGAGGTTGCGGTGAGCCGAGATCGCGCCATTGCACTCCAGCCTGGGTAACAAGAGCGAAACTCCGTCTCAAAAAAAAAAAAAAAAAAAGAAAAAACAGTTTTACTCTGTTGCCCAGGTTGGAGTGCAGGGACAACCTTGGCTCACTGCAACCTCTGCCTCCTGGGTTCAAGTGATTCTTATGCCTCAGTCTCCCCAGTAGCTGGAATACAGGCACACAACACACACCTGGTTAATTTTTGTATTTTTTTAGTAGAGAAGTGGTCTTACCATGTTGGCCAGGCTAGTCTCGAACTCCTGACCTCAATCGATCTGCCTGTCTCTACTTCTCAAAGTGTTGGGATTATAGGTGTGAGCCACTGAGCCTGACCCTCAGGTCTATTGAATTTAAAAATAAATTTTAGGCTGGGCTTAGTAGCTCATGCCTATAATCTCAGCACTTTGGGAGGCCGAGGTGGGCAGATAGCTTGAGTCTAGGAGTTCAAGACCAGCCTGGGCATTATGGTGAAATCTGATCTCTACAAAAAAATTAGCCGGGGTGGTGGCACATGCCTGTAGTCCCAGATACTCCCAGATAGGAAGCTAAGGTGGGAGGATTGCTTGGGCCCAGGAGGTTGAGGCTGCAGTGAACTGTGACTGTGCCACTGCACTCCAGCCTTGGGTGACACAGTGAGATCTTATCTCAAAAAACTACAATGAGATAACATTTCACACCCATCAGTATGGCTATTACTAAAAAACAGAAAACAAGAAATGTTTTTGAGGTTACAGAAAAATTGGAACCCTCATGCATTACTGGTGGGAATGTAGAATGATATCAGACTATGGAAAACAGTATGGCAGTTCCTCAAAAACATAAACATAAAATTACCATATGGAGGCCGGGCGCGGTGGCTCAAGCCTGTAATCCCAGCACTTTGGGAGGCTGAGGCGGGTGGATCACGAGGTCAAGAGATCAAGCCCATCCTGGTCAACACGGTGAAACCCCGTCTCTACTAAAAATACAAAAATTAGCTGGGCATGGTGGCGCGTGCCTGTAATCCCGGCTACTCAGGAGGCTGAGGCAGGAGAATTGCCTGAACCCAGGAGGCGGAGGTTGCGGTGAGTCGAGATCGCGCCATTGCACTCCAGCCTGGGTAACAAGAGCGAAACTCCGTCCCAAAAAAAAAAAAAAAAAAATTACCATATGGTCCAGCAATTATGCTTTTAGGACCCGAAAGAATTGAAAGCAGGGTCTTGAAGAGATATCTGTACACCCATGCTCATAGCAATATTATGCACAATAGCCAAAAGGTGGAAATGCAAATATCCATGAACAGATACATGAATAAACAAAATATGGTGTATATATATATATATATATATATACAGAATGTTATCCCACCTTTAAACATAATGAAATTATTTTCCTTCCTTGCTTCAGGCCCCCCATATGCAAGTAAGGAGTGAAATTCTGATATATGCTGCAGTGTGGATGAACCTTGAAGACATTGTGCTAAGTAAACTAAGCTTGTTGGCTGGGAGCAATGGCTCATGCCTGTAATCCCAGCACTTTGGGAGGCTGAGGGAAACGGATCACTTGAGGCCAGGAGTTCAATTCCAGCCTGGCCAATATGAAGAAACCCTGTCTCTACAGAAAAATACAAAAATTAACCAGGTCTGATGGCATTCACCTGTAATCCCCAGTTACTTGGAAGGCTGAGGCAGGAGAATTGCCTGAATCCTGGAGGCAGAGGTTGCAGTGAGCTGAGATTGTGCCACTGCACTCCAGCCTGGGCTTTCTTGAAAACAAAAAACAAAACAGGCCGGGCGCGGAGGCTCACGCCTATAATCCCAGCACTTTGGGAGGAGGAGGCGGGTGGATCACGAGGTCAAGAGATCGAGACCATCCTGGTCAACAAGGTGAAACTTCGTCTCTACTAAAAATACAAAAATTAGCTGGGCATGATGGTGCGTGCCTGTAGTCCCAGCTACTCGGGAGGCTGAGGCAGGAGAATTGCTTGAACCCAGGAGGCGGAGGTTGCGGTGAGCCGAGATCGCGCCATTGCACTCCAGTCTGGGCAACAACAGCGAAACTCCGTCTCAAAAAAAAAAAAAAAAGAAAAGAAAACAAAACAATATACACACACAACTTTAATGGCCGCCATTGCTCTAAAATGAAATCTAAGCATCCTTATATGACTACAAGCAACTATGTGATTGTGCCCTTGCCTTTCCAATCACATCATATATCACTCCCCTCCTCTCTCATTATCTTTAGCCACTATGGTCGCCTTGTTTGTGCTACTGTCCACTTTCCTGCTTGGAATACACTTCACTAGTGTTGCAGGTTTATTTTTGTCTTGTCTTTTAGGTCTCAGCTCATGTCACTCACTCAAAGAGGCATCCCTTTAACACAGTAGTTCTAAGGTGGGGGCAATTTTGACCCCCAGAGATTTGGCAATGTCTAGAAAGCTATTTGATAGTCCCAACTGTAGGGATTGTATGTTATGGCGTGTAGTGGTTAGAGGCCAGGGATGTTACAGTACTAAATATCCTGTAATACAGGACAGCCCCTTGCAAGAAAGAATTATCTAGCCCAAAATGTCAATAGTGCAGAGGTTGGGAAAGCCTACAAATAGTACTTTAAATAACACCCTACTTAAAATGACTCTATTTAATTGCTTTGTTTATTTCTTTCACAGCGCTTACCACAATGTGAATTTATTTATTTTTTATTTGTTAATTCTTTACTTGTTCCATTACAATGTAAGTTTCTAAGTTTCTCTTTTTTTTTTCTTATTTTTTTTTGAGACGGAGTCTTGCTCTGTTGCCAGGCTGGAGTGGAATGGTGCAATCTCAGCTTACTGCAACCTCCGCCTCCTGGGTTCAAGCAATTCTCCTGCCTCAGCCTACCAAGTAGTTGGGACTACAGGCACATGCCACCACACCCAGCTAATTTTTGTATTTTAGTAGAGATGGGGCTTCATCATGTTGGCCAGGATGGTTTGGAGCTCTTGACCTTGTGATTCACCCTCGTTGGCCTCCCAAAGCTCTGGGATTACAGGATTGAGCCACCATGCACGGCCTAAATATAAGTTTTATAAAGTCAAGATTCTCACTTGCGGCCAGGTGTGGTGGCTCACGCCTGTAATCCCAACACTTTGGGAGGTTGGGGTGGCAGAATCACTTGTGTCCAGGAGTTTGAGATCAGCATGGACAACAAAATGAGAAGCCCCTCATCTCTACTAAAAAGAAGAAAAAAATACCCTCTTGGGTGGCATTCACCTTTGATCCCAGCTACTCATGAAGCTGAGGCAGGAGGATTGCTTGAGCCTCAGGAGATTGAGGCTGCAGTGAGCCATGGTTGTGCCACTGCACTCTAGCCTGGGTGACACAGTGACACCCTGTTTCAAAAAAAAAAAAAATTTCGGCTGGGCATGGTGGTTCACACCTGTAATCCCAGCACTTTGGGAGGACGAGGCAGGCGGATCACCTGAGATCCAGAGTGCGAGACCAGCCTGACCAACGTGAAGAAATATCGTCTCTACTAAAAACACAAAATTAGGCCAGGTGTGGTGGCTCATGCCTGTAATCTCAGCACTTTGGGAAGCCAAGGTGGGCAGATCACAAGGTCAGGAGTTCGAAAACAGCCTAGCCAATATGGTGAAACCCCATCTCTACTAAAAATACGAAAAAATTAGCCGGCTGTAGTGGCATGTAATCCCAGCCACTCAGGAGGCTGAGGCAGGATAATTGTTTGAACCCAGGATGCAGAGGTTGCAGTGACCCAAGGTCATGCCACTGCACTCCAGCCTGAGCAACAAAGTGAGACTCTGTCTCAAAACAACAACAACCAAAAACAACAACAAAAAACAAAATTAGCCGGGCATGGTGGTGCATGCCTGTAATCCGAGCTACTCAGGAGGCTGAGGCAAGAGAATCATTTGAACCAGGAAGCGGAGGTTGTGGTGAGCTGAAATTGTGCCATTGAACTCCAGTCTGGGTGACAGAGTGAGAGATTCTGTCTCAAAAAAAAAATTGCCAGCTGGGTGCAGTGGCTCAGGCCTGTAATCCCAGCATTTTGGGAGGCTGAGGCAAGTGGATCACCTGAGGTCAGGAGTTCAAGACCATCCTGGCCAACATGGTGAAAATTTTTGTATTTTTTTTGTACTAAAAATACAAAAATTAGCTAAGTGTGGTGGTGCGTGCCTGTGATCCCAGCTACTCAGGAGGCTGAGTCAGGAGAATTGCTTGAACCCAGTAGGCAGAGGTTGCAGTGAGCCCAGATTTTACCGCTGCACTCCAGCCTAGGAAAAAAACAAAAATCCAAATAAAAAAAAAAAAAAAAAAAAAAAAAAGCCTTGATCACTGCTGAACGAATGAATGAATGAATGAATGAATCCCATACACCTGTAACTGCTCAACACACTTTTCCCATTAAAGCTCTAGTTTACAAATTGATTTACTTCATTTCCCCACAAAGCATCTCTTTTTATTCATTACTTCAACCAATATTTTGGGGACACCAATTATGTGCTAAGCAATGAGCTAGGTGCTGGGTAGATAATAGGGAATAAGAAGTAGCCCTTGGTCCCAAAGAGCTTGTAAGTCAAAGGTTAATTTGGGAGTGATACATCTAATTAAAAGGCCACTTATAATTTGGGCTGCTATGGGGGGTCAAGGAGAAAACATGGTCTCCGCTCTCAAGGTGCTTATTTGTTCTGGGGGTGGCAGTGAGGAATGAAAGATGTACATAAGCAACCACGAATGCCAGAAAAGCACACAAATAAGAAAAGCAAGATCTCTACCAGCTCTGAGAATCGGAGAGGGCTTTGTGGAAGAGGTGCTGTTTGGTTTGAGACATATAGGAAGACAGATGAGAGTTTAATAAAATAGAAGGAGGAAATGGAGAGAAGGGGAGAGGACATTCCAGGCAGAAAGAATGTCAAGAGCCAAGGCACAGAAATGTGTGTGCCAGGAACAAGTAGACGTGTTTGGCTAAAGCACAGGAGGCCAGTGAGAGCTTAGGCTAGAAAGAGAGACTGGGCCCAAACTGGGTCAGTTGAATAAGAATACGAATGACCCAAATCTTGCCCATATTTCCTATAATTTAGAGCAGTATTTCCCTCATGCACACAAGGAAAGGGAGGCTTAGAGAAATTTGGTGACTCAGCTAGTCACTAGTAGACGAGTATGTCTTTGATTGTCAGGATTTCCAAGAGGTTCCTGGCTTACCATACTTCCCAGGAGCTCAATATGACAACACCCGTAAAGGGACAGAGTTCACGATATATAGTAGAGACACTTCTTGTCCCAGTGTATGAACAAACAATATATTGCCAGATTTTATTTTTTCTGGGGGTGGGGCGGGGAATGGCTCAGAGGCAGTTTCCTTTTGTCCCAAGGTATGGTAGAAATAGGTGTAAGCTAATGAAGGGAAGGATGAGGAAGCAGGAGGGGGACCAAAGAACGGAAAGAATAGGTCAGTTTGTTTGATAAACAAGCTATGCTGAAGTATTTATTTGCAAATTTTCAGTTGCCATAGCAATTGGATGCTGCTCTTTCCACTGTTCCTCCTTTTATCCTTTGCATGGCCTTTAAAGTCGTTTCCTAGGCAGATGTAGTTCTTGCCGTTTATCTTAAAGAAGATTTTGGAACATTTCTTTCCTTCTGCTTTTCCTCTTCTCTTTGTGACGTCTGGTCCAGCCACTCATCTGGGAAGAGCTGGAGGGCACCGACCATTTCAGGAACAGGACCTTAGGAGCAAAGGGACACTACCAAGCCTGGTGTGAGTTGAAATGCTTGGTTGCTGACTTCTAGAGCAGCCCAGCATTAAATGATAAGTGTAGGGATTAAGCAAGGTGTAGAATGACTTTAAAAGACCCCATGCAGGTTATAAATAGTATAGTCAAGTCCAGGTGTGGTAGCTCACGCCTGTAATCCCAGCACTTCGGGAAGCCAAGGTGGGCAGATCACCTGAGGTCAGGAGTTCGAGACCAGCCTGGCCAACATGATGAAATCTCATCTCTACTAAAAATACAAAAAGTAGCCAGGTGTGGTGGTGGGTGCCTGTACTCCCAGCTACCCAGGAGGCTGAGGCAGGAGAGTTGCCTGAACTTGGGAGGCAGAGGTTGCAGTGAGCCGAGATTGCGTCACTGCACTCCAACCTGGGTGACAGAGCGAGAGTCCACCTCAAAAAAAATCCAACCCCCCCCCCAAAAAAAAACAGTATAGTCAAAAATTCTCTGAACTTCAGGGTGAGAATTTCCCCATCAGGCGAGGACAACAATGATTATGAGTATCATACGTCTTATCCCACTGAATCCTCACAACAACCCTGTCTGCCTAGCTTAGCTAATATTTATTGAGCACTTACTT
>NW_022436952.1:37874275-37880185 GCF_009761245.1 Sapajus apella
CTCAGCCTCCCAAAGTGCTGGGATTACAGGCTTGAGCCACCGCGCCCCGCTATCCTTATTTCAAAATGAAAGAAAACAACATAAAGTTAATAATTATTGAACACACGATATGTGTTAAGCACTTGACATGCATTTTCCCATGATAAACCTTTGAAAAAAATGGTCTGCATTTTTTTTTTTTTTTTTTTAGATGGATTTTTGCTCTGTCGCCCAGGCTGGAGTGCAGAGGTGTGATCACAGCTCACTGCAACCTCCACCTCCTGGGTTCATGGGATTCTCCTGCCTCAGTCTCCTGTGCAACTGGGATTATTGGCACATGCCACTCCGCCCAGCTAATTTTTGTATTTTTAGTGGAAATGGGGTTTTGCCATGTTGGCCAGGCTGGTCTCGAACTCCTGATCTCAAATAATTCACCCACAGTTCCTTGGCCTCCCAAAGTGCTAGGATTACAGGTGTGACCCACCACACCCAGCCTGATCTATTATTTTGTTTATTTTATTTTATTTTTTAGAGACAGGGGTCTTGCTCTGTCACCTAGATTAGAGTGCAGTGGTGTGATCATAACTCAAAGTAGCCTCAAATCCCTGGCTCAAGCAATCCTCCTGCCTAAGCCTTGGGAGTAGCTGGGACTAGAGGCGTATGCCACCATGCCTGGCTAGTGTTGTAAAATTTTGTCCTAGAGACATGGTCTCATTATGTTGTGCAGGCTGGTCTCAAACTTCTGAGCTTGGACAATCCTTCTGCCTTGGCCTCCCAAAGGGTTGAGATTACAGGTGTGAACCCCTGCACTTGGCCTGGTCTGTATTTTACTGTGTCTGGCCTAGGTGATGTATTACTGAGAGCAAATAGCTTGCTCAATTCTACATAAGTAAGAAGAAGAAGCGGATTGAAAGCTAGTCTCTCTAATTACAAAGCTCATGAGCTTAAACACTCCAAAAATAGAAATGGAAGTTCAGAGAGTTTAAGGGACTTGCTCAAGATTTCACAGCCCACAGTTGAAGAATGATATCTGAATCCAGGTTTGTCTGTTTCCAGAATTGAAATGCTAACATTTTCTAGTGTGAAAAATAATGAAAAATAATTTCTCCTCTGATTTGGAGCTAATTCCGAAAGCAGAGCAATCTAACTGGGCTTTATTTCACTGTACTCTTTAAATATAGCTCCCCCAAAGTTAGTCTGTAAATCACTAGCCAGACTTTTTGATATCTACCTGCTACACTATAAACTTGCAGAACAAATGGTTCTTATTCGGAAGCCGTGTATCACCTAGTTAGGGGAACGAGGCATTTAAAAAGGAGAGGAGGAAGGGATGAGGCAGGCAGACAGATAGGAAGAAAAGAAGAAAGTGAGGGAATAAAACTAGTAGTACAAGAGAAGGAACAGAACACAATATTCACTTTTTTTTTTTTTTTTTCTGAGGTGGAGTTTCACTCTGTCGCCCAGGATGAGGTGCAGTGACATGATCTCAGCTCACTTCAGCCTCTGCCTCCCAGGTTCAAGCAATTCTCATGCCTCAGGCCTCCTGAGTAGCTGGGACTACTACAGGCGTGCACCACCATGACCTGGATATTTTTTTTTTTAGTAGAGACAAAGTTTTACCATGTTGGCCAAGCTTGTCTTGAACTCCTGATCTCAAGTGATCCACCCACCTCAGCCTCCTAAAGTGCTGGGGATTGCAGGCATGAACCGCTGCACCTGGCCAGGAGTATTTACTTTTCTCTTCAACTTCTAGGGCTAGAGGAGATGAACTTTTACTACCTACATTTTGTAAGTGAAACCAGAGTAGATTTTGCTACTAGCTGGTGACTGTTCTAACTTAGTGTTTTTTATTTATTTTTATTTTTATTTATTTTTGAAACAGGGTCTTGCTCTGTCGCTGGAGTGCAATGGCAGAGTCATGGCTCACTGCAGCCTTGACCTCTTGGGTTCAATTAAAAAAAATTTTTTTTTTGTAGAGATGAGGTCTCTCTATATTGTCCAGGCTGGTCTTGAACTCCTGGGCTCAAGTGATCCTCCCGCCTTGGCTTCTCAAAGTGCTGGCATTACACAGGCTTGAGCCACCGCTCCCAGCCTCAACCCTTTTCAAATTTTAATGTGAAGATGAATCTCCTGGGAGGATCTTGTTAAAAGCAGATGCTGATTCAGTAGGTCTAGGGTGAGGGGTGAGATTCTTTCTTTCTTTCTCTCTCCTTCCTTCCTGCCTTCCCTCCTTCCCTCCTTCCCTTCTTTTCTTTCTTTCTTTTTTTTTCTATTCTTTTCTTCCAGCAGACTCTCATTCTATAGCCCAACTGGAGTGCAGTAGCCCTACCTTGGCTCACTGCATCACTGCAACCTCTGCCTCCTGGGTTCAAGCAATTCTCCCACCTCAGCCTCTCAAGTAGCTGGGATTACGCATGTGTCACTACGCCCAGCTAATTATTGTATTTTTAGTAGAAATGAGATTGTACCATGTTGGCTAGGCTAGTCTCCTGACCTCATGTGATCTGCCCAACTGGGTTTCCCAAAGTGCTGGGATTACAGGTGTGAGACACCACGTCTGACCTGAGATTCTGTATTTCCTTTTTTTTTTTTGAGACTGAGTCTTGTCCTGTTGCCCAGGCTGGAGTGTAGTGGCACGATCTCGGCTCACTGCAACTACTGCCTGGGTTAGAGCAATTCTCGTGTCTCAGCCTCCCAAGTATCTGGGATTCCAGGCATGCGCCACCACTCCCAGTTAATTTTTGTGTTTTTAGGAGAGATGGAGTTTCATCATGTTGGCCAGGCTGGTCTCGATCTCCTGACCTCAGGTGATCCACCCGCATTGGCCTCCCAAAGTGCTGGGATTACAGGCGTGAGCCACCGCGCCCGGCCGTGTATTTCGGTCAGGATCCCAGATGATATTGATGATACTGGTCTGTGGACTAGCAATGCTCTAGCTTAAGTGTTGTTAAATTTAGTTAAATTTACATGTATAATATCTTAGCTTGTTTGGCATGCTGTAGCAAAACACCTGATACTGGGTAATTTATAAAAAACAGAAATTTACTACTCACAGTTCTAGAGGCTTCCGAGCCCAAGATCAAGATGCCAGCAGACTTGACATCTGGCAAGGGCCCCTGTTCCTCAGAAACAGCACTTTGTCTATGTTCTCACGTGGCACAAGGACAGAAAGCTCCCTCAGACTTCCTTTATATGGGCACTAATCTCATTCTCAAGGGCTCTGCCATTTCCTTCCTCCCTCCCTCCCTCCCTTCCTTTCTCCCCCGCTCCCTTCCTCCCTCCCTCCCTCCCTCCCTCCCTTCCTTCCTTCCTTCCTTCCTTCCTTCCTTCCTTCCTTCCTTCCTTCCTTCCTTCCTTCCTTCCTTCCTTTCCTTCCTTCCTTCTTTCTTTCTTGATAGGGTCTCACACTATTGCCCAGGCTGGAGTACAGTAGTGCAACCATAGCTCATTGCAGCCTCCAACTCCTGGACTCAAGTGATCCTCCCACCTCAGCCTCCCAAGTACCTGGGACTACAAGTGTGAGCCACCCTGCCTAGTTAATTTTTAAAAATTTTTATTCATTTATTTATTCCAGACAGAGTCTTGCTTCATTTCCCAGGCTAGAGTGCAGGGGCATGATCATGGCTCACTGCAGCCTCGACCTCTTGGGTTGAAGCAATCCTCCTGCTTCAGCCTTCTGAGTAGCTGAAACTACAGGTGCATGCCACCATGGCTGGTTAATTTTTGTATTTTTTTGCAGAGACAGGGTTTTGCCATGTTGCCCAGGCTGGTCTCGGACTCCTGGGCTCAAGCAGTTCACCTGCTTGACCCTCCCAAAGTGCTAGGACTACAGGCATGAGCCATGGTGTTGGGCCTATTTTTTTTGTTTTTTAGAGACAAGGTCTTGTTATGTTGCTCAGCTCATCTTGAACTCCTGGCCTCAAGCCCTCTTCCCCCCTCAGCCTCGTGAGTTGCTGGCATTACAGGCATAAGTCACCACACCCAGCTCCAGCTCCACCCCTTAATTCCATGACCTTAGGGGTAGCATTTCAACATAGGTTTTTTTTCTTTGAGACAGTCTTGCTCTGTTGCCTAGGCTAGAGTGCAGTGGTGATCTCGGTTCACTGCAACCTCTGCCTCCTGGGTTCAAGCGATTCTCATGCTTCAGCCTCCTGAGTAGCTGGGACTATAGGTGCGCACCACCATGCCCAGCTACTTTTTGTATTTTCTTAGTAAATTTAGGGTTTCAACATGTTGGCCAGGGTGGCCTCGAACTCCTGACCTTAAGTGATCTGCCTGCCTCAGCCTCCCAAAGTGTTGGGATACAGGTGTGGGCCACTGCACCCAGCCTCGACATATGAATTTTGAGGGGATACATATATTCTGATGATAGCAGACATACATCCTGTAGCTCATATAGGGACTGGGAGCAGCAACAATCCAATAGCAATGACCACACCAGGTGCCCATATCTTGGTTTCTGTTTTTTTCATTTTTGTTTTGTAGAGATGAGGTTTTGCCATGTTGCCCAGGCTGGCCTTGAACTCAAGCGATTCACCCACCTCGGTCTCCCAGAGGGCTGAGATTACAGGTGTGAGCTGCTGTGCCCAGCCCATATCTTGGTTTCTATACAGTATTCTCTGTTAAAAGATATCAAGGATGCTGGGAAATATGGCTTATTCCAGGTCTGGGATATGAAAAGTACAAGATAAGCTTGGAATAATATAGTGTGCCAAAATAAGATAGTATTCAAAGAATAATGGGAGCATGTCCAACAACATGGAAGCTAGCTCTATGGGATTAAATCAGGGACAATAAGAGCATCAAAATAAATAATAGAGGCCAGGTTCGGTGGCTCACACCTGTAATCCCAGCACTTTGGGAGGCCAAGGCGGGTGGATCATGCGGTCAGGAGATCGAGACCATCCTGGCTAATATGGTGAAACCCCGTCTCTACTAAAAAGTACAAAAATTAGCTAGGTCTGTAGTCCCAGCTACTCAGAAGGCTGATGCAGAAGGATTGCTTGAACCAGGAGGTGGAAATTGCAGTGAGCTGAGATTGCGCTACTGCACTCCAGCCTGGCAACAGAGCAAGATGTCATCTCAAAATAAACAAAGAATTATATAAACTATGAATCTGGCTGGGCATGGTGGCTCACACCTGTAATCCTAGCACTTTGGGAGGCTGAGATGGGCAGGTCACTTGAGGTCAGGAGTTCAAGACCAACCTGCCTAATATGGTGAAACCCCATCTTTACTAACAATACAAAAAATTAGGCTGGTGTGGTGGCATGCACCTGTAGTCCCAGCTTCTTGGGAGGCTGAGGCACAGAATCGTTTGAACCTGGGGAACAAAGATTGCAGTGAGCTGAGATCGTGCTCCTGCATTTCAGCCTGGGCGACAGTGCGAGACTCTGCCTCAAAACAGATAAAAAATCCACAAAAAACCAGCCAGGAAATATTGTGGATACTAAAACTAGTGAGTGAAAATTTGATGAGGAACAGAATATTTGCATAGTCTCAAAATACTTCATAATTTCAAAGTGAAAAAGTAACTTTACAGTGGAGAAACCTGGCAGATAGTACCTTAATCAAGTGATCAAAGTTAACATGAACACTAACAGGACAGATTCAAATTGTGCACACCTGGTAAGATGTAATGAGAAAACACAGCATCACTCCTGTGATAATCTTGCCAAATAAACTCTGACTCTATTCACGAGAAATCATCAGACAAATCCGAATTGAGGAATATTCTACCAAATAATTGGCCTGTAATCTTCAAAACGTAAGATATTGAAAGTCAAGAAAAGATTGAGTGACTCCTGTTGCAGACAAAAGGACACAACTAAATGCAACATATGATCTTGGGTTGAATGCTATAGCTACAAAGGGCATTACGGGGGCAATGGTGGTAGTAATGTATCTGTTAATTTCCTGATTTTGATAGTT
>NW_022436952.1:37880285-37883074 GCF_009761245.1 Sapajus apella
GGAGTTTCGCTCTTGTTACCCAGGCTGGAGTGCAATGGCGCGATCTCGGCTCACCGCAACCTCCGCCTCCTGGGTTCAGGCAATTCTCCTGCCCCAGCCTCCTGAGTAGCTGGGATTACAGGCACGCGCCACCATGCCCAGCTGATTTTTTGTATTTTTAGTAGAGACGGGGTTTCACCATGTTGACCAGGATGGTCTCGATCTCTTGACCTCGTGATCCACCCGCCTCGGCCTCCCAAAGTGCTGGGATTACAGGCTTGAGCCACCGCGCCCGGCAAAAAAAGTAAACTTATAATGTTGAATATATGACTCATTAAAGAGCACCATTATTAATCAATGACATCTATAATGTGTATAGGATATTAGGACCCATGCAGTATATTTTCTTTCTTTCTTTTTTTTGAGATGGAGTCTTGCTGTGTCGCCCAGGCTGGAGTGCAATGGTGTGATCTTGGCTCACCACAACCTCTGCCTCCTGGGTTCAAGAGATTCTCCTGCCTCAGCCTCCCGAGTAGCTAGGACTGTATGCATGTGCCACCATACCTTGCTAATTTTTGTATATTTAGTAGATATGGGATTTCATCATGTTGGCCAACCTGGTTTCGAACTCCTGACCTCAAGTCAGGATTACAGACATGAGCCACTGTGCTGGGCGGTATGATAAACACTTGATAGACACTTTTTGGTTGCCTTCCAAACTATTATTCCCTCCTCCTGCACCCTTTTTTTTTTTTTGAGAAGGATTCTCACTCCGTCTCTGAGGCTGAAGTGCAGTGGTACAATCTCGGCTTACTGCAACCTCCGCCTCCCAGGTTCAAGCAATTCTCCTGCCTCAGCCTCCCAAGTAGGTGGGACTATAGGCACCTGCCACCACACCAGGCTAATTTTTTGTATTTTTAGTAGAGATGGGGTTTCATGATGTTAGACAGGATGGTCTCAATCTCCTGACCTTGTGATCCACCCGCCTGGGCCTCCCAAAGTGCTGGGATTACAGGCGTGAGCCACCATGCCCGGCCCTCTCCTCCCATTTATTTCCTGCTAACAGAATCTCCGTTTTATTGAGATACAGATATCTGGGCCCTTCCTATATCCAGGAGGTGACTTTTCACTGGTCTATGCCAATCACGGGTTAGGCATGAGCCTGTGATATAATTATGGCTAATGATATATAAAAACAGGTCTGCTGGGGGGAGTGAGAATGTCTTTAAGGAAAGATTTTACTTTCTCTTTTCTTCTTTTTTTTAGATGGAGCTTCACTCTTGTTGCCCAGGCTGGAGTGCAACGACGAAATCTTGGCTTACTACAACCTCTGCCTTGAGGATTCAAGCAATTTTCCTGCCTCAGTCTCCTGAGTAGCTGGGATTACAGGCATGTGCCACCACGCTCGGCTAATTTTGTATTTTTAGTAGAGGCGGGGTTTCTCCATGTTGGTCAGGCTGGTGTCAAACTCCCGACCTCAGGTGATCGGCCCGCCTCAGCCTCCCAAAGTGCTGGGATTACAGGCATGAGCCACCATGCCCAGTGAGGAACGATTCTTCATGCTAGTAATAAGACACCTACAGAATGAAATGGTTCTTCTTCTATTTGTTTTTTTTATTTTGGAGGGGGTGGGTAGGGATACAAAATTTCACTCTTTTTTTTTTTTTTTTTTGGGACGGAGTTTCGCTCTTGTTACCCAGGCTGGAGTGCAATGGCGCGATCTCGGCTCACCGCAACCTCCGCCTCCTGGGTTCAGGCAATTCTCCTGCCTCAGCCTCCTGAGTAGCTGGGATTACAGGCACGCATCACCATGCCCAGCTAATTTTTTGTATTTTTAGTAGAGACGGGGTTTCACCGTGTTGACCAGGATGGTCTCGATCTCTTGACCTCGTGATCCACCCGCCTCGGCCTCCCAAAGTGCTGGGATTACAGGCTTGAGCCACCGCGCCTGGCCCCAAAATTTCACTCTTATTGCCCAGGCTGGATCTTGGCTCACTGCAACCTCCACCTCCCGGGTTCAAGTTATTCTCCTGCCTCAGCCTCCCGAGTAGCTTTGACTACAGGTGCATGCCACCACGCCCAGATAATTTTTGTATTTTTAGTAGAGATGGATTTCACCATGTTGGTCAGAATGATCTCGATCTCTTGACCTCATTATCCACCCACCTCAGTCTCCCAAAGTGCTGGGATTACAGGTGTGCCAGGCCAACACTTATTCTTCTAATTGATGTGGTCATGTATACATGTGACACCTGGAATTGCAGCAGTCATCAAGAGACAAGCCTGAGGACAAAAGCCAACACACTGAAGATGGCAGAGCAGAAGAATAGGAAAAAACCTACTCCCTAGGCAAGGTACAGTGGCTCATACCTTTCATCCCAGCACTTTGGGAAGCCGAGATGGGAGGATCATTTTTGATCCCAGGAGTTCAAGACCATTCTGGGCAACCTAGTGAGACCTTATCTCTACCAAAAATACAACAACAAAAGAAGTATCTAGGCATGGTAGTGCATGCCTGTAGTCTCAGTTACTTGGGAGACTTAGATTGGAAGATCACTTGAGCCTGGGAGGTCGAGGCTGCAGTGACCCGTGATCACACCATTGTATTCCGGAGCCTGGGGGACAGAGCAAGATCCTATCTCAAAAAAAAAAAAAAAAAAAAAAAAGGCTGGATGCAGTGGCTCACGCCTGTAATCCCAGAAATTTGGGAGGCTGAGGGGGGCGGATCACAAGGCCAGGAGTTTGAGACCAGCTTGGCCAAGATGATGAAATCCCATCTCTACTAAAAATACAAAAAAAAAAAAAAAAAA
>NW_022436952.1:37883174-37888993 GCF_009761245.1 Sapajus apella
GGTGGCTCACGCCTGTAATCCCAGCACTTTGGGAGGCCGAGGTGGGCAGATCACGAGGTCAGGAGATCGAAACCATCCTGGCTAACACCATGAAACCCCGCCTCTACTAAAAATACAAAAAATTAGCCGGGTGTGGAGGCAAGCACCTGTGGTCCCAGCTACTTGGGAGGCTGAGGCAGGAGAATCGCTTGGACCCAGGAGGCAGAGGTTGCAGCCGAGATCGTGCTACTGCACTCCAGCCTGGGCAACAGAGTGAGACTATGTCTCAAAAAAAAAAAAAAAAAAAAAAAAAAAAGGCCTACATCCTTGATAACATTATTTGCTGCTACAGTGACGAACCCAGTAACTACCCGATCTCCTGCCCATTATGTGTGATAATACATTTTCCTTATTGTTTAAACAATGTGAGCTGGAGTTTTCTGTTACTTGCAACCAAAAGCAACCTAAGTGGACAAAGACAGCCAAGAGAAAATTTCAATCCCCAGGCTTTTTCTGATAGATCTAAGTCCTATAAGAAAACAGCTGTTTGGCAGGGCGCGGTGGCTCACGCCTGTAATCCCAGCACTTTGGGAGGCCAAGGTGGGTGGATCACGAGGTCAGGAGTTAAAGACCAGCCTGGCTAATATGGTGAAACCTGTCTCTACTAAAAATACAAAAATTAGCTGGGCATGGTGGTACATGCTTGTAATCCCAGCTACTACTAGGGAGGTTGAGGCAGAAGAATTGCTTGAATCTGGGAGACGGAGGTTGTAGTAAGCTGAGATCACACCAATGTACTCCAGCCTAGGTTACAGAGTGAGACTTATCTCAAAAAAACAAAAAAAAGAGAGAGAGAAACAGCTGTCTGTCTAGATAAACTAACATATCCTATTTCCACGGATTTGGATGAAGTTTGAGTTCATGGAGGAAGACAGTGAGCCGAACACTTATTTAGCTTATACATGAAGCTTGACATATGGTTCACCTAAACTGGAGTTCAGTGGCACGATCTCCACTCACTGCAACCTCCACCATCTGGGCTTAAGTCATTCTCCTGCCTCAGCCTCTCAAGTAGCTGGGGTTACAGGCACCTGCCACCACTCCTGGCTAATTTTTGTATTTTTAGTAGAGACATGGTCTCAAGTGATCCACCTGCCTCGTCCTCCCAAAGTGCTGGGATTAATGTAGGCATGAGCCACCATGCCTGGCACATTACAAAATTTTTCCTCAAATATTTATAAGGAGCCTTCCATCCTTTGGTATAATATCAATGATATACGAGACGATTTACTCCTTCTCATTCCTGTATCTACTGGCAAACTTTAACATAAAGGTCAGCAATACAAATTTTGTGAATGTTTCCATTAGCTGCATAAAAAATGGATTCTCGGCCAGGTGAGGTGGCTCACACCTGTAATACCAGCACTTTGGGAAGCCAAGGCAGGCGGATCATTTGAGGACAGGAGTTTGAGACCAGCCTGGCCAACTTGGTGAAACCCCATCTCTACTAAAAACACAAAAATTAGCCGGGTGTGTTGGCAGGCGCCTATAGTCCCCGCTACTCGGGAGGCTGAAGTAGGAGAATTACTTAAACCTAGGAGGCAGAGGTTGCAGTGAACTGAGATTGCACCATTGCATTCCAGCCTGAGTGACAGAAGGAGACTCCATCTCATAAAAAAAAAGATTCTTATTAAATAGGCACATCCCTACCTAATCCTTCTTCTTAGTCATGTACTAAAGATTCTGGAAAGGCCTTAGTGTTTCTGCCTAATTTTTAATAATGTTTTCTTGTTGCCCAGGCTGGAGTGCAATGGTGGGATCTCAGCTCACTGCAATCTCCGCCTCTGGAGTTCAAGCGATTCTCCTACCTCGGCCTCCCAAGTAGCTGAGATTACGGGCATGCGCCACCACACCCGGCTAATTTTGTAATTTTAGTAGAGATGGGGTTTCTCCATGTTGGTCAGGCTGATCTCAAACTCCTGATCTTATGATCTGCCCACCTCGGCCTCCCAAAATGCTGGGATTACAGGCGTGAGCCATCGCGCCTGGCTTTTGCTGTGTAATGTTCGACAAATCACATTACTTCTCTGAGCCTCAATTTTCTTGAGATGGAGTCTTGCTCTGTGCCCAGGTTGGAGTGCAGTGGCATGATCGTGGCTCACTGCAACCTCAGCCTCCCAGGTTCAAGTGATTCTCCTGTCTCAGCGTCCCCAGTAGGTGGGAGTACTGGCATGTACCACCACATCCGACTTTTCATATTTTTAGTAGGGATGGGGTTTCACCATGTTGGCCAGGCTGGCCTCGAACTCCTGACCTCAAGTGATTTGCCCACCATGGCTTCCCAAAGTGCTGAGATTTTGGCTTTGGTGTTGGGCAGATCTGTGTTTAAATCCCATCTCTATCGTTTATTATCAGAGTAACTTTGGGTAAGTGACTTTTTTTTGAGGCAGAGCCTTGCTCTGTTGCCCAGGCTGGAGTGCAGTGGCGTGATCTTGGCCCACTGCAACCTCCACCTCCTGGGTTCAGGTGATTCTCTTGCCTTAGCCCCCTGAATAGCTGGGATTACAGGCACCTGCCACCACGCCCGGCTAATTTATTTGTACCTTCAGTAGGGACTGGGTTTCACCATGTTGGCAAGACTGGTCTCGAACTCCTGACCTTGTGATCCACCTGCTTTGACCTCCCAAAGTGCTGGGATTACAGGCATGAGCCACCATGCCTGGCCTGGGTAAGTGACTTAACCTCTCTCATCTTCAGTTTCTTCATCTGAATAATGAAAATCATCAACCTGTAATTTATTCTCATGGTTTGTAGATTCTGTATTTGTGAATTTGCCTACGTGCCAAAATTTATTTGTAACCCCAAAATCAGTACTCATGATGTTTTCACACTCATTGCTGGACACTACAGAACAGGAAACATTTGAGCTGCCCAAAATGCCATATCCCTAGCCAAGGTGGAACAAGGCAATGCTTTGCCTTCTTGTTTTAGCTCTCATACTGTAACAAGTATCCTCTTCGTGGTCTATTTAGTACCATGCTTTTTACATGTCTGTGCTTTTTTATTGGTGATTTCACTGTTTAAAATAGCCCCCAAGTGTATTGCTGAGGTTCTGTCTACAGTTCTTAAGTGCAAGAAAACTGTGATGGTGAAAAAATGGAAAAAAAAAATGCGTGTTAGATAAACTTCATTCAAGTCTGAGTTATAGGGCTGCTGACCATGAGTGCAATGCTTTTGTTTTTCATTTTTCTTTATTTATTTTATTTTATTTGAGACAGAGTCTTGCTCTGTCGCCAGGCTGGAGTGCTGTGGTGTGATCTCGGCTTGCTGCAACCTCCACCTCCCAGGTTCAAGCATTTCTCCAGTCTCAGCCTCCCAAGTAGCTGGGACTACAGGTGCCTGCCACCACATCTGGCTAATTTTTTATATTTTCACCACATTGGTCAGCTGGTCTCCAACCCCTGTCCTCAGGTGATCCACCTGCCTCAGCCTCCCAAAGTGCTGGGATTACAGGCGTGAGCCACCACACCCAGCCATGGGTTTAATGTTAAGGAATCAACAGAATATATTAAACATAATGTCTTTGATTGGTTGATGAAAATATTGTGATCAGAGGCTCGAAGAAACCTAACCCTGTGTATCTCCTAGGAGCAATGGCTTGCTATTCACTAATTCATGAGTACTTTACAAAATACAACTACTAAAAATAGGCTGGGCATGGTGGCTCATGCCTGT
The DNA here is from genome assembly GCF_009761245.1 of Sapajus apella. Taxonomy (NCBI): domain Eukaryota; kingdom Metazoa; phylum Chordata; class Mammalia; order Primates; family Cebidae; genus Sapajus; species Sapajus apella. The sequence continues at coordinate 37,886,889 of NW_022436952.1, forward strand.
CATCCCAGCACTTTGGAAGGCTGAGGTGGGTGGATCGCCTGAGGACAGGAGTTCAAGACCAGCCTGGCCAACATGGTAAAACCTGGTCTCTACTAAAAATACAAAAAATTAGCTGGGCATGGTGGCGTGCAGCTATAATCTCAGCTACTTGCAAGGCTGAGGCAGGAGAAATGCTTGAACCCAGGAGGTGGAGGTTGCAGTGAGCCGAGTGTGCGCCACTGCACTCCAGCCTGGGTGACAGAGTGAGACTCCGTCTTAAAAAAAAACAACAGGCTGGGGGGGGTAGCTCACACCTGTAATCCCAGCACTTTGGGAGGCCGAGGCAGGCAGATCACAAGGTCAACAGATCAAGATCATCCTGGCCAACACAGTGAAACCCCGTCTCTACTAAAATACAGAAATTAGTTGGGAGTGGTGGCATGTGCCTGTAGTCTTAGCTACTCGGGAGGCTGAGGCAGGAGAATTGCTTGAACTCAGGAGGCAGAGGTTGCAGTGAGCTGGATTGTGCCACCGCACTGCAGCCTGGCGCCCGGCAAAAGAACAAGACTCTGTCTCAAAACAACAACAACAATAACTGCTACTAAAAATAAAAATAATTCACTATCTCATACATAATGTTGTTGTCGGGCTTAACTAAACTATTGCATGCAAGCGCTCGGCACTGTGCCTGGCACATAGGGGTTAAGGACCAGTGCAGAATGGTGGTAGAAGTTGGGGTGAGACTCACTCTGGATATTTTCTTGTCAGTTTGATTCTGACACTTATCCAGGTACCACATGGCTCAAAGCAAGAGTTTAGGTGAAAGCCATGAAGATCTAGAAACCTTACAAGAAAACTCTCAGGCTAAGCCGCTGGATTCCCCTTGAGAAAGCTTCAAATAGACCATTTCCTTGCAAATAACAGTTTACTTTCACAAAAATAGATGACCTAGCTCATGATCATAATTAGCCTCTGGAATTGAATGACAATTGCCAACAGATGAATATAATTCTCTCTTTTCACTTTCCTATACTGGTGGGGAGTTTCTTTTTCTTTTTTACTTTTTTTTTTGAGACGGAGTTTTGCTCTTGTTGCCCAGGCTGGAGTGCAATGGCATGATCTCGGCTCACCACAACCTCTGCCTCCTGGGCTCAAGCGATTCTCCTACCTTAGCCTCCCAAGTAGCTGGAATTACAGGCATGTGCCACCATGACCAGCTAATTTTGTAATTTTAGTAAAGACGGAGTTTCTCCATGTTGGTCAGGTTGGTCTCCAACTCCTGACCTCAGGTGATTCACACTGGTGAGGATTTTCTCATCTTCCTCAGAGTGTGCATTTTAATAGTAAAAATGTCACCTTTTGTTGATTATTACATGACATATATGCTTATGTAACATCATATAAAGGGCAAGTATTGTACAGATGAAATAGAATGAATTTTCACAAGAGGTTCAGGAAGGAAATCCATTATTCTCATTTTGAAGATGCTGAAACAAGGTCCAGCTACCAAGTTAAACAGTTGAGTGTCAGACCTGAGAAAGGCCTGTGCTGCTGCCATCTGTGCATCGTATCATTGCATTGTGCTCTGTTACTGGGATGAGGAACAGTGAAGCCTAGTCATGCCTTTCCATAAGAGGTTGCCCTGGTCTTCTTTCAGTTACCCCAAGCCTTCAAGCTTTTTTTCTAACTTAATGGCATTTAAATATGCCATTTCTCTTTCTATCATCAACCTCTATCAACCTATCGTCAACGATATCTTTTCCTATCTCTTCTCCATCCTTCCCCCAACTCTTATCTTTTGGGTCCTGGTTGAGATGTCACTTACTCAGAGAGACTGTTTGAGTATCCCTCTCCTGCCTTGCCTCCCTCATTCTCTTTCATGGTATTTTATACTTTCCTCTAGAGTACCCATCACAATTTGCAATTGTATGTCTATTTGTGTATGTATTTGTCTTCTCTAACAGGCTCTTAGTTCTACGCAGGCAAGGATACCAAACTGTTTTTTTTTTTTTTTTTTTTGAGACGGAGTTTCACTCTTGTTACCCAGGCTAGAGTGCAATGGCACGATCTCGGCTCACCGCAACCTCTGCCTCCTGGGTTCAGGCAATTCTCCTGCCTCAGCCTCC
>NW_022436952.1:37889093-37908413 GCF_009761245.1 Sapajus apella
CACCATGTTGACCAGGATGGTCTCGATCTCTTGACCTCGTGATCCACCCGCCTCGGCCTCCCAAAGTGCTGGGATTACAGGCTTGAGCCACCGCGCCCGGCCCTGTTTTTGTTTTTTGAGACAGGGTCTTGCTCTTTTACCCACAGTGGAGTACAGTGGCGTGATCTCAGCGCAACTTCCACACCCGCATCCCATGGACTCAAGCAATCCTCCCACCTTATCTTAGCCTCCTATCTGGGACCACAGGTGTGCACCACAACACCTGGCTATTTTTTTTTTTTTTTTCGAGATGGAGTTTAGCTCTTGTTGCCCAGGCTGGCGTGCAGTGTCATGATCTCAGCTCACTGCAACCTCCACCTCCCTTCAAGTGATTCTCCTGCCTCAGCCTCCCAAGTAGCTGGGACTACAGGTGCCTGACACCATGTCTGGCTAATTTTTTGTATTTTTAGTAGAAAGGGGGTTTCACTGTGTTGGCCAGTCTGGTCTTGGACTCCTGAGCTCAGGTGATCCACCTGCCTCAGCCTCCCAAAGTACTGGGATTATAGGTGTGAGCTATTGCACCTGGCTTATTTTTTTTGTATTTTTAGTAGGATCTCACCATGTTGCCAGGCTGGTCTCAAACTGCTGAGCTCAAGCAATCCATCCACTTCAGCCTCCCAAAGTGCTGGGATTATAGGCGTGAACCACTGAGCCCGACCCCCCCATCTGTTTTGTTTTGCATATTAACCTAGTGCCTAACCTAGAGCTGCATGTATAGCAGGCTCTTAAATATATATTAATTGAGAGAATGAATGAATGAATGAAATGTTGTTTATCACATGCTACTCTGGTAAATGATAGCTTGGGGTGGAAATGAATGTTGCTAACAATATTTAAATGATTGATGTTGGGTTTAAGCATCCTCTACCCTTACCCCATCTCTACCCTCACCATTAAGTAGCATTTGTGTAACACATTTAATCTCCTAGTGCCAAACCCTCATCTCTGTAAATTTGGAGACTAGTTTTTGGAACAGATACATGTACCAAGACTGATTCCGTTTACAGCATTTTAGGCTTACAGGTTCTTACTGAAATAAAGTTTGATTTCATATCATTCTGGATTAACTCCAGGCATTCACCATTCAATGTGAATAATTCAATGTTATTCTGGAGTAACTCCAATGCATTCACCATGCAAAGGAAAAGACATTTGTTCTGTTTTGCTAAAACTGAACTCAAACTATCTGAAAGACATGGCTGCATTTATAGATAATTTTGTGCATTTTAGGTATCCAAGAGTGAGTATTGTTTTTGGATGGCTATATTATTTCTATTTGTACTGATATCCTACAAACTTTGTATTATATAGTTTAACTAATAATTTATTTTTTCTAATAGTAAAAACAATTATGTTCTTTGTAGAAATTTTAGAAAATGCAGAAAAGCATGAAGGAGAAGGAAAAAGTAGAAAGACACAAAAAATATCACTCAGAATCTCATCATTAGAGATAATCCTTGCTAACGTTCTGGTATATCTCTTTTCTCTCTCTTTTTTTTTGAGACAGGGTCTTGCTCTGTTACCCCAGCTCGAGTGCAGTGGTGCAACATGGCTCACTGCAGCCTCAACCTCCTAGGCACAAGTAATCCTCCCCACTCAGCCTCCTGAGTAGCTGGGAATACAGGCACATGCCACCATGCCTGGCTAATATTTATTTATTTATTTATTTATTTTGAGATAGAGTCTCACTCTGTCACCCAGGCTGAAGTGTAGTGGCATCATCTAAGCTCACCGCAACCTCTGTTTTCAGAGTTTACGTCATTCTCGTGCCTCAGCCACTCGAGTAGCTGGGATTACAGGCGCATGCCACCATGCCTGGCTAATTTTTGTATTTTTAGTAGAGATGGGATTCGCCATGTTGGCCAGGCTGGTCTCCAACTCCTGATCTCAAGTGATCTGCCTACCTTGGCCTCCCAAAATGCTGGGATTACAGACATGAGCCACCGCACCCAGCTGCCTGGATCTTTTTTCACATTGTTTGTAGAGACACAGTTTCACCATGTTGCCCAGACTGGTCTCAAACTCCTGTGCTCAAGCAATCTGCCTGCATCAGTCTTTTAAAGTGCTGGGGTTACAGGTGTGAGCTACGCGCCTGGGCAGCTGAGCCTTATTTCTATGTGTATGTTTGGGTAGGTTCACACATATATTTATAATAGTTATCACCTGTAATCCCAACACTTTGCGAGGCCAAGGCAGGCAGATTGTTTGACGCCAGGAGTTCGAGACCAGCCTGGCCAACATGGTGAAACCCCGTCTCTACTAAAAATATAAAAAATTAGCCAGGCATGGTGGCACATGCCTGTAATTCTAGCTACTCAGGAGGCTGAGGCACAAGAATCTCTTGAACCAGGCAGGGGGAGGCAGAGGTTGCACTGAGCCAAGATCACACCATTGCACTCCCAGCCTGGGTGACAGAGCAAGGCTCTGCCTCAAAAAAAAAAAAAGTTATCATATATGTAAGTATATACTAGTTATTTACTGAATATGCCAGGAATATGCCTTTTTAAACATATTACCTCTTGTAATCCTCTCAATAGTTTTATGAGAAGATATTTTTATTCTTACTTTACAAATGAGTAAACAGAGTCTGAGAGTATTAATTTATTTGCTTAAGGTCATATCATTAGTAAATGGTAGATCTGAGATGCAAATCTAGATCTAAAAGTCTATAATCGGAATCATTATGCTATATAGCTGTGTGTACATTTCTATGTTCTAAATCAAACTGGAATTACCATAGTTTTGTTTTGTTTTGTTTGAGATGGGGTTCTCACTCTGTTGCCGAGGCTGGAGTGCAGTGGTGCAATCACAGCTCACTGCAGTCTCAACCTCCTGGGCTCAAGCAATCCTCCCACCTCAATCTCCTGAGTAGCTAGAACTATAGGCACGCACCACCATACCTGGCTAATTTTTTGTATTTTTTTTTTCTAGGGATAGGGTTTTATCATGTTGCCCAGGCTGGTCTGCAACTTTGGGCTCAAGCAATCCACTTGCCTACCCTCCTAAAGTGCTGGAATTACAGGTGTGAGCCACCACACCTGGCTCTTACAGTATTTCATATCTTTTACTAACCCTAATTTTTATGACTTTATGATCTATAAGATTAAGGAAATAGTAAATGAATGAATAAGATGTTGTTTATCACATACACACTGGTAAAGCTCAGATTGAATAGATGGTCTGATGTTTCAGACTATTTTCATCATCTTAATGTTTTTTCGTATTCTGTGTGACTTTCTCTTTTCTTGTCTCTTTCTATACGAACTGTTTACTTTTAAAATGCCGTTTAATGCTTTGAAAGCTAATACTCTTGGTTTTATTCTAAAAGTGCTTACCTTTAAATTTAAAAAAAAATCTATTTTCAGTATTACAATGAAATAGCAGCTCTTGATTTCTCCTGTGTACGACTGGGATATTTAGCATACTTTTATCTTCCCTCATTCTTTACCTCCCACTCCCAACACTCCCAGCTTGGTTTTATTCATGTTATTCGTCCTTTTAGACCTTTATTATCCCTCTTGAAAAAAGACATTTCTATTTTTACATTACGATTTTTTCTTACAAGTTATTTTAGACATTTAAATAAAGTTCTTTTATATATAAGTCATTTTATTGTTCTTTTTTATCCTTAAGTTCTCATTCAGCAGAAGTATATCTTTGAGCAGTTTTGTTTCAGAACAGATAACCTGAGTGGTATCATTTTTGAGTCTTTTACATCTGAATACTTATTTCTGAGGTCTTCACAATTGCATGACAACTTGGCTGAATGTATAATTCTTTTATTTTATTATTATTTTTTTTGAGACGGAGTTTCACTCATGTTACCCAGACTGGAGTGCAATGGCGCGATCTCGGCTCACCGCAACCTCCGCCTCCTGGGTTCAGGCAATTCTCCTGCCTCAGCCTCCTGAGTAGCTGGGATTACAGGCACGCACCACCATGCCCAGCTAATGTTTTGTATTTTTAGTAGAGACGGGGTTTCACCATGTTGACCAGGATGGTCTCGATCTCTTGACCTCGTGATCCACCCGCCTCGGCCTCCCAAAGTGCTGGGATTACAGGCTTGAGCCACCGCGCCCGGCCTATAATTCTTAAATTATAAATGTTTACCCTCAGAATTCTGTAGGATATGCTTGATTGACTTGTGTCTTACAGAGTTGCAGAATTCTGCCAGGACTGGTGGCTCACACCTATAATCCCAGCACTTTGGGAGACTGAGGCAGGCAGATGTCTGAACTCCTGATATCAGGAGTTCAAGACCAGCCTGGTCAACATGGTGAAACCCTGTCTGTACTAAAAATACGAAAATTATCTGGGTGTGATGGTGGGCACCTGCAATCCCAACTACTCAGGAGGCTGAGAGAGGAGAATCACTTGAACCTGGGAGGCGGAGGTTGCAATGAGCCGAGATCATGCCACTGCACTCTAGCCTGGGTGACAGAGTGAGACCCTGTCTCAAAAAAAATAAATAAATAAATAAAATAAAAGAACAGAGCTGCAGAATTCTGAGGCCAGCTTGACTTTTGTTCCTTAGAGATAATTTTTTTTCCTGCGTGTATTCTCTTTTTTCAGACAGTCTTGCTCTATCGCCCAGGCTGGAGTGTAATGGGATGGTCTTGGCTTACTGCAGCCTCTGCCTCCTGGGTTCAAGCAATTCTCATTCCTCAGCCTCCCGAGTAGCTGAGGCTACAGGTTTGTGCCAAAACATCCAGCTAATTTTTGTATTTTTAGTAGAGATAGGTTTTACCATGTTGGCCAGGCTGGTCTCAAACTCCTGGCCTCAAGTGATCTGCCCACCTTGGCCTCCCAAAGTGTTGGGATTACAGGCGTGAGCCACTGTGTCTGGCCTATATAATCTTTTCATAGTCCTATGATTTTTCTCCATTTGCTCATCTTTTTTTTTTTTTTTTTTTGAGAAGTTCTTGCTGGGTCACCCAGGCTGTAGTGCAGTAACACAATCATGGTTCATTGTGGCCCCTACCTTCTTGGCTCAAGTGATCCTCCCACCTCAGCCTGCCTTCTGAGTAGCTGGGACCACAAGCGCTTGTACACTTACCACCACATCTGGCTAATTAAAAAGTTTTTTTTTTTTTTGAGCCGGAGTTTCACTCATGTCACCCAGGCTGGAGTGCAATGGCGTGATCTCGGCTCACCGCAACCTCCACCTCCTGGGTTCAGGCAATTCTCCTGCCTCAGCCTCCTGAGTAGCTGGGATTACAGGCACGCACCACCATGCCCAGCTAATGTTTTGTATTTTTAGTAGAGACGGGGTTTCACCATGTTGACCAGGATGGTCTCGATCTCTTGACCTCGTGATCCACCCGCCTCGGCCTCCCAAAGTGCTGGGATTACAGGCTTGAGCCACCGCGCCCGGCCTAAAAAGTTTTTTTTAGAGACAGAGTCTTGTTGTCTTGCCCAGGTTGGTCCTCAATTCCTGGCCCCAAGTGATCCTCCTGCCTCAGCCTCCCAAAATGCTGGGATTACAGGCATGAGCCACTGAGCCTGACTACCACTTGCTCATCTTAACATAGAGAGGTCTATGCGTGTCCAGCTTTTGATAATACTGAAGTGAGGATTGCAGTGGGTTCTATTAGAAACTGCAATGTAGCTTGGCGTCGTGGTGCACGCCTATAATCCCAACACCTTGGGAGGCCAATCACTTGAGGTCAGGAGGTTGAGACCAGCCTGGCCAACATGGCGAAACCCTGTCTCTACTAAAAATACAAAAACAAAACTAGCTGGTCATGTTGACGCATGCCTGTAATCCCAGCAACTCAGGGGGCTGAAGCAGGAGAATCACTTGAACCTGGGAGGTAGAGGTTGCAGTGAGCTGAGATTGTCCCAAGGCACTCCAGCCTGGGTGACAGATCGAGACTCTGTCTCAAAAACAAAACAAAACAAAACAAAAAATGAACTGTAATATGTCTGAGTGTATCCCCTATCTTCCCTTTCCACCTGTCTTCACCTAGTCTTCAACTCTGAGTAATGGGATGTTGGTAGAATTCTAATGGGTTGATAAGATATTTTATGGAAATAGAATCTTGATCTGACCTCTCCATCTAATTGGGACCTTCTACATTCTAACTAGCAGAAATTCCTCAAAGTTTCTGGCATGTGGAAGATTTTCCTCTATTTTTATTCCTTTGATCATTTCAATGTGAATTTAGAATAAGCCAATTTAGAAGCCTGTCCTCACAAAGCCATTTTATTTAAAAACCACGAAATAACATTTTTTCTCTGTGTTAGGAAGGTAAGAAAAAAATGCTCAAGACTCATAATTATATGTAGTTTTAACATTTTTTCATAAAAGGTCTCAAATCCCTTGGGAAGCTACATGGTCTAGTGGGAATTGGGAGAATGGATTCTGATTGCAATATGTAATTTCACTGCAGCTTTGAACAAATTATTTGAACTTCAGATTCTCTAATCTTAGATTTTCTTACGTCATAGTGTGACAGAGAAAGCACTATGGAAAAAAATAAATGTGGAAGCTCTTTGAACTGTTCAAAGATAGATACTAAGGAAATCTGAGGGCTTTTTGTTATTGTTTGAATGCTATTATGGCTTTGAGCACTTTCAGGCTAGCCCAAAGAGTGTGTGCTTGAGGGATGGCAAATGAGGCCGGGTTGCTGGGAAGCCCTGTTATGCAACACAGTTCTGAAGTATAGTTGGGGGAGAGACACTGCTTTGGACACTGTCATCTTGCGGAAGAGTCAAGAGAGTAGTAAATGTAGTCTCATTTTTCTGTTAGGTCAAATTACTATGCCAGATTTATCTGAAATTAGTTTGCCTCTCCTCTTCGTGGAAATGAAGGCCCCTTGGTGGGTTAATTATGCCTTTGTAAACAACTTTTGTACTTCTGGCCAGCATAGGCCACAGATGTTGTCTATTTCTGTGAGATGATTTGAAAGTGTGCAAAAAGAAACATCTGTATAGTTATCTCAGAAGTTTAAAGAAAATATCTTATTATGCCAGGTAAAACTTTTCAGTTCTATCCCTCTTATGATATTAACTCTTCCTGTATTTTATTATTCAATTGTTAAATGAAATTCCTATATGATTAACTATGGAATTTTCCTAATCATGGGAAAAGATATTATCTTCACTAAGATCCATGACACTGCAGCTATTTCTGCACTATGGAGATAAGTGACTCTCTTTGTCATTAGTCTTAGATGTGTGACTTTTTAGAAGCGATGGACGTGAAATGAAGGAATAAGAATTTCTTCCCTAGTTTGGGTGCAGTGGCTCACGCCTGTAATCCCAGCACTTTGGGAGGGCAAGGTGGGTAGATCACTTGAGCCCAGGAGTTTGCAACCAGCCTGGGCAACATAGACAGATCTCATCGCTACAAAACTAGAAAAAATTAGCCAGGCATGGTGCCATGCGCCTGTAGTCCCAGCTACTTAGGAGGCTGAGGTGGGAGGATCACCTGAGCCTGGGGAGGTGGCAGTTGCAGTAAACTGTGACTGCCCCACTGCACTCCAGCCTGGGCAACAGAGTGAGACCCTGTCTCAAAAATTTTTTTTCTTCTTTCTGTGTAACATTGTACAAATACATTACACTTGTAACCTATAGGCCAAAACAGAATAGGGCACCTTAATTGTTCAACAACTGATTAAATACCTGCTGTATGCCAGACACTGCACTAGAAGCTAGATATACATAAACAGAGAGCACATAGTTCCTAGGGGGGAAGATTAATCAAATATATTAATTACATAATGTGTTATGAAGAAAATATATAGGATACAATAAATGCAAATGAGAGTAGGAGAGGCAAGAAATATTTCTTTTTTTTTTTTTTATTTTTGGAGACGGAGTTTCGCTGTTGTTGCCCAGACTGGAGTGCAATGGCACGATCTCGGCTCACCGCAACCTCCGCCTCCTGGGTTCAAGCAATTCTCCTGCCTCAGCCTCCCGAGTAGCTGGGACTACAGGCACGCACCATCATGCCCAGCTAATTTTTGTATTTTTAGTAGAGACGAAGTTTCACCTTGTTGACCAGGATGGTCTCGATCTCTTGACCTTGTGATCCACCCGCCTCGGCCTCCCAAAGTGCTGGGATTATAGGCGTGAGCCACCACGCTCGGCCGGCAAGAAATATTTCTACAGGGCAGGAAGGAAAAGATTATTTGAAGTGATATTTAAATCAATCCTTAAGATGAGCAGGAATCTACTATGGGAAGAGCAGAATAAACAGAATGTGCTAAGGCTGTGACTTGTGCAGAAGACCTAAAAGTCATGATGAACGGTGGTGACACAAAGGTTGAGGAGGCAGTGAGGTAAAATGAGTTTAGAGTGGAATGGAGTGATTAGATTTATATTTTAAAATTACTCCACCTGTTTTGAGGGGGAATGGGTAGGAGTTTGAGAATGAAAGTAGATAGGATGACAGCAAGACTGAGAGGGGGGAGAAAAGAATGAAAGTAGAGAGACCTGTTAGTCAAGCAATGAAGCCACATCTGGAATAGAAAAAAGAAAAAAAAAATTTAAAGAAGAGAGACCTGTTAGGAGACTATTGTAGTAGCTTGGATTAGGAGGTAGAGGAGATAGAAAGAAGGAAATCCAATTAGTATATATTTGTAAGTAGATTCGATAGATCTTATCAATGAACTAGTTGGGGGGCAGTGAGAGAAAAAGAAAAATCAAGTATGACTCCCAAGTTTCTGGAGTCACTGAGGAATGGTGGTATCATTACAGATGGTGAAGATCAGAGAGAAAGGGATTTGGAGAAGAAAACCCAAGAATTTTTTTTTTTTTTTGAGACAGAGTTTTGCTCTTGTCACGTAGGCTATAGTATAGCACAATCTCAGCTCACTGCAACCTCTGCTCCTAGGTTAAGTGATTTTCCTGCCCCAGCCTCGTGAGTAGCTGGGATTACTGGTGTGCACCACCTTGAGTTAATAAACTCAAGGCTTCATATTTACATATTCACTTCATAGTTACTTTTTCTTTTTTAAATTTTTTTAATTTTTTAATTTTTTATTTTTAGAGACAGGGTTTCGCCATGCTGGTCAGGCTGCTCTTGAACTCCTGACCTCGGGTTATCCTTCTGCCTCAGCCTCCGAAAGTGCTGGGATTACAGGCGTGAGCCACCGCGCCCACCGCGCCCAGCCTCATAGTTACTTTTATCACATAGAATGTGGTTTTTTTTTTTTTTTTAGATGAAATCTGTTGCCCAGGCTGGAGTGCAGTGGCATGATCTCAGCTCACTACAACCTCTGCCTCCTGGGTTCAGGGATTCTCCTGTCTCAGCCTCCCCAGTAGCTGGGGTGCCACTGTGCCTGGCTAATTTTTCTATTTTTAGTAGAGACGCAGTTTCACCATGTTGGCCAAGCTGGTCTCAAACTCCTGACCTCAAGTGATCCACCTGCCACAGCCTCCCAAAGTGCTGGGATTATAGACATGAGCCACAGCAGCTGGCCAGAGTTTGGTTTTGGACATGATAAATTTGAAATGCCTGTGATGTATGTAACAATGTATCACAACTGGACAGTTGCATGTCTGGAGCTCAGAGGAGAGGACTGAAGACATATTAGGAGTGAACACAGCTTTGCGCAGTGGCAGTATCATAGCGAATGAGGCTTATCCAAGGCACGATTATTGCTAATTGAAAACTTTTCCCAATACCCCACCGTGACGACTTGCAATACAGTTGGCACTGGCAATTTTTACAGTCTTTACGGAGACTGATAAAAAAAAAAAAGGAGTGGACACTCCTGGACTAATATTTTAGCCCTGGAAATTGGTAAGATCTAAGAAGACAATGTAGAGAGTAGAAAAGAGAGCCCATACCAGCACCAGTGAGAGGGCAGGGAAGAAAAGAAGAAATCCCAGAATTGAACCTGGAGAACTACCCAGATGAACAGTTGTGTTACCGAAAAGAAATGCTGAGGCCGGGTGCAGTGGCTCACGCCTGTAATCCCAGCACTTTGGGAGGCTGAGGTGAGCTGATCATCTGAGGTGAAGAGTTTGAGACCAGCCTGACCAACATGGAGAAGCCCTGTCTCTACTAAAAATACAAAACTTAGCCAGGCGTGGTGACACACGCTTGTAATCCCAGCTACTAGGGAGGCTGACGCAGGAGAATCACTTGAACTTGGGAGGTGGAGGTTGTGGTGAGCCGAAATTGTGCCATTGCACTCCAGCCTGGGCAACAAGAGCAAACTCCTCAAAAAGAAAAGAAAAGAAAAGCTGAAAGAAATTAAGAGAAGCATGTGGTTTAGGAGGAAGCTGACGACTTATGTTTGGAACTTGACAAGTTTGGAGTCCTGACTGGGTTCCTATTGTTTCCAGTGCAGTGCCTGACCAATATATATAGGTCCCTTTTCAAATGTTAATGCTACATTTGTAGTTTATGATTCAGTCTTATGGTGTCTCCATGAATTTTCAGAATAAAACATCCCTAATCATTCCTGAGTTGGAGTTTGGAATGAGAGAAAACAATTTTGCTAAGATCCATGACGCTGCAGCTGTTTGTGAATTATGCTGCGAAATGGCTCTTTATTTCACCAATCTTAGACAACAAGCAGCTATTTTATTTTAGTAATGGACATGAGATGAAGAAAGAAAGATTTGTCCAATGTTGAGCAAATGCACTTTGCTGGCAGCACAGAAACTGAGGAGAACGCAATGTAACAGACATATATTGAGCATCTACCATGTGCCAGCCACTGTGCTAGGCTCTGGGGATAACTCAGAACATGACAGACAAGTATATGAGTGTACAGACTTTTAAGGGAGATGGAAAAAAGTTAACTTACAAATAAAATAACTACAAATTTTGGTGAGTGCTGTGAAAGCAGCAAATACAGGAAATAAGCAAGGGATGGTACTTAGGGTCTGGATAGGATATTTAGGGCAACGTTCCTTGAGGAGGTGACATTTACTGATTCCTGAAGGATGGAGAGTCAGTTATACCAAGATTAGGGAGTGATAGGCAACCAAATTGTCTTTTGCAGTATTTGGCCCTGAAAAGCTAAGGCAGGGCAACACAGTGAGACCTCATCTCTCCAAAAAAATAAACAAAATTAGGCAGGCATGGTGCCCCATGCCTGTAGTCCAAGTATTTGGGAGGCTGAGGTGGGAGGATCACTTGAGCCTGCAAGGTTGAGGCTGAAGTGAGCCAAGATCGCATCCCTACACTTCAGCCTGGGTAACAAAGCAAGATCCTATCTCAAAAAAAATGAATAAAAATAAATAGAAATATAAATAAAATTGTGACCCCTTTGGCAGCACATATACTAAAATTGGAATGATACAGAGAAGATTAGCATGGCCCCTGCGCAAGGATGGCACGCAAATTCGTGAAGCATTCCATACTTTTTTAAGTTAAAACTTAAAATTAGGCCAGGCGCGGTGGCTCACGCTTGTAATCCCAGTACTTTGGGAGGCCGAGGCGGGTGGATCACGAGGTCAAGAGATCGAGACCATCCTGGTCAACATGGTGAAACTCCGTCTCTACTAAAAATACCAAAAAATCAGCTGGGCATGGTGGCGCGTGCCTGTAATCCCAGCTACTCAGGAGGCTGAGGCAGGAGAATTGCCTGAACCCAGGATGCGGAGGTTGCGGTGAGCCGAGATCGTGCCATTGCACTCCAGCCTGGGTAACAAGAGTGAAACTGCATCTCAAAAAAACAAAAAAAAAAAAACTTAAAATTATTATTTATAAATAAATAAAAAAAATTGCCTGCACATGGTGTTAATAAAGAGTAGCTGGACTTTTGGTCAGTTTTACTATTGTTGTAAAATGCTCTATAGATAATGCCCCTGTAGTGGGCTGAATGTTGGTCCCCAGAAAGATATTTGCATGTCCAAATCCCCCAAACCTATGGATATCACCTCATATGGCAAAAGAGTTAATATCACTTTATGTGAAAAGATGTGATAAAGAATTTTGAGAATAGGAGCCTGTCCTGGATTATCTGGGTGGTCCTTAAATCCAATGGCAAGTGTGTGTGAGAGTGAGACAGACAGAGGGAGATTTGATGGACAGATGAGAAAGTGACAATGGCCGGGCGCGGTGGCTCAAGCCTGTAATCCCAGCACTTTGGGAGGCCGAGGCGGGTGGATCACGAGGTCAAGAGATCAAAACCATCCTGGTCAACATGGTGAAACCCCGTCTCTACTAAAAATACAAAAACATTAGCTGGGCATGGTGGCGCGTGCCTGTAATCCCAGCTACTGAGGAGGTTGAGGCAGGAGAATTGCCTGAACCCAGGAGGCGGAGGTTGCGGTGAGCAGAGATTGCGCCATTGCACTCCAGCCTGGGTAACAAGAGTGAAACTCCGTCTCAAAAAAAAAAAAAAAAAAAAAAAGTGACAATGGTGTGCAAATTCAAGATAGAAGACATGCTTGGATGAATGGATGGATATACGGATACATGGATATATAGTTGGAGGAACATTTACTAAATAACTGACAAATGGTAAATCTGCCATCTTACCAAATGGCTGTGGAAATTTCCATGCTGTACTGCTAAGTTACCCATGATTTTCCTTTTGATGCACAACAGTGACTTTGATCTAAACAGTTTCATTTTACCTTATGTAAGTACGTAGACATAATTTTCATGCTTGACAAAATGCTCCGTAAGTATTCATATCTCTTTACTTTGTCTTAAAAGAAACTTTTTAAGGAGTGGGATCTTTTCTTTTTAAACATTAATTAATTAATTTTTTCAGACAGGGTCTTGCTCTGTTGCCCAGGCTGGAGTGCAGCGGTGTGATCATAGCTCACTGCGGCCTTGATCTCCCAGGCACAAGTGATCCCTGGACTCAAGCAATCCTCCCACCTCCCGAGTAATTGGGACCACAATCATGCAACACCACGCTTGGCTAATTTTTTTTAAAAAATTCTTTTTTAGAGACAGGATCTCACTATGTTACTCAGGCTGGGTCTTGAACACCTGAGATCAAGTGATCCTCTTGCCTCAGCCTCTCAAAGTGTTGAGATTGTAGCATTAGCCACTGTGTCTGGCCTCTTATTTGTTTATTTGAGACGGAGTCTTGCTCTGTCGCCAGACTGGAGTGCAGTGGCTCGATCTTGGCTCACTGCAACCTCTGCCTCCTGGGTTCAAGTGGTTCTCCTGCCTCAGCCTCCTGAGTAGCTGGGACTACAGGCACCCACCACTATGCCCAGCTAATTTTTCTATTTTTAATAGAGATGGGGTTTCACCATGTTGGCCAGGATGGTCTCAATCTCTTGACCTCGGGATCAGCCTCCTGAGTAGCTGGGATTACAGGCACCCACCACCATGCCCAGCTAATTTTTGTATTTTTAGTAGAGATGGGGTTTCTCCACGTTGGTCAGGCTGGTCTTGAACTCCCAACCTCGTGTATATAGGTGGGACTGAATAACTCACTTTTTTTTTTTTCGAGAAGGAGTCTCTGTTAACCAGGCTGGAGTGCAGTGACAAGATCTCAGCTCACTGCAAGCTCCGCCTCCTGGGTTCCAGTGATTCCCCTGCATCAGCCTCCCCAGTAGCTGAGATTACAGATGTGCCACCACGCCTGGCTAATTTTTTTGCATTTTAGTAGAGACAGGGTTTCACCATGTTGGCCAGGCTAGTCTTGACCTCCTGACCTCAGGCAATCTGTCCACCTCAGCCTCCCAAAGTGCTGGGATTATGGGCATGAGCCACCGTGCCCAGCCTGAATAACTCACTTCTAACATATGGATATAGAAATATTCATAACAAGGTGTCACTTCAGAGATTAGATTACAAAAAGACAGTAACTTCTTGAAAACTCTCTCTTGTTCTTTGCTCTGAGGAAGACAATTAGTATGTTATAAGCTGCTCTAAGGAGAAATCTCCAGTGAAAAGCCGTGAGGAACTAAGGTCTTCATTCCAACACCTCATGGGTTTAAAACTAAGTCCTACCAACAACCATAGGTGAGCTTGGAAATAGATCTTCCCACCAATTTCATGAGTGACCTTGCTAGAGGCACCCAGCTAATCAGCACCCAGATTCCCAACTTACAGAAACTGTGAGACAATCAATGTTTGTTGTTTTAAGGCACTAAGTTTTGGGGTAAATTATTAGTAGCAATAACTAACTAACAATACCAATCATATGATTTGAAATACTAAATTGACTGCCGGGCGCGGTGGCTCACGCCTGTAATCCCAACAATTTGGGAGGCCGAGGCGGGTGGATCACGAGGTCAAGAGATCGAGACCATCCTGGTCAACATGGTGAAACCCCGTCTCTACTAAAAATACAAAAAATTAGCTGGGCATGGTGGCGCGTGCCTGTAATCCCAGCTACTCAGGAGGCTGAGGCAGGAGAATTGCCTGAACCCAGGAGGCGGAGGTTGCGGTGAGCCGAGATCACGCCATTGCACTCCAGCCTGGGTAACAAGAGTGAAACTCCGTCTCAAAAAAACTCAAAAAAAAAAAAAAGAAATACTAAATTGAAGCACTAAAATAGAATAGAGAAAGGAAATAAAATCAATAGGTTTTCTTTTTTTTTTTTTTGAGACAGGGTCTCATTCTGTCACCTAGGCTGGAGTACAGTGGCATGATGATGGTTCACTGCAGCCTTCACCTCCTGGGCTCAAGCGATCCTACCTCTCAACCTCCTAAGTTGCTGGGACTACAAGCACACACCATTATGCCCAGATAATTTTTTTTTTCTTTTTTTTTTTAGAGATGGGTTTCAACAGGTTTTCACTATGTTGCCCATGCGGGTCTCGAACTCCTAGGCTCAAGCAATCCACCCACCTCTGCCTCCCAAAGTGTAGGATTACAGGCATGAGCTGCCATGTCTGGCCAATAGGTTGTAGTTTTTGTTAGTTTATTGTTTTTAAAACAGTCTTGCTCTGTCACCCAGGCTGGAGTGCAGCGGCAGGATCTTGGCTCACTGCAACCTCTGCCTCCAGGTTCAAGCAATTCTCCTGCCTCAGCCTCCCAAGTAGCTAGGATTAGAGGCGCATGCCACCACCCCCAGCTAATTTTTTTGTATTTTTAGTAGAGACGGGGTTTCAGCATGCTGGCCAGGCTGGTCTCGAACTCCTGACCTTGTGATCCACCCGCTTCAGCCTCTCAAATTGCTGGGATTATAGATGTGAGCCACCACCAAAAGTCATGCCTGGCCAGTTGTAGTTTTTTTATAGCTTCTTAGACATTAAATCATACTGACTAGATTCCTTATTAGTGGCTAATTTAATCCAGTTTATGTTGAGTCTTAATAGTTTTACTTTCAGGGGCCACCTATAGACCAACTTCTGGATGAATCTAACTACTGACTCCAACATACTGTGTATATATACTGACAACTAAATATTTATTGATTGATTCATACATAAATTCATCGTCTACTGGAGACTCAAAAATGGCACCCAAAATGGCACACTAATTCCCTTGTTCTTTATTTTGTTTGCTTGCTTGTTTTTTGAGACGAAGTCTTGCTCTGTCGCCCAGGCTGGAGGGCAATGGTGCGATCTCGGCTCACTGCAACTTCCGCCTCCCAGGTTCTGGGGTTCTCAAAAACACAAAATAAAACTGCTTTTTTCTTTTTACAGAAAAGAAATATATGTTTAATGTAGACATTTACTGAAATAAACAAAAAAAAAGAAAGTGAAAGTCACTTTTTTTTTTTTTTGAGACAGAGTTTGCTCTTGTTTCCCAGGCTGGAGTGCAATGGTACGATCTCAGCTCACTGCAACCTCTGCCTCCTGGGTTCAAGTGATTCTCCTGCCTCAGCCTCCCAAGTAGCTGGGATTACAGTGCATGCCACCATGTCTGGCTAATTTTTTATTTTTAGTAGAGACAGGTTTCACCATGTTGGACAGGCTGGTCTCGAACTCCTGACCTCAGGTGATCGATCCACCGCCTCGGCCTCCCAAAGTGCTGGGATTATACAAGTCACTTTTGAATCCGTCAGTTAGAGAGGACTGCTATTGAGGTTGAATGTACTTTTTTTTTTTTTTTGAGATGGGAGTCTCACTCTGTCACTCAGGCTGGAGTGCAGTGATGCCATCTTAGCTCACTGCAGCCTCTGCCTCTCAGGCTCAAGTGATTACTCAGGCCTCAGCCTCCAGAGTAGGTAGAATTACAGGCACCTGCCACCATGCCCAGCTAATTTTTTATATGGGATTTCACAATGTTGGCCAGGCTGATCTCAAACTCTGGACCTCAGGTGATCTGCCTGCCTTGGCCTCCCAAAGTGCTGGGAATACAGGTATGAGCCACAGTGCCCCAACTGAATGTGCTCTTGAATTTCAGTTGACAGCATTTGCCTGTCTTTCAAAACCTGGGAAAACACTCTATACTTGGTTAACCAGATACTTGTTTTCTTTAAAACTCAGTTTCCTTAATGAAATATCTGAAAGTTTAGCTTTATATATCTAATATTTAATGACTCAGTATCACAAACATTTAAGATTTAGTACTAGCCTTGGCAACATGGCAAAATTCTATCTCTTAAAAAAAAAAAATACAAAAATTAGGCCAGGCGCTGTGGCTCACACGTGTAATCCCAGCACTTTGGTAGGTGGAGGCAAGTGGATTATCTCAGGTCAGGAGCTCGAGACCAGCCTGGCCAACATGGTAAAACCTGTCTCTACTAAAAAACACAAAAATTAGCCAGGCACAGTAGCTCATGCCTATAATCCCAGTACTTTTCGAGGCCAAGGTAGGGAGATCACAAGGTCAGGGGTTTGAGACCAGCCTGGCCAACATGGTGAAACCCTGTCTAGTAAAAATACAAAAATTAGCAGGGCATGGTGGTGAGCGCCGGTAATCCCAGCTACTCCGAGGCAGGAGAATTGCTTGAACCCGGCAGGTGGAGATTGTAGTGAGCCAAGACTAAGCCACTGTACTCCAGCCTGGGCAACAAAGGGAGACAGTCTCAAAAAAAAAAAAAAAAAAAAAAAATGCTGGGCACGGTGGCTCACTCCTGTAATCCCAGCACTTTGGGAGGCTGAGGTGGGCGGATCATGAGATCAGGAGTTCAACACCAGCCTGGCCAGCATGGTGAAATCCTGTCTCTATTAAAAAAAAATTAATTAATTAAAAAAAATAGCTAGGTTTGGTGGCAGTTACCTGTAATCCCAGCAACTTGGTAGGCTGAGGCAGGAGAATCACTTGAATCCGGAAGACGGAGGTTGCAGTGAGTGGAGATTGCACCACTGCACTCCAGCCTGGGCTATACAGAACAAGACTCTATCTCAAAAAATAAATAAATAGGCCAGGCTCGGTGGCTCACGCCTGTAATCACAGCACTTAGGGATGCTGAGTCGGGTGGATCACCTGAGGCTGGTATTGGAGACCAACCTGGTCAGCATGGTGAAACCCTGTCTGTACTAAAAATGCAAAAATTTGCCAGGCATGGTGGGAGGCACCTGTACCTCACTGCACTCAGCTACTCGGAAAGCTGGGGCAGGAGAATCACTTGAACCAGGTGGAGGTTGCAGGGAGCCAAGATTGCACCACTGCACTCAAACCTGGGCAACAGAGTGAGACTCTATCTCAAAAAAAAAAAAAAAATTTAGTACCACTTACTGATGTTATAAGCATTATACTAGACAATTTTATTTCCATTATTTTATTTAAACCTCACTAAACCTTGTGTGTTGGGTACTAATATTAACCTCAGTTTTCAAATGAGTAAACTAAGGTTTTGAGAGGTTAAGTAATCTGCCCAAACAAGATCATAAAGATAAGGAGTTTGATTAAAGGCATTCTATCCCAGTTCTGTTTGGCTATAAAATTTATGCTCACACCACTCTGCTAGTTTCTCCCTCAAACTTTTTCCCATTATACTTTTTCATAAAAGCAAAATATCATTTAAAAAAACCTTTCATAGAAAAGTCGTCACATTCCAGTTATTAAAAGACCAACCTAATTTATCCACACCTCTGTACCATTCCTTTGTAAGTTTTTGAAGTTAGCGTCTCCAGGCAAAAATTTTAAGATCTAAAAGAAATATACATTAATAAAATTCTTTTCCTGCTAAAATAAAACAGTGAATGTTACCAGTGATTTGCCTCACTTTGAAACTGGAACTATCATCAGAGAGCCAATTTCCATTTATATAAAACTACATAATACTGTTTCTGATTATAATTTCTGTAAAGTTATAGTCAATTGTTACAGTTGAAAACTAGATTTTTTTCAGCAAAATTTCCTGTGGTTGTATGGTTTTATTATAGTGAAATAAATGAGTGGTTTGGGAAGAAATTTAGAGACTACCTACCTCATCCTCCATATTTTATAGGTGAGAAAACTGAAGCCCACAGAGTTAAATATTTCTGTCTCTTTTAGGTTGTCATAGTACACAAAGTATAAAATTAATGGTCTGTGAAAGTTTTCATTTGATAATTGAGACTGTCTTGCAAATATACTTAACCAATTTCTAAAGCTGTGTAAGTAAGATAAATGAAAAAAAATTTTTTTAATATAATACCTGGTACATAAATGTTGCATAATATATATATTTGTGAGTGAACAAATGAATAAAACAACTTATTGCAACCAGGCACGGTGGCTCATGCCTATAATCCCAGCACTTTGGGAGGCTGAGGCAGGCAGATCCCCTGAGGTCAGGAGTTGGAGACCAGCCTGGCCAACATGGTGAAACCCTGGACTTTACTAAAAAAATACAAAGAAATTAGCTGGGCATGGCGGCACACACCTGTAGTCTCTATAGTCCCAGCTACTGGAAAGGCTGAGGCAAGGGAACTGCTTGAACCTAGGAGGTGGGGGTTGCAGTGAGCCAAGATTGAGCCACTTACTTCACTCCAGACTGGGCAAAAGAGTGAGACTTCCTCTCACAAAAATTGCTTTAAGTTTTCAAATTCTCTCATGGTCCTTGAGCCAATACACCAGGCCTGAATTTATATTTTATATGCAGTCATACTATATGTGTGTGTGTGTGTGTGTATGTGTGTGCGTGTATATGTGTGTGTGTGTGCGTGTGTGTATATGTGTGTGTATATGTTTGTGTATGTGTGTGTGTATATATAGGTGTGTATGTATGTGTGTATGTATATGTATATATGTGAGTATATGTGTGTATATGTGTGTGTATATATGTGTGTATATATGTGTGTATATATGTGCGTGTATATGTGTATGCGTGTATATGTGTGTGTATACATGTGTGTATGTGTATATATATGTGTGTATGTGTGTATATACGTGTATGTGTGTATATGTGTATGTGTGTGTATATATGTGTGTGTACATATGTGTGTATGTATGTGTGTATATGTGTGTGTATATATATGTGTATGTGTGTGTGTATATATATGTGTGTATATGTGTGTGTGTAT
>NW_022436952.1:37918413-37963525 GCF_009761245.1 Sapajus apella
CCAACCCTATTTCCAGGGTCTTCAATGGCAACCAGCAAGTTGTAGACACTAGCCTGAAGCAGACTGTAAAGGCTAACACCTTTGGAAAAGCAGGAATTAAAACCAAGAATTTCATTCAGAAGAACAGTATGGACAAAAAGAATGGGAAGTCTTATGAAAATAAATCTGGAGAAAACCAGTCTGTAGATAAGTCTGATACTATAGCAATTCCAAATGGTGTGGTAACAAATAATTCTGGCTACATTACTAATGGTTATATGGGTAAAGGAGCAGATAATGATGGTAGTGGATCTGAGAGTGGATATACAACTCCTAAAAAAAGGAAAGCTAGGCGCAATAGTGCCAAGGGTTGTGAAAACCTTAATATAGTGCAGGACAAAATAATGCAACAAGAGACCAGTGTCCCAACCTTAAAACAGGGACTTGAAACTTTCAAGCCTGACTATAGTGAACAAAAGGGAAATCGAGTAGATGGTTCAAAGCCCATTTGGAAGTATGAAACTGGGCCTGGAGGAACAAGTCGAGGAAAACCTGCTGTTGGTGATATGCTTCGGAAAAGCTCAGATAGTAAACCTGGTGTGAGCAGCAAAAAGTTTGATGATCGGCCCAAAGGAAAGCATGCTTCAGCTGTTGCCTCCAAAGAGGACTCGTGGACCCTATTTAAACCACCCCCAGTTTTTCCAGTGGACAATAGCAGTGCTAAAATAGTTCCTAAAATAAGTTATGCAAGCAAAGTTAAGGAAAACCTCAACAAAACTATACAGAGTTCTTCTGTGTCACCAACTTCATCTTCATCATCTTCGTCATCTACTGGGGAAACTCAGACCCAATCATCAAGTCGCATATCCCAGGTCCCTATGTCAGCGCTGAAATCTGTTACTTCTGCCAACTTTTCTAATGGGCCTGTTTTAGCAGGGACTGATACAAATGTTTATCCTCCAGGGGGTCAGCCACTGCTAACTACTGCTGCTAATACTCTAACACCCATCTCGTCTGGGACAGATTCAGTTCTCCAGGACATGAGTCTAACTTCAGCAGCTGTTGAACAAATTAAGACTAGCCTTTTTATCTACCCTTCAAATATGCAAACTGTGCTGTTGAGCACAGCACAAGTGGATCTGCCCTCTCAGACAGATCAGCAAAACCTGGGGGATATCTTCCAGAATCAGTGGGGTTTATCATTCATAAATGAGCCCAGTGCTGGCCCTGAGACTGTTATTGGGAAGTCATCAGAGCATAAAGTGATGGAGGTGACATTTCAAGGAGAATATCCTGCCACTTTGGTTTCACAGGGTGCTGAAATAATTCCCTCAGGAACTGAGCATCCTGTGTTTCCCAAGGCTTATGAGCTGGAGAAACGGACTAGTCCTCAAGTTCTGGGTAGCATTCTAAAATCTGGGACTACTAGTGAGAGTGGAGCCTTATCCTTGGAACCCAGTCATATAGGTGACCTGCAGAAAGCAGACACCAGTAGTCAAGGTGCTTTAGTGTTTCTCTCAAAGGACTACGAGATAGAAAATCAAAATCCTCTGGCCTCTCCTACGAACACTTTGTTAGGCTCTGCCAAAGAACAGAGATACCAGAGAGGCCTAGAAAGGAATGATAGCTGGGGTTCTTTTGACCTGAGGGCTGCTATTGTATATCACACTAAAGGTAAATCATTTATTTCCTATACAGAAATTTTTGTTGTCCAATTTAGTATATTGTTTATAAGAGTATTTTAATAGAGTATTATAATAGAATTTAATTGAGAATGACAATGTGGATAAGCAGCTAGCATCAAACAATTCAGGGTCTTTGGAACTAGTTTGATTAAAGTTTAGAAGGAATGTTCAAAGGGATTTTTAAAAATATAATTGACCTACTTGGTTCAAAGAATAGAGGTAAGGAGTACTTGCTTAAAGGTGTTGACATTATGTTTTCTCTTGACCACTCTTAAGAGTGCTTGAAAAATTTTTTTTCTAAACATGTTACCCTTCCTTTGCTTGTTTCTCCTTTACTTTTATTTATTTTATATATATGTATATATTTTATATATATATATATATATATACATACACACACACATATATAGAGAGAGAGACTCGGTTTCTCTCTTGTCCAGGCTGGAGTGCAGTGGTACAATCTCAGCTAACTGCAACCTCTGCCTTTCGGGTTCAAGTAATTCTGCATCAGCCTCCTCAGTAGCTGGGATTACAGGCATGCGCCACCACGCTGAGCTAATTTTTGTATTTTTAGTAGAGATGGGTTTCACCATGTTGGTTGGCCAGGCTGGTCTTGAACTCCTGACCTCAAGTGATCCGCCCCCGCCTTGGCCTCCCAAAGTGCTGGGATTATAGGCTTGAGCCATCACACCCAGCCTCTCCTTTGCTTTTTATATCATATGCTTCTTTGTTAGTGAGCTCATTTGATAATTCTAATTTGCTTAAAATGAGTAGAAGCAATGTTTTTGAAGAGGAATCTGAAAAGTCTCAAAAGGGGTAATGGATGCCAGTTTGTAACTGGAAAATAATTTAGACAAATTACAATGACAAGTATGATTAGCATGGTTGAGACCAGGCTCTTGGGAGTCTCCTTTTCATAGCACCAAAGCCCTAGTTTAAAGGGAACCAGGTATCTTTCAAGTTTCATGCTAATAAGTTTTTTTGTTTGTTTGTTTCTTTCTTTCTTTTTTGAGGTAGAGTGTCCCTCTTGTCGCCCAGGCTGGAGTGCAGTGGTGTGATCTTGGCTCCCTGCAACCTCTGCCTCCCAGGTTCAAGTGATTCTCCTGCCTCAGCCTCCAGCGTAGCTGGAATTTCAGGTGCCTGCCACCATGTCTTGCTCATTCTTGTATTTTTAGTAAAGATGGGGTTTCACCATGTTGGCCAGTCTGATCTCAAACTCCTGACCTCAGGTGATCCACCCGCCTCGGCCTCCCAAAGTGCTGGGATTACAGGCTTGAGCCACCGCGCCCGGCCTGATTTATGTGACTTTTAAGCAAATTTCCGAGTCTGAATACCTTTCCTTCCTTATCTGCAAGCTGGAAGACATTTAGTGTAATAAGCAGATGTCCTTTTAATATCATTTTTCTTACTTAAAAATGGAAGTAAGTAGTAGAATTGCTTAATGGAAGTTTAAGAACAGGAATCCTCACATAAAATTTACCTGATTTCACTTGTTCTCCAGTTCTGCTTTTTGGAGGTAAATTTAGGAATTGGTTGTTTTTAGGAAAGTTAGGGTAAAAAGAGAAATGCTTAGTTTTTTAAGACATGTATTATATATTAGTTTGTGCCAGGAGAGTTGGGTTTTTTGGTATTGTTTTCTGTGCCATCTGCCCTCTGGAGAGTATATGAGAAATTGTTTACCAAAGTATTTTGTACTGATGATCATTGTGTAAACCTGAGAGGATATCTGGTTGTGTTGTGTTCTCTTACCACCTTCAAAAAGTTGTGGGAGGCCAGGTGTGGTGGCTCATGCCTGTAATTCCAACACTTTGGGAGGTGGAGGTTGAGAGGATCACTTGAGCTCAGGAGTTGCCAGCCTGGGCAACGACATGTGGTCCCAGCTACTTGGGGGGACTTAGGAGGGAGGATCACTTGTGCCTGGGAGGCAAGTCTGCAGTGAGCTATGGTTGCACCACTGTACTCAAGCCTGGACAACAGAGACTCTGTCTCAAAAAACAAAACAAAAACGTGAGATATATTCCATTAGGTGGCATAAAACTACTAAACAGTCACCTAATGGAATCTATCGCACATGTTTTTGTTTTTTTTTTTTTTTGGGGGGGGGCAGGGTCTCTGAGTAGTTTTATGTACAATTTCCATTATGTGAATTGCCGGTTATTTTTAAATGGTAATGTTAACTTGTATTTACTCTGTATGCATTTTCCCTATCCATGGGCTAAATATTAAATCAGTGGTATTTAGATGAGCTGAATACCCCTATATAGGTGCAGTTATATTTAGTTTTGCTGGTGTTAATGAAAAATTTTGCTTTAGGTAAAGTGCATCATCTTGAGTTTTATATTTGGACATGACTGGAGATTAATCAGATTGGCATCAATGTTTTTCCCCCTTAAACAATAAATAATATTCAGTTCAGTTAGGTTCCAAAGTAACAGGTTCTTTGAATTCCTGCCAAATGTTGATTGGTCCATTAGTGGTCTATTGGCCCACTCATTTTTCTTTACCTGAATTAAATTTGAAGGTCTTTGTAAGTGAAGGCCTTTTTTTTTTTTTTTTTTTTAAAGTTAAACTCTAAAAGAAGTAATAATCAGTTGGGCTTACTGGAATATCCTTTAAGAACATCTGTGTTATTAGTGCTTTAGTGTAGTCTTCAAATGTTCAGTAGTAATCTCTAAGTGAGTTGAAATTGGGCTTAAAATGGGAGTTCCCTGCCTTTCTCCTGATTTCAAAAATAAGCCTTTCAGCAACTTAATTTGGAACTAGTGGGTAAGAGGGTGCATTATGTCACTTCTTTTAGGAATGGTGCACTATGTATTCGTTTTAATTTATATAAGGTGTTTTTGTTTTTTTGAGACAGAGTCTCGCTCTGTCATCCAGGCTAGAGTGCAGTGGTGAGACCTTCACTCACTGCAACCTCTGCCTCCCAGGTTTAAGTGATTCTCCTTCCTCAGTCTCCTGAGTAGCTGGGATTACAGGCGTGCGCCACCACCCCCAACCCCCGGCTAATTTTTGTATTTTTATTTTTTAATTTTTTTTTAATTTTTGTATTTTTAATAGAGACAGTGTTTCACCATGTTGGCCAGGCTGGTCTCGAACTCCTGACTTTGTGATCTGTCCACCTCGGCCTGCCAAAGTGTTGGGATTACAGGCGTGAGCCACCGCACGCCCAGCAAAGAAACTTGTTTGTTTGACTCAATGTTTTGGTGGCTGGGAAGTCCAAGGGCATGGTGGCAGCTTCTGGCAAGGGCTTTTTTAATACAAGAAGTTTTAAAATTACAGTTACTTGGAACCTTAAACATGCTATGTATTTTTAAAAATTTGAGTGTTAAGTACAACTGAGGGTATGAAGTGAAGATACAAAAGAGCATAAAAAAGGGGATTTGTGTGGATTCTAATTCTTGGGATTTTTCTTTTAGCCTTTTTTTTGAGAGAGTCTTTTTTATTTAAGAGACAGTCTCTCACTCTGTCACCGAGGCTGGAGTGCAGTGGCTCAATAAGCTCATTGCAGCCTGGAACTGGGCTCAAGCTCTCCTCCCTCCTCAGCCTCCTGAGTAGCTAGTACTACAGGTGTGTGTCATCATGCCTGGCCTCTTGATATGTGTTACACTATTAACTTTTCTTTCTTTTCTTTTCTTTTCTTTTCTTTTCTTTTCTTTCTTCTTTCTTTCTTCTTTCTTTTCTTTTCTTTTCTTTTCTCTCCTTCCTTCCTTCCTTCCTTCCTTCCTTCTTTCTTTCTTTCTTTCCTTTTCTTTCTTTTTCTCTTTTTCTTTTTTTTTTTTTGAGACAGAGTCTTGAGGCTGGAGTATGGTGGTGTGGTCATAGCTCACTGTAGCCTTGAACTCCTGGGCTCAAGTGATCCTCCTGCCTTGGCCTCCTGAGTAGCTGGGACCACAGGTGTGCACCGAAATGCCTGGCTAATTTTTGTATTTTTTAAAAATAGTAATGGTGTCTCAGTATTTTACTTAGGCTGGTCTCGAACTCCTGGCCTCAAGGGATCCTCCCTCCTGCCTCAGCCTCCCAAAGTGCTAGGATTACATGTGGGCCACCATGCCTGTCCTAACTTGCCTGTCCTAACTTTTGTTTCTTCCTTTCTTTCCTTCCTTCCTCCCCTTTCCTCCCTTTCCCTCCCCTCCTTTTCCCTATCCTCCCCTCTCCTTTCTCTTTTCTTTTCTTTTCGACGGAGTCTTGCTCTGCCACCCAGGCTAGGGTGAAGTGGTGCGATTTCGGGTCACTGTAACGTCTGCCTCCTGGGTTCTAGTGTATTTTTAGTAGAGACTGGGTTTTCCCATGTTGGCCAGGCTGGTCTTGAATGCTTGACCTCAAGTGATCCGCCCATCTCTGCCTCCAAAAGTGCTGGGATTACAGTTATGAGCCACTGTGCCTGGCCTAATTTTTGTATTTTTAGTAGAGATGGGGTTTTACCATGTTGGCCACTCTTGTCACAAACTCCTGACCTGAAGTGATCTGCCCACCTCAGCCTCCCAAAGCTCTGGGATTACAGGCGTGAGGCACCACATCTGGCTGTGATGGCTCTTTTTTAAGAGACTAACTTAACCTTGTGACTTAGGCTGGAATGCAGTAGTGCGATCCTAGCTCACTGCACCCTCGAACTCCTGGGCTTAAGGAATCCCTCCAACTCAGCCTCCTGAGTAGCTGGGACTATAGGTATTCGCCACCACCCATGTTGCCTGGCCTGGTCTGGAATTCCTGCCCTTAAGCCATCCTTCTGCCTCAGACTCCTCAAGTTTTGGGATTACAGGCATGAGCCATCATGCCTGGCTGGTGATGGCTCTTGGTATACATAAGTGGGACATACAACTGTACCTCCTTCAAAGTAGTTATCTCAGAATGCTTAGCAAGACTCTGACTCTCTTTGACTTGACTTAAATTTTCTCTTCTAAACACAATGCGAATAATTATTTTCATGTTTACTGCATTTTATTGCAGTTGCTTCATGAATGCCTGTGACATCATAGCTGTCTGTCTAATAATCTTATTAATGTGCGCTTGCAAATTTGACAGTTTTAAGAAGATTCACTTTGGTTTTAGCCCTGGTTGTATTCCTTAGATTTGGAAAGGATCCCGGTTTATGGGGATATAATAATGTGCGACATATACAAATGAATATAACAAATAATTCCTGATATGGTATAAGGTCCCCATTCTCCCAGTGAGAGAACTCATACTGGCTGTTAGCACCCATACTGGCTGCTTGATGTCTCATTATGTCTGCTTTATGAATACAATAATAATAAATTCACCTTGATATTGGTCTGAAAGGTCACTTGTAAGGAATTTATGGAACTTAAAATTTAACTTCCAGTTTTCACTAGCTTAAGTCATAAGTGAGAGGGAAATAACCGTATATCTATGCTGCAAGAAGAGCAGACACCATTATTATTATAATGGTAGTAGCAAAAGCAGAACTTGTTTATTACTCTCATAGTAGTAGCAGTTTCATTCCAAGCAACTTGAATTTTATATTTTACTCTTATAAAGTACATGGGATTAGAAGAAGTAGAATAGTAAAAAAGAGAAAAATAACAAAAATAACTTAAGTTCCGAGTTTCTATTTAGGGGTAGTCTGGGTAATTATGCTTATCCTAGTTTGCTGTAGCTTAAGAGCAGAGTTCATTAAGGGTCTACTGAAAAGGGTAGTGGCTTATTTTTTTTTTCCCCTTAATCTCAAAAGGTATCAAGGTAATGGCTTCTAAGTACCTTAATTTAGAATTACTTAAAAACGTACTATATTTCTTTTTTTTTTTTTTTTTTTTTTTTTTTAGGCAGAGTTTCAGTCTTGTTGCCCAGGCTGGAGTGCAATGGCCCGATCTCAGCTCACTGCAACCTCTGCCTCCTGGGTTCAAGTGATTCTCCTGCCTCAGCCTCCTGAGTAGCTGGGATTACAGGCATGCACCACCACACTCAACTAATTTTGTGTTTTTATTAGAGGCGTGGTTTCACCATGTTGGTCAGGCTTGTCTCAAACTCCTGACCTCAGGTGATATGTCTACCTTGGCCTCCCAAAGTGCTGAGATTACAGGCGTGAGCCACTGCGCGCCTGGCCTGAAAACATGCTGTATTTCTCTCTGGGTATTGTCAAACTGAAAAAGTAAAAGGTGGTAGAAATTTCTGACAAGCTTCTTTGTAAAAGAATATGCAAGTATGGTAGACTGGTTAAGAAAAAGGAAATCAGAATAGCAGCAAAACATGGTGTAATAGCCTGTAATCATCCAAAAGATGGCCAAATCCGAATTAGAAGAGAAAAAGCAGAATTTTGATTTACCATGTCACCACCCTTGCCAAATTTTACAGGATTTGATCTAAAATGCTTAATAAAGGATTGGAAGGCATGATTAGTGATAAATTGATTTGGGGGTTCTCAGCTGTGGGATTCAGTTTGTTTGGCATTATATTTGATTTATTCTCTGTTATCTGCGGGAAGCATTTAATTTAGATGTTATTTTTTAAAAGATGTTCTAGGTCCAGGCATGGTGGCTCCTGCCTGTAATCCCAGCACTTTGGGAGGCGGAGGTGGGGCCGATCACCTGAGGTCAGGAGTTTGAGACCAGCCTGGCCAGTGTGGTGAAACCCCTCCTGTACTAAAAATATAAAAATGAGCCAGGCGTGGTGGTGCATGCTTGTGGTCCCAGCTACTCCAGCGGCTTAGGCAGGAGAATCTCTTGAACCTGGAAGGCAGAGGTTTGCAGTCAACGGCGATTGTGCTGCTGCACTCCAGGCCTGGGCATCAGAGCAAGACTCCGTCTCAAAAAAAACAAACAGATACTCTTTTAGCTGAGACAATAGTATCATTCAATTTTAAATGCAAAAAATAAACTTCAAGTCGGCTTTAGCCCTATTAGCCTCAGTCTTTTTCCTTGAGGGATTTAATAATTAAATGCTGTTATCTGTTTGGTTTGACCATATAAAATTGCTGTTTTTGTAGGTCAAAAGAATTTGAGTGTGAGCAATGCCAGATGGGTCTACCTAGTACTGTTTACAGTTATATTATTACTTCTTGGATGATTTATGAATGGTATTTATTCAAATCAGTATGTACTTATTGAAGCACTGTGGGAAGCAGTAGTGTTAAATAGATGAAAGGTGAGGGTTTATGTTATTAAGAAACTTGGTCTAATAGGGAAACATATATGGAAAGAAATATATTACTATTGTTGGCTGGGCACAGTGGCTCACACCTATAATCACAGCACTTTGGGAGGCCAAGGAGGGCGTATCATTTGAGGTTAGGAGTTAGAGACCAGCCTGGGCAACATGGTGAAACCTCCATCTCTCCTAAAAAAAATATATATACAAAAAATAGGCCGGGCATGGTGGCTCACGCTTGTAATCCCAGCACTTTGGGAGGCTGAGGCGTACAGATCACCTGAAGTCATCGGGAGTTCGAGACCAGCTTGACCAACATGGAGAAACCTCGTCTCTACTAAAAATACAATATTAGATGGCCGTGGTGGCACATGCCTGTAATTCCAACTACTCAGGAGGCTGAGACAGGAGAATCGCTTGAACTTGGGAGGCAGAGATTGCCATGAGCTGAGGTTGTGCCAAATGCAGTTGGAACCCCTAAGGTAGGGGCAGGGTGTGGGAAGAGTAGTCAGGATTCCAAAAAGAAGTGGACATTAGACTGTTTATTGTGCAAGGAGAGTAAGATTACCTTAGGTGGAAGAAATCAGTGTTTGAAGATTGCCAGCCATTCATTTTGTTTAAAGGAAGGTGAATGGTACAAGTTTAAAGTCCTTTAACTTAGTCATCTAATTTGTCTCTTGATGTACTAGCTACTGTGTCAAGTGCTAGGAGACACAAATTCAGTTTCACAGTGCTACTAGCTTTTTCTATAGGCAGTGAGAATCCATTGAAAAGTTTTGAGCAGTGTGGTCACTTTCAGATTCTATTTTTAAAGAGAAAGAATGGTTAGCCAGATTGTAGAAGACAGAAAATGAGGCCTGAGTAATGGCAAAAGAGGCCAGTTAAAAAGCAACTATATAAATGTTCATAAGATACTACTACTTGAGCCAGGGCAGTGACATTGGGTTAGAGAAAAAGAGATGACTAAAAAGTTGAAAGTGTCTTACCTTTGGTTAAGATTTACGAGACTTGAACATTGCTTCTGTAAATTCCTTAGTTTGAATTTCTTTGACCGTTCCCACTCTATATCCTATACCCTCACTATAACCCTTCTGGGTCATTCTCTGTTTCTCAGATGTTGTTCTTTGAGTTCCCTTTTCATGTTACATCAGTTTCCCTGGGTAATCTTATCCAGTTCTGTTAGCATATATACTAGGTTTAAGACTTCAAAGGCTGGGTGCAGTGGCTCACGCCTGTAATCCCAGCACTTTGTGAGACCAGAGTGGGTAGAGTGGGTAGATCACCTGAGGTCAGGAGTTCGAGACCAGCCTGGCCAACACTGTGAAACCCCATATCTACAAAAATACAAAAAACTGGCTGGGTGTGGTGGCACATGCTTGTAATCTCAGCTACTTGGGAGGCTGAGGCAGGAGAATTGCTTAAACCTGGGAGGTGGAGGGTGCAGTGAGCTGAGATTGCACTCCAGCCTGGGCAACAAGAGTGAAACTCTATCTCAAAGAAAAAAAAAAAAAACGATTCAGACCACATGTATATTCGATACCACCAGTGCAGTTCTGTGTATAAACTGAATTCATTCTCTTGCAAAACCTTTTTCTTTCCTGCCCTTAGTGAATTAGCATTAACCCAGTTTTTTGTCATTAGATAAGATCTCCATTTTTTTCTTTTCTATCTCTATTATCTTCGTTTCTTGACTTACTAATTAACATTTATTGAAGACTCTATATTGTCACTTTATCTGTTCCCTTCATTGCCTAGAAGAATCATCACTATTTATAGTACAATAACCTTAGATTTCTTCAGTGGCTTCCCTTCATCTATGTGATTAAATAGCAAACTTTATTTCATATGTAGCTTTTTACTCTGTCCTCTGAATAATGTTCTTTCTCTAAATCTCATTCTTGGTGACTTTCAGCCTTACTGAAGTACTTGTGGCCACTAAAGCATGGTCAGTAGTCAACTTACTGTATAAAGAGCCAGATAGTAAATATTTTAGGCTTTGTGAACTATAGGGTCTTTGCTGCAACCACGCCATACTTGGTTCTGCATTGTAGCTCAAAAGCAGTCATAGATGGTACATACACTGTGGGTGTGGCTGCGTTCCATTAAAACTTTTCTTTTTTAAAGACTTGAGTGTCTCACTTTATTGCCCAGGCTGGAGTATAGCGGCATGATCATAGCTCACTGTCTCCTTGAATTCCTAGACTCAAGCAATCCTCTTGCCTCAGCCTCTTGAGTAGCTGAGACTACAGGCATGTGCTGTTACCACACCCAGCTAGTTTTTAAATGTTTTGTAGACACAGGGTCTCACCATCTGCTAAGGCTGGGCTCAAGTGGTTCTCCTGCCTCTGCCTCCCAAAGTGCTGTGATTATAGGTGTGAACCACCACACCTGGTCTCCATTAAAACTTTAGTTGCAAAAACAGATGGTGAATAGTAATCCTTTTTTGATCCCTGCTCAAACACACCTTGTTAAGGCACACACCTACCACCAGCCTTTGTTCATTGTTAATGTTCTACTGATAACCAACCCTCCCAGTGAAGTTGCTTACTAGAAAAAGCTCACAGAGGGCAGACTCTTTTTGGTTTTCCATCTATATCCTGACCCTGGTAAGTAGTACTTATTATTTTTTATCAACTTGGAATTGAAAACTTGTGAATAACTGGACATTTCACTATAGGAAGCATTGTGATAGGTATTTCACAAGCAGATATAGAAAGTCTGCTCTAAAAAATTTAACATGAATTCATTTGAGTGGCATAGCTAAATATAAGTTTTGATATTAAGAAATTTCAGATTGAGTGGTGGTGTTTAAAATACAGAATTTTAACAAAATTGCCTACTTGGGTATATCTTAAGAGCAAAAACTTTTACTTAGGTTTTATGAGGTCTGGCCCTGTGGGTATTTTTCAATAAATATTTGCATAATTAGATGCTGTGATAACTCTTCAAAAAGAACTGGCAAGTTTGTGTGTGTGTGTGTGTGTGTGTGTGTGTGTGTGTGTGTGTGTGTGTAGAAAGCAGATTTAAAAGATCAAGGCTGGGCATAATGGCTCACACCTGTAATCCCAGCACTTTGGGAGGTCAAGGTGGGTGGATCACCTGAGGTTAGGAGTTTGAGACCAGCCTGGCCAATATGGTGGAGCCTGTCTTTACTAAAAATAACAATAATTGGCCGGGGTGGTAGCTCACACCTGAAATCCCAACACTTTGGGAGGCCGAGGCAGATGGATCATGAGGTCAGGAGTTTGAGACCAGCCTGGCCAATATGGTGAAATCCCATCTCTACTAAAACCACAAAAATTAGCCAGACATGGTGGCACCCCATGCCTGTAGTCCTAACTGCTCCGGAGGCTGAGGCAGAAGAATTGCTTGGTTCCAGGAGGCAGAGGTTGCAGTGAGCCAAGATCTCACCATTGCACTTCAGCCTGGGCAACAGCAGGACTGTCTCCAAAAAAAAAAAAAAGTTAGCTGGGCATGGTGGCATGCACCTGTAATCCCTGCTATTTGGGAGGCTGAGGCAGGAGAATCACTTGAATCCAGGAGGCAGAGGTTGCAGTGAGCTGAGATCGTGCCACTGCTCTCCAGAGCGAGACTCCGTCTCAAAAAACAAAAAAAGAAAAATCAACTACTGAGGTTGAGTACCCCAAATCTGAAAATCTAAGATCCAAAATTTTTAAATACTGACATGTTACTCAAAAAGGAAATGTTCCTTGTCTGATAGTGTAATGGAAACATTCCAAAATCGAAAACACTTCTCGTCCCAAGCATTTCAGATAAGGGATACTCAACTTGTATGTGTATAATGATTTTGTATAGTTGAAATTGCCTTCTTTATACCATTAACTTGTTGTGTTTCCCAGAATAGTCAAAACATTAAATTACACAAATGAACACATTTCATATTCAAAATCTGAGTTGAGATTTTTGTAATTTAAAAGAGGAGAAAATGTAATGTCAACTCTTTCCTACGTGTTCCATCCATGATGTCGTTTCTTGTTAGTTTTGCTAAGGTTAAGCATAGCATCATGCAAATGCTATTTGATTGATTTTTGCTTTCTGATCCTAACCTTGTTTGAGTTTTGTGGAAACTTACAAATTTTGATCAAGGAAATGAAGTTGATAGTAGTCAAATAATTAATATTAAGTAACAGGAAGGGAAATTGCATTCACTTCTTAGTTCAGCATTTCAGGTAATGCTGATTTCTTTCTTTTTTTTTTTTTTTGAGGCTGAGTCTCACTCTGTCGCCCAGGCTGACATAAGTTTCGAGTTTCTCTTTAGGGGTAGTCTGGATATGTGCTTACCCTGGTTTGTTTTAGCTTTAGAGAAGAGTTCATTGAGGGGCCTACTGAAAAGGGTAGTGACTTCTAAGTACCTTAATTCAGGATTACTTGAAAACATGCTATATTTCCTTCCCTCCCTCCATCCCTCCCTTCCTGTCATGCCTGTCTTGGCAGTTTCAGTCTTGTTGCCCAGGCTGGAGTGCAATGGCCCCACCTCAGCTCACTGCAACCTCTGCTTCCTGGGTTCAATGTTCTCCCGCCTCAGCCTCCCAAGTAGCTGGGATTACAGGTGTGCACCACCATGCCTGGCTAATTTTTGTGTTTTTAGTAGAGATGTGGTTTCACCATGTTGTCAGGCTGGTCTCAAGCTCCTGACCTTGTAATCCACCCACCTCAGCCTTCCAAAGTGCTGGGATTACAGGCATGAATCACCATGCCCAGCCTGTGCTGATTTATTTCTTAGTTAGAAGCTAGACTTGCTTCATGGCTAGTTTTACAGCTACATCATACATCCCTATTTCTATTTGAGAATTCATTACTCTAGAGCTCACATTTAAGGGTAATAAAGTGTTCTTACCATAAATCATTTAAAAATGTATAATATTTGAGTAAAACCTTAAGCTGAGGTAAAGAAGTATCTTCAACTTGTTAAAGAAATTGGGTGTTTGGCCGGGCGCCATGGCTCACGCCTATAATCCTAGCACTTGGGGAGGCCGAGGTGGGTGGATCACCTGAGGTCAGGAGTTCAAGACCAGCCTGGCCATCATGGTGAAACCCCATCTTTAAAAAAAAAAAAAGAAAAATTGGATGTTTGCAATTAGTTGTTTTGTCTTCTGTATTCGAAAATGTGTATGTTTGCTTTATTTTTAAAGCAGTGTGGTTGTTACTGTGACTCTGCAGTCTTTTTTCAAAAAGGAGGGGAAAGTAGAGGGACAGGTTGAGTTTCCAGTGAGGAAGAAAAAAGAAAATGTTAGTCATAGGTGGACTAACATGAAAGGTTTGATTAACTTCTTTCTTTTCTTTTTAATTTATTTTTTAATAATAGAGACAAGGTCTCCCTGTGTTGCTCAGGCTAGTCCCTCAAGTGATCCTCCTGCCTTGGCATCCCAAAGTACTGAGATGACAGGTGTGAGCCACCACACCCTGCCAATTTTTTTGTTCAGCAGACAACTAAATATAGATTTATCTTTGCAGTAGACAAAATGAATATCAAGTAATTACTATATACAAAATTCCTCAGGAATTTATTTGCTGCAAAATGTGAAATTTTTGTGCTTTCACTAAAATAAAAAATATTGGTTGTATTGGATAAATTTTTTTGCAGTAGGTCGATCAAGACAAGACTTACATTTGGAGTTGTTAAAATAGGCCATTCTGGGATCCAGAAATTTTTAAGATAATAAAGACCTTTTAGCTATTCCTTATTGTTTGAAACTAATGGAATAAGAAACTATTTTGGAGTATAACTGTGATTTCTGTGACTAGAATTCCCAAGTGTCATCTTTTTTTTTTTTTCCTTCCAGATTAGATTGTTTATAGTTCTTTTCCCTTCTGAAACCTCTCAGGAGAAAGGGAATTTTCCTGCCTTTCTCTGGATAGGTGTCTGCACAGAGATTTGATGGCCATACCATACAACTAAGCTTGGACAATTGGCACTTGTTCTGCACTCCCAGATTTGGTTTAATCAGGGAATCACTATGATATCTTGAATGGGATTTTATCTAGATAATTACCTTGTTCATCCAGAATTAGTCATTGATCCAAATATCCAGATCTGACAAATTTTCAAAAAGCTGAGAGTACTGCAGAAGATATTTTTTAAAATTGCCAGACTTGGTTGCTCATGCCTATAATTGCAGCACTTTGGGAGGCTGAGGTGGAAGGATTGCTTGAGCCCAAGAGTTAAAGACCAGCCTGAGCAACATAGCAAGACCCCCATCTCTACAAATGGTACAGTTTTGATTTTTGCTGGAGGAGGGAGAGAGTTTGTGTGTGATTCTACCATTCCCTGCTCCTATCCATACACATACAATAAGAAAATCATAATTTTAGATCTGTATCTTATTTTAGTCCTTCAGAGGGATTATTTGTGCCTTAACTGTAACCCAAGTCCAGATGTATCCCATCTTAATGAATTTCAGTTTTATTTTTCTTTAATTATAATTGGTTGCTATTACATTGGAATGTAGTCACACATACTAGTTAAAGGGGGTAAAATGATCTTTTGTCCTTTCAAAATAATAGTTTTATTACCACAGAAAGACTGCTTATCCTTAATGTTTGTTATAGTTCATTCCTAAGCGGTTTGTTTTAATCTCCAGGTAGAATATTTCCTTTCAAGGTCCAATTCTTTGGTTCTTGTGTAATAGTCAACTACTGTTGACTATATATAGCCCCCTGAAGCTTTCATGTATCACAGGTAGAGTTTTTAACAGCATTCTCTGTGTATGTCACTACAGTTTGGACATGTACATAGTTTTCTTATTGTGAGATGCTAAACTAAGCACGTTGTAGACATTTTAAATGGAATTGGAACGAATGAGGATTGTGTGCCATTAATAATGGGTGTGGATTGGCATTTTGTCCTTATAGGTTAAAATAAGAGATATGGTTTAGAGGTGAGAACCACTTGCCTGAATGGTTAAACTAAATCAATTTTAATTAAATTTGATGAATGATTTGTTCAAAAAATTTGGGCATCTCATTGAGGAGTCAATGGATAACCAAGAAATACTTGGTGGTTTTTTATTTGTTTGGTTTTTGTCTTTTTTGAGTCCTGAGTAGCTGGGAATACAGGCACATGGCACCATGCCTGGCTAATTTTTTGTATTTTTGTAGAGATGGGGTTTCACCGTGTTAGCCAGGATGGTCTTGATTTTCTGACCTCATGATCTGGCCTCTAGCCTCCCAAAGTGTTGGGATTACAGGCACGAGCCACCACGTCCGGTGGTACTTGGTGTTTTATTATTATTATTATTTTTAATTATTTTTCTTTTTTTTTTTAGTGATCCAGTAGCAACATTTTTGCTTTCGGTACTTGGTGTTTTTAAATCATGATAAGCTGTTATGAGAAGTATTTTATCGGTAGCATGCTTCTTGCATATCTTTGCAATTTGTAAAGACAAAATTATTCTGACAGTTTGATTTCAGATAATAATCTAGACGACACTTAAGAATTATAGGAGCCAGGCTCATGCCTATAATCCCAGCACTTGGTAAGGCCAAGGCAGGATCGCTTGAGGTCAAGTGTTTAAGATACCAGCCTAGGCAACAGACCCCTGTCTCTACCCCCCTCCCCACTCCAAAAAAAAAAAAAAACAGCTGGGTGTGATGGCATATGGCGGTAACTGTAGTCTCAGGCACTTGAGAGGCTGAGGTGGGAGGATAGCTTGAGCCTAGGAGTTTCACGCTGCAGTGAGCCATGTTTGTGCCACTTGTTCTGTCTCTTCAAAAAAAAAAAAAAAAAATTAGAGGAAAATGTGAATGCTTTGTCTGAGCTTCATAGAATTTTGCCATTTTCAACCCTACCTCCAGTCTGGCAGTAATCAGTCTAGGATTTTTTAGATTTAAAATGAAAAGCATAGCTTCAGACTTTGATCACCAAAACTTAGTATGTAATTCTCTTTCTTTCTTTGCAGAAATGGAATCTATTTGGAATTTGCAGAAGCAAGGTAAGAAAGATTAGATTACTTAAAATGTCACTAATCATCACTGGACATTATTTTTTGGTGGGATTAACAGATGGGTAGTAATTTACCAAATAGACTTTGTATTTTGAGTTATTTAATGACTGCAATCAAAAGGCACTAGCAGCTGGGCAGGGTATCTCATGCCAATAATTGCAACACTTTGGGGGAGGCCAAGGTCAGGATTGCTGAAGTCCAGGAGTTCAAGACCAACCTGGGCAACATAGCCAGACCCTGTCTCTATTTTTTAAATTAAAAAATAATGTGATACTATTAAGATGTGAATATGAAAAAGAAAAAACAGCAGCAACAAAAAGGCACTACCATAACATGACTGCTGAGGATGGGGCAATACTGTAAGTGAAAAGAATAGATGAAAGTCTTATTTACCTGGTAGATAAGAATGATTGTTTTTTCCCCTCCTGGTTTTGAAAGTAAGACAAGCCATAACTGTTATTCATGTAGGAAACCAACATGAGTAAGTATTTCCACTTTTGGCTAGTCTTTCTCTGTATTTGTGTGGTAAACAACAAATAGCCTAATAACTGAAATTCATAGTTCAGAAAAATATTAGCTATTATAGGAGCCTTATCTGGGCTGGATATTCTCTGAAAAGATAGTTAGAAATTAAAATTGATTATCCTGCTTATTGTTTGCCTTCTTCCTGAATATATTAAAATGTGATTATTGTGGAATACATGAAATAAAGTAAGAGTTTTATAGTAGTCACTGACAGTAGATTTTGGTTTTCAGAACCATGTAACTGAATTATATCCTACTTCTCATTTGCTTTAGTAGTTAATATAAATGAATTTCAGATGAATGTGAAATTCCTAGAATTTCAGGACTTCAAATGTGTAAGAAATTCTATTCTTATTTTACATATTAGGAAACTGAAGCCCAGTGAGATTCTATAAGCTAGACAGTAGCAGGACTAGTATGTAGGTTCTCCTGATTTCCCAACATTGCTCTTTATTCAGCAGTTGCTTTCTGTGTATCTTATTAAACAAATGAAAAAAAACATAGACTAGAAAATACACCCTGCAGGCTGGGCACGGTGGCCCACGCCTGTAATCCCAGCACTTTGAGAGGCCAAGGTGGGTGGATCACCTGAGGAGTTCAAGACCAGCCTGGCCAGTATGGCAAAACTCCATCTACTAAAAATACAAAATTAGCTGACTGTGATGGCACACGCCTGTAATCCCAGCTACGGTGGAGGCTGAGGCGGGAGAAACACTGGAACTCAGGAGGCAGAGGTTGCGGTGAGCTGAGATTGTGCCCTTGCCCTCCGGCCTGGGCAACAAGAGCAAAACTTTGTCTGGGGAAAAAAAAAAAAAAAAAAGGAAAAGAAAATATACCCTGCGAAGTAGACCTACCAGTCTTTACTGTAAAATGGCCATTAACTGTTAGGAGTGAGCATGCTCTTCATGGCAGGCTGCTATCTCTGTACTATACTAGATTGATTCTTAGGCTGAAGTAGACTTGAGTTCTTCCAATATTATTTTCAGGCCTTTAAAATTTTCCATTAGGTGACAAGTTATATTGATTTGCCCTACCTCCTTATTTTTAAGCATGTATACTTGAAAAAGTTCTTAGGATAGGTAGAAAAAATATATATATAATGAAGACAAGGCCCCTCCAGAAGAGGAGAGCTTGCAGCTAAGTAGTAAGAATTTAGAATAACCCTGGAGTCTTTGCCCATCAGACACATTCTAACAGTTTTAAGTTTTGAATCTGAAAGATTTGTTACTGCTGAGAATTAAGGCGTGTGTTACCGTGGGAAATTAAGTGTTGATTAGGACTGAATTGATAGTTTTGCTCTCTAATTGTCCAGTTTTTGGAGACAGATTTTACTTAGTTCTTTGTTAGACAGTCCACACTGGCTAAAATGAATTTTGACTTCATTTGCTGAAAAATGCAAAAGAAAAATCCCAAGTGTTTCTTTTAATATTGGATTATTGGTGACAAGCTTTTTGTCTGTGGCTACTGTTTTCAAATACTACACTGCTTTTGTAATCAGTAGAAGTACATAAAACCCTTATTAAGTGGACCCAGCCATCTCTGATCTTTAGGAGTTGAGGTCATCACTGGCTAGAGGACCTGCTACTTGGAATTCCAAACAACTACTTTTGGGTTGAGAAACTGGATCATACATGTGTTAATACAAAGAGGAAATGGGCCTGAAGTTTTGTTTTCATAAAAAAGGGGGCAGTTTAAGTGATGGTTATTTGGGATTTGTTCTTGAAACATGGGCATTTTGAGATTCTAGACCTTATTTTTATTTATTTTTTTAACCGTCTCTCTAGATCCCAAAAGGATAATCACTTACAATGAAGCCATGGATAGTCCAGATCAATGAAGGACCAGACTGCCTATTCGTAACCTTTCTGCAGCATTAGAGCCACCGTTCATGGGGGACACAAGGCTTTTATGCTCCTAGATCTTCAACGCAGCAGAGGAACCATAAGTAGAATCACAGGATAATATATACAAATATATATATATACATATATATATATATAGTTATTTAAAAAAAGGCAACTGAAAGTAATTAGACTTCTTAAGGAATCAAATTTATTTCAAGAGACTACACATGGTTATTTAATCTCCGGTACTGAATAGGTTTTTTTTTTTTTTTTTCTTTTGTTAGTTTTTGTTTTTAAGTGTGAATGCAAGTGATTAATGAATACAGACTTAACAAGTGTGGTTCTAAAGTTCCTGCTGTCATCAACTTGGGCAACAAATGACCCACTGGAAAGGCAAATCCACTCAAAAGATCTCTATCTTGTTCTGTGACTAAAGTGATACACTAATCACGGGGAACCCAAAATGATTCAACATTTTCCCCCCACTCCTCCCTTGATCTTTTTGGTTTTACTTTAAGCCCTGCGAGAATGCTGGATAAATGCCTTGAAGTTAGCAGGGTGTATTTTTTTTAGCGAATATGATTTGCATGTCTTGCCAGGAGTTAAGCAGCCTCTGTGGGGTGTTGGGGAAATTCTTTCTTTCTTTCCTTTTATTTTTTTGTGGGGTGGGGATAGGGGAGGGCATTGAAGTTCTACAATTCTGGAATAGTTGATGGTACATAGTTAACTTGGCTTTGGTTACATATTGGACTTTAACAACTGAAGAATCCATGCGTGTCATTTAAAGAAAAGTTGCAGAACAAGCAATTGGCTTAGACATACAATCTGGAAAAATATTCCTGTGCCCATATTTTAATGTAATTGTATAACTGGGAGCAAAAATATATTCTGCTTTTCAACTGTAGGTGCTCCAGACTTGCTCTCTGTCACTAACACTAAATGTGCTGTTTTCCTTGTTTTTCATCAAACATCTAAGACAAACTTACACCTTTCTGTAAATTCTCTTTTAATTTCTCAGCAAAATCTAAAAGGGGAAGAAAAAAGTCCATGAAAACTTTAAAACTTTTCATGTTTTTAGCCAGTGAGAAGATATTAAACCCTTACTATAGAAGGTGTGTTTTCATGCAAGCTATACTTCTGAGCTTATTAGCTTCTAATTATATCTTAATAAATATATTTTATTACTAGAGCAAAATGGGTTTTTAAGGAAAATAATGTGAAATTCTGGAAATTTTCTTCGGGGCAGAGAAGAGCAGTAGCCCTGTCTTATCATTACATTGCCATCCTGTTGCACTGCAGCTTGTGTATAGCATGCTAAAATAAATTTGTGTGTGTGTGTGCAGAAATTAAGGGTCCAATTGAGATTGGGTGATGTTAGTAGCATAATAAACAAGTTATCTGGCCTGACACAGCATCACATCACACACACAGAAATTAGTATATCCATGTATGTCAAATACAGGTTAAAATAGCAGGGCATTGATATAAAGAGTTGTAGTCTTCTGATAAAAGTAGACTGGATTCCCTGGGGTATTTGGGGAGAAAGTAACTACTTTTGCTCTACCCCTTTGCTTAAGAAATGTCCAGTTTTGAGTGACTGTAGTATGGATGGGTTTTCTTGTTTTGTTGATTATTTGAGGCTTTTAACAAGTAGTTCATGAAAGAAGCTGTTGGACTCAACATAGAGTAAATATCTTTTAGTCTGGATTTCTGCCCTGCTTAGATTTTAAAAGTATGAGCATGGATTGCCAATTCCACTTGATGTAAACAAAACTTTTTTTTATACATAATATATATATATATAATAACTTATTGTATCAGTCCAGGTTCAGAAACTTGTGGTAGGCCAGTTCCAGATAGTTTCATTTCACCTGTAAACTGTATCACTTTTACTGATATTGTAATTTTCAAATGTATAATATGTTTACAGATGTGCCCTGCATTTAGTCTGCCTTGTTCCTATTTTGATTTTTCTTGAGTCTCCTGCCTGCTTGCCAAAAGCTAGGATGCTTCAGGCCCATGTACAATTGAAAGCAGAGGCATCCTTGAGCTTTAAAGCATTGAACAAACTGGAAAATGCAACATACCACATAACTGAAGTGAAAAGTCTGTGTTTTTGTGTTTTTTTTTTTAAATAAAAATTTTCAAAAAGTTAAAAAAAAAAAAAGACATAGAAGGTTGATTAAAGGGAAAAAAGGCTCCAGTTTGTTTTACAGGTTTTAAAGTTCTGCTGTGTGTTCAATTGCCTTGTGTAACCACTTGTCGCCTTAGGGCCAGATTCCCCTCTCCCCTCCCCCTTTTTAAATGTCCATTTTGCTTGCCTGGAGTTTTAAAGTTCTGTCTCACAACTCACAAGAAACTTTCTGGGTTTGTGACATACAGAGGTTGAATGAATATGTATTTGAAAAGGAAAAACAAAAACCAAACCCAGCCTCCACCCGAATTGGGCTTTTTAACTTAGAAGCAACACTTGATTAAATGTCTTTAGTAGAAAGCTATTGCTTTCCTAATTTCCTCCCATATCCCTCAGGCCTCAGTGTTCAGAGAAGCCAAAAAGAGAATGTATCCCTTCTCTGTCTGTCCAAAGGTTTTTGAGAGTCTTACTTCTAAATGAAACAATGCAACATTTCACTTTGATTTCTCCACAGAAATTTCCTTGATTATATGGTTAGAGGTATATAGTTAGGAATGTCTGTTAACTTTCTGAGAACCCTAGTGTCCCATCATATTAACTGTCAGTATTTTGGGGGCACTAGGTTAATAAACTTAATTGCCTAGGTACAAGCAGGACTTTGGGACAAATCTCTTTGTGCTGTTTGGTAACACTTAACTCTATTTGTTGCAATCTTTCTCCTTAGGTCCTCACACAATTCCTTACAGAGCACTTATTAAAAAAAAATATTAAGTCGATCTGTTTTCTGATTATTTTGTGTAAGCTTCTAAACAAACTTCAGCTGTGATTAATTTAGCACATTTAAATAACGTGTGTTATTGTTTGGTATAAAGAGTTTTCCTTCAACTCAGAGTATTAGTA
Source organism: Sapajus apella (assembly GCF_009761245.1). Classification (NCBI taxonomy): domain Eukaryota; kingdom Metazoa; phylum Chordata; class Mammalia; order Primates; family Cebidae; genus Sapajus; species Sapajus apella. The sequence goes on from NW_022436952.1 coordinate 37,940,549, forward strand.
CTGTAGCATAAACCAAATACAGTCTAGAGGGAATTTTTAACATCCCTCCATTATAAAGACTGAAAAAGGGGTGTGTGTGTTTGTGTGTGTGCATGTGTGTGTGTTGAGTGTGTGAGGGAAAGATGGAGATATTAAAAATTAGTAAATGAATGTGTATAAGACATTAGTATTCAGAAAATGAACTTGTATTTATTTTGTGCCATTTGTTTTCATTACACAGAAAAAAGTCAGGTGGTTTAAATCCTTAAAAGGGTAGTATTGAAAAATGGCACTAAGAATGAAATTATGACCTATTTTTTTAATAGCTATGAAGATACTAATTATGGGTAAAGATTTCTTTTTAAATCTGTTTTGATTATTGTAGGCATCTGTGTCACATACCACTCTTGTAGGTGTCTTAAGTCCCCTTTTCCTGCAAAATACACAGGGTGTATTTATCTTCCTCTTTATTCACCCCCATTTTGCCAAACTGAAGTTAGTTACATAGCCTTTGCTCTAACCCCCTTAGTAATGAACCTGCACATAAAGTGTATTTACAGCATCTATAGTAGCCAGCCTTTCCTCCTACTTTCTAGGAGGGGATAGCCAATAACTAGGAATTTACTGACATGTTTTTTTTTCCTTGAAATAAATGGCCAGAGAGTTTCTACATTTTAGAATTTTGCTGTCCTTATTCATCTGCTTACCTAGTCATTACTCAATCTACAGAAACTTCATAAAGGAAAAGTGCTGCATTGTTTTTACAAATAACAATTTTTAGGGAAAATATGACAAACCTCAACCTTGGGAGTTGTCCACAATACAACATTTTCAAAAAACATTACATAGCAGCGTTAGTTTCATACTTGGTGGTTAGTATTGTTGCTTCCCCACATCAGAAGCATCTAATGTTTTATTTTTTGTAATTGCTGTAAACTTTTTTAAAGAAAAAAGCCATTTAGTGTGAAGTTGTCATGTATCAAATGGCTAATTCCACTGTAAATAAGAAGGGAGTCATTCCTGCTAGGCTCTCTTCAGAGAAATAGGTTAAAAGTCTAATTTCCAGGGATTATGAGTATAGTTATGCCACTGGGCCACATTCTCAAATAACAACAGCTGATCTGTCTTGTATAAATATGTTAACTGTGCAGAACAGTTATGCTATAGGACAAATAAAATGGTCTTTAGGGTCAGATTGGTTGATGGCATGCCAGTCAAGGTAGAGTTTGATAGGGTAGTATCTTAATAACCGTACCCGTGATTTAACTGTTGGATTTGAAAGGTAAAAGTAGGATTTGCTCTTCTCCCCTTACACCCGACAAAATTTTGCTTAAAAGGGAAAGGCAGAGGGAAAAAAAAGACTAGAAGCATAAATAGCTCTTCTAAGCTTGCCAGAGGCACAGAGCTTAACATTACTTCTTAGTATTGATGTTATTTTTATTAATGTAATTAATCAACAGAGCACCAAGATTCTTTCATGGTGAAAAAGATGGGCTTCTGTTTTGGTATCATAAATGTTTCTTTTAAAATATACATCACCTGTGTGAGAACCAGGACCACCTGGGAGAGTGAAGAATCATTAGCTCCACTCAAAAGGATTGCTTTACTGAGTTTTAAATTAAATTTCACATCATTTTGCTGCTCAAGAAAGATCTTAGAATAGTTAAAAGGATGCCAGCAGTAGTGCAAATAGAATTTTCGGTTGTCTGCGTGGTAAAAACACCCAGTACAGCATGATTGGTATATTGCTTTTGCATTACTGGGAATGGTAAGTCAGTTATGGACTAGAAACTATGGAACAGCTATATTCATTTTATAATACTGCAGTATCCCTTTTCTTTTCTTTTCTTTTGAGATGGAATCTAGCTCTGTCACCCAGGCTGGAGTGCAGTGGTGCCATCTTGGCTCACTGCAACCTCCACCTCCCTGGTTCAAGCAGTTCTTCCTGCCTCAGCCTCCTGAGTAGCTGGGATTACAGGTGCACACCCAGATAATTTTTTTTGTATTTTTAGTAGAGAACGAGGTTTTACCATGTTGGCCAGACTGGTCTCAAACTCATGACCTCAGGCAATCTGCCCGCCTCGGCCTCCCAAAGTGCTGGCATTACAGGTGTGAGCCACCGCGCCTGGCCAGTATCCCTTTTCTACAGCCTTATTAAAACAGCCACAAACATTTATTTTCCAATTTAGTTTTACTTTCAGTGCATATCAAAGTTGTACTCTTAAGACCAACAAGCTAACTTGAGACAAATTATATAGCTTTCCCTATACCTTTTTTTCCTCAGGTGCTAATCAAAGGCTCTGAAAATGGATACTGCTTTAGTAATGTGTGTTTTATTCTTAAAATGCTTATTTCTTTTGCTAGATGTAAAGATTTGGTGTTAACAAAAGTGGTTTTAATATGTAAATATGAATGAATGCCTTTAGTTTACCCGTTTGTCTATTATTAGTCTGTGTTCATTTATCTTTCATAGAGGAGGATCCTTTCATGATCTTGAATACATTTCATTAGATATTGTTGCATTTTAAGAATGAAAATACAACTGTTTTCTGTCTTAGATTAATCCTGCTGCTGCTATGAGAAACTGAAAATCAAGAATGTGATGCACTTTTTACATTACTATATATCATACATATACCATAGGTTGCTTTGATACCTTTCCTGTAGCACAGCCACTAACAAGAGTGAGTTAATTATAAAATTATCTTTGGGAGGGAATCAGTACAAGTAACTAATTCTTAGCTGGTATTGGCCTATGAAGGACAATAGCTTAGGAACATAAGAATTCTGTTAATAGTATACTTTTTGGCCTTAAATGTCTTCTACTACTGAAAATAGTTTAAATCTTAGCTTTGTTTCTGTTACTCCCTCTCTCTGCCTCAGAAAGAGGAATTGAGAAGAATGGCTTAAAGGACTTAGTGTCATTGATTTATTGCTGATCTTTTAGAAAACATTTGTCTATGTAAGCTGGGGACTTACTTTTGTTTGTATATAGAGGAGAAATAATGCTGCCCTGAACCAATCAGATTTAGTTTAAATCAAATCAATCAAAACTCCAACTATTCTGTTTCTCTTGTATATTTTTACTTAGCAAAGGAAAACTTTAGTAAGAATGCTACTTGACAAAAAGAAAAGTCATTTCTCAAGCACATACCCAAACTTGAAGGTGATTGAACTCAAAATAATGGGTGGGAAACACCAAATGAGGTGGAGGAATATGAGAAGGATGTGTGGGCCAAAGCTATCTGGTTATATTTTGATGTTGCCAATATTATTGCAATGCCAAAATTTTAATTTGCTTATTTAATATATTTGTTGGCCAGAGGTCTATTTTTATATCAATGTGCCTTGCATGGATTTAAAAAAAAAAAAAAATTGGGAAGGCCATGTAGTAATGCCTGAGATAGTTGATGGTTCTTACCACCTCACTAATTTTTATGCATTATGAAATGCTCATTCTATTGCCCAACTGGTGCTCTGTTTAAGGTTATAGATCTTGTCAAACTGGAACTATTTTATAAGCTGGGGAAGTGATTTACTTTTTTTGTTGTATCTTTTTTGTTCTTAGTCTGTTAGTGGCTGTTCTGTAGTGGGAAATAGTAAAAGGATTCTTCACTCCCTTTTCTTCTCCCCTCAGCACCTTCTTCAAGTAATGTGATGACACCATTTTTTGTGTGCTTTGAAAAAATTTTCAGCTTGCTGTCTCCTTTAGTGTTTTAAAGAAGTGTTATACAAAGCATTGTTTGCAAAATGTAGGGAGATAATGAAGTCCACTTTAATTTGGAATTCTGTGTGAGCTATGATCCAAGTTATCAGCTCTTTCCAACTTAAAAAATTTTTGTTGTTAAAAGCACCTTGCTTAGAAAATTTTAAATATTTATGTCTGCAACAATTGTCTCAAAATAATAAACTGTGCAATTCTTGTCATTTAAAAAAAAAAATCTGAATTCTCCCTAATGTGACTTGTTAGTTTCTCTCTGTATTTCCTGCCAGTGTAAATGTGAAAGCTTTGCTTGCATTACGTTTTAGAAATGCATTTTGCACACTCGAATTTTGCCGAAGCTCCGTGAAAAGGTTAGATCTAAGTAGATGAATAAAGCTATGCACATGTTTTGAAAGTTTAATTTGTGTGTCATTACCAAAAGTGACCTATTTGTCCTTATTACTTTGCTGTTCTTAGCTTTACCATCTTTGGAAACTTGGCTTAAAGTTATATAGTTCTGGGCTAGCTCATCAGTGGAATTAGGAGAGAGGAAAACTGGCACCTATTTTAATAAAGTTCAATTTAAATAAGAGCTTGACTTGTATCTGTTAAAGGGCTTTTCTTGAAACAGGGCAGTTTTAGCAGCTTTACAAATCATTGGATGCTCTTCCTTAGTAATATTTTGGTTTATTTGATCAAATAGAAATGGAAAGTAATTCAAACTGAAATGAAAGACCCTTTGTCACATGGAACTTGGTGACAATTTTATGTCTTAAAGCTGGTTTAAAGGTAGGATAGCCTTTTTTACCTTTATTGCTTTAGCATAAATTTGGTTTACTGAATGACTGGTTTGAGATTAAAACTATTCTGTTGTTTGTAAGATCAAAGCACAGGTTGTTTTAAAGATAATGTGTATCTTTTCAAAAATTGCTTAATCTGATTAGAACAAGTTTAGAAATTGGTTCAAGTGCTGCAGTCTGCATGTACTACATAGCTTTACTTTGTGTGTGTGTGTGTGTACTTATAAAGTCGTTTTTTTTTTTTTTTCTTGTCATTGCTTCAGGACCTTTGTAGGAGAGGCTAATATGTTTAAGTAGAAGATATTACTGATGGCATTTTCCCCATGCTCCTACATATAAATATTTCCATTTTATAGCTTTTTCAATATACAGAAGAGCGTTACTTCTTCAAGTATGTTGTTAACTTTGAGGACACAGCAAAACCCTTCTATATGTATCTTCATTGATAGTGGAAGTTAAAAACTAAGTCATTCAGTTAAGACTCAAAAGGTGACCCACAATTGCATGGCCTTAGAAGGCAGAAATGCAAGCGCGTAGCAGGCATCATCTTGGATGGCTATGGTTCCTCTTCGCATCTGTCAGTAGTTCACTTGTGTTCAGTCTTAGAATGTATTGGAAGAGCAAAGTAATTTCTCTGTCTTGTGCAGAGGCGCTTAGGAGCTGAGTTACCTCTTAATCTAGGGGGATGGATAGTAAGTGGAGTACGGTTATGTTAAAGGATGTTTTCCCTTCCCCCTCTCAAAAAAAAGTTTCAATGTTTGCTTTGCCCAGTCAAAAAGATAGGTCTTTTCTAGATATAAGAACAGTGACCAGAAATTTGCCCTTTTGCTAAATGCTTAGGTATTTGCTATAGCTGTTTCTGGTGTCATGGATTCTGAGGAAGTGTCAGTTACATGATGATCTTCCTTTATTGATGTCTTACTTCATGTTCAGTGTTTTAAAAATATAAATTACAAACACTCTACAACCATACCCAGATTTACTTATTTTATCAGAAAAAAAACTTGAGAAATTTGTAGATCAAATTGAGAGACAATAAGTGTACATTGTTGAATAAAAAATTTTAAAGTTTCTGAGGTGTTTGTTATCTTTTGTGTGCTTTAATTTTTTAAAAAAATCCTTAGTGATGAATCTGAAATGCAGCTGATAAAACGTAAAAAAAAAACAAAACAAAACTGAAACTAAGTTTGTGACATTGATAATGATTTTTCCCCAAAGTGTCAGATGTATGAAGAATTTAAGTCTTAAGTGTACTATGGTCCTATGATTTATAAAAAAAAAAATTTTTTTAATCATTGAGGTTTTTACAGTGCTTAGAATTGGCATGCTTATTGAAAAATCCAAAGCTATTCTGCATTTTTATAGGACATTGAGCCTTATGCTCTTCCAAATGAAATAAATCAAAATTGAGCTAAGCAGTTAAGCAACTAGAATGTTAAGATGCCAAGATTCTGGATTTGAATTTATTCATAACTTAATGTTGAAATATGTGGCAGTACGCACTGGAGAAACTTCTGTTTCTTTAGTACTGATTTGTCACAAGGTGAAAGGAAAATCAGTGCCAACTTCAACATTAGAAAGAGCAGGAGACGGGAGGACAAAGGACATAAAAACATTTACTGAAAGTGTGTCAGTCACTATAGAGACTGATAACATTTAGGTCATGTGGTTTATTCTTTGAGATAAGGAATAATTGTCCTTAGCTGGTAAGTGGCTTGCAAGGACACAAAAGAGAATATGGAGTTTTATGGAAGCTTGACTTTAAAAATTCTCATCCAGGCAGGCACAGTGGCTCAACACCTGTATTTCCAGCACTTTGGGAAGCTGCAGTAGGTGGGTCACTTGAGCCTGAGTTCGAGACCAGCCTGGGCAGCATAGTGAGACCCCCCCACATCTCTCCAAAAAATACAATAGTTATCCCAGCATGGTGGCAGGTGCCTGTAGTCCCAACTACTCGAGGCTGAGGCAGGAGGATCACTGGAACCTGGGAAATTGATGCTGCAGTAAGCCAGATCACACCACTGCACTCCAGCCTGGGTGACAGTGAGACCCTGTCTCAACATCAACAAAAATTCTCATCCACATAGGTGTGATTTATGTGAAGCATGGTAGTTAATTCAGTCTACAAAGTTTTTTTTTTTTATGACATTTATTGTGGATTTCAGCGGCTAACATTTGAAAGCAATGTCTGTGAGCAGAACATAAAACTCATTCTAGAGTGCTTAGCAAGGTCTCATGCCTTAAGGAATTCTCGTACTTGGAGCTTTTAATCCACTACTGTTGGATTCGGCGAATCGATTGGATCTGGGAAGTCTGGGCGTGAGAGCCCCACTCTCTCCAGTGTTTATAGTCTCCTCCGTGATGGTCACATTCCAAGATATACTGATACCCATGATATCCAGGGTATTGGTAGCAAACCCAGCTAGGAAATTCAAAGTACATTGCGTTATTAAAACTAGGAATCTGGTTAACACCCCAAAACCCGAGCCTCTTTCCTCAACACAATGATATGGGATGCTTTTAGGCTTAGAAAAAGCCATCCTAAATGTGTCAGGCATTATTTGTAAGCATAATATGGCTACAGCTAGTTAATTAGCCTTAATCTTGAAAAGAGGTGTAAGTAGTAAACATGAATTCTTCCTTAGAGGCATGTCTGGGGGAAAAAAAGCTGCAACCTTAAGGGGTAGTTGGTGTAAAGGACTTGAGATTTAAAATTAACTAGAAAGTGACATACTGATACATATGAAATCTGATTAAAACGACCATTGATGCAACCCCAGGGAATTACTTTGAAATCTGTTCCAACCCTGTTTTTGTACTTACGCCCCACTTTGTATCTTCATGGAGCCAACTTCATTGTTGGGCCAGCCCATGGCTTGCAAGGAGGGGTAGTCGTCAGAGATCTCCCACTGGCGTCCAATAAAGTTTTCCTTCTCAAAGATGGTCATCTTAGACTCTTTATGATTCTGTAATTCAGAAATTGTTTTAAAATGTTTAATACTAGTGCTATGGCTGTCATTTATGTTTTTTAAAATTGGAACACTTTATTTTTTGCGTTACACAAGGATACATATGATCATTGATTTTAAAAAGATTAAGGCAACAGATTTATAAGAAAAAAGTTACCATAATTTTGTTCCAATTTAAATACCATAGCATTTAGAATGTACAAATAACTGATATACTATTTTGGAACAATGAAGAGAATTTGACAATGGGAAAAAGTACTAGCAAGATGCAGCCAACCAAGGGACTAATATTCACTAATGTGAAAAAAGATCTCACAAATTAATACAAAAAGTAAGCCCAAATATGCATGTGTGCGCTTGCCTGTGTATGTGTGTTGAAAATAACCTGTGTGTCCAGTAGGGGACATGAATACTACCCAAGCATTAAAAAGGCAGAGACTAACCTGTATAAACTTCAGAAATGGACAAAACTGTTCGGTAATAGTGGTAGGAGAGCAATTGAATGGAAAGGGACACCAGGGAAATATGATGGAATGTTATTTATATGGTTAGGGTGTTGGTTACATGGGTCTATATATTTTTCAAAACTCATGAGAATATGCACTTAGGATCTGTGTATTTTACTGTATGTCAGTTATACCTTAGGGTGGGCAAATGAAATAGGGAAGTATTTTTTTGGTTTAGAGCTAGTTAGGTTAACTTCTCCATCAGTTGAATTTTGGCATGACTTAGACCAAGGTGAGATTATTAACCAAAATCATGAGACACTCACATATAGACTGAATATTTGGAAAGGTTCTAGCCCAGCCTCACTCCTAATACAGGGATCATTTTCAACATACGCCTCAAGGTCATTCTGCTTTCTGCTTGAACTCTTCCAAAGACCAGAAACATCCCAGCCTGATGCATTATCGAGTAATACTTAAGTGTTAGGAACAAGATTATTATCAATCAATGTAGATAGATACTGGAAGACTTGCCTGTTTCTTCAGTCATTCCCACTTACTGAAAGGTTACTTCAGCATTTCCCTGTTTCTGCAGTAAAATGTTACACAGATTGAAATTTAACTGGCCAAGGATTTACTTTTTCTTTCTTTTTTTTTTCCCCCCTCAAACACTGCTCAGTAAGGATTTACTTTTTACTACAGGGTAAGCACTTTCACTCATTTACTCGTGTTTCACAAGTTTACTAGGCTCTTGAGTATCAACTTATTGCCACCTGTTAAGACCCTTACTTTTAGCTTAAGGAAAATACCACCTGGTGCAGAAAATCAAATAGGCTTTGAAGAGAAAGCGACGTTTCCTTTTTTTTTTACTTTTTTTTCCTGCCACAATCAGCATAAATGATGAGAAATAACATGAATGTCAGTCTGTCCACACCCTCTTGTCCCATCCCTCATATGCACAGAAGTGGAAATTTCAGAGACTCACAGCTGAACAGATGGGGCGGAAGGACATGAGACGCTCAATGTGGTAGGCATTACTCCCACTCCAGGCATCCCAGCGAGGGTATTCTCCTCTCTCCAGGATAAACTGTTGCCCACAGAAGCTGGTATGCTCATAACCAATCCAGCTGCCAAAGACATGTAGTGGTGTTTGTTCATGGTGTTCAAAGCCTATATGGCCTTGGGGAGAAGGCATCTTTCGTTTTAGATAAGTGGGGTAAAATATCAAGCCAACCCCAGTAGAGCTGGGCAAAAGTAATTTATCACAAGAGGTGGGGAATGCATTGACAGCTATACTAAGCAGGTTTATGAATGTGATAATTTGTTTTTGGATTATCACTGAAAAGGTCTGCCTACTTCACTGGTCTGAGTGGAGTGTATTAGCGAAGTCAATCTAAAATTCTATTTCCTGGCTGGGTGTGGTGGCTCATGCCTGCAGTCCCAACACTTCAGGAGGCCAAGGCAAGCGGATCTCTTGAGCCCATGAGTTCGAGACCAGCCTGGGAAACATGGCGAAAGCCTATCTACAAAACTCAAAAGTTAGCCAGGCGTAGTGGTGCACTCCTACAGACCCAGCTACTCGGGACTGAGCGGGGAGGGTCGCTTGAGCCTGGGAGGTGGCGGCTACAGTGAGCTGTGATCATGCTACTGCACTGCAGCCTGGGCAACAGAGTGACATCTTGTCTCAAAAAAAAAAAAAATTTTTTTTTCTTTTTCTCCAAGTCACCTATCTAGTGATTGACTATTGAAAGCTTGTCCAACCTGTGGGCCAAGGGCTGCATGCGGCCCAAGACAGCTTTGAATGCAGCCCAACACAAATTTATAAAATTTCTCAAAATATTATGAGCTTTTTGTTGTTGTTGTTGTTGTTAGCTCCTCAGCTATCGTTAGTGTATTTTATATGTGGCCCAAGATAATTCTTCCAGTGTGGCCCAAGGAAGCCAAAAGATTGGACACCCCTGGACTATTGCTTCGGCTCAAGCCAAACATGTTGGCTTCTTCCTAAGAAAGCACAGGGATAAACAGACAACTGATGGGTTACTAGTCTCTTTTCTCCTATGACTCGCGAGTTCTTTCTCCTAGTGGCCCGTTACCTATGCTTAATTTATTGAAACACTCAGCTTAGTTTTTAACAATTGGGTCTCAGTGATGACACCTTAAAGTGTTACTTGTTTTAAAGGACTGAAGAGCTTGATTTTGGTGGCAAGCAACTTGTGGAAGCCTATTCACATGTAAGGCCAGTTCTGCCTAGGTCAAGGGTGAGTCTTTTCCTTAGGTGTTTTCAGGCTGATGATAAAGGCCTACCCTGCCAAGAGTCAGAGGACAGAAATGAGAGGGTCTCTCTCACCACGATGAAGCGTCAACAAGAAACTGCCTGAAAGATGAACCAGGAACTAACATGTCTCTGGAGTTGTTGGGTTGAGGTTTCCTTTTTCATAGAGAAATTAGCTAACAGTGTCTGCTCTGGGACATGCAGGAGAGTTGGCCATAAAGGGGCAGCCACTTGACAAATTCTTCTCTACTGATTTTCTGCAGGCAAGAAAAACTCAAGGGTCTTGTGGCTGTTCTGAAGGCACCCTAGGTAGCAGACTGTGAGCTCCAGAAGCAAAAATCTGATTACTGCCATTGCCCCACCTCATTGTATGTATTTCTTTTTCCACTCCCCAAAATCTAGTACCAAGCCACTGAGAATCTCATGCTCCTTTTAGCTTTGGCTTATTGAATTATGCATGTAGTGATTTCTTTCGAGGCCTCTCTCCGAGAAATGATTAGACCCTAGAGGAACATCTCTCTTCCCCTCTCCCCACCCTGTGGTCCCGTGTCTGAAGGGACCTGAAATAAGGGGCTGCAGTTCTGCAGAGGTCCATACTCACGCGCCACATTCCACCTTGAGGGACCGGACATTATCAAAACTGTGCTCAGAGACGTTTGGGCAGGAGCTGGTGAACTCCATCCTCTTGCCCTGAAAGTTCTCCTGATCATAGATGGTTATCTGAAATGGGATTGAATGGCTCAAGAGAGCTAGAATCTGGTACATCAGGAAAAACAGGCCCAGTTCAGCAGCTTAACTTGTGTCTGACTCTGTGTTTTCTGTCACCAGCTGTAGCCTGGGATGCCTGATGAGGTCTCTTCCAGAGTAGACAGGGCAGGAAGGGGTTTGAATTAATGCCACTAGTTGGTGTTCATATGCTCAGACTAGGGATGAGGTGGAGGAGGGAATGGTTTATGATAGGAATGGTCTGCCAAGGATAATAGCTAGACCAATGGACAGGCCGAGGACTTACGGATTCCCATTCCACCACAGTTCCTTCATAAGCATGGCCCAGAGGCCAGGATTCTAGGAGTCCCAGGAGCTTCCTATAGATTCTTAGCTGCTCCAGACACACCCTCTATAGAAACCTAGAGTGTAAAGGAGAGTTGTGGTCAACCCTATTTGTACTTTGAACTAAAACCTGGCTCATGGACCTGGCCAGAGGACCACTCCCAAAGCTGTGAGCTGACCTCAGAGTTGACCCAAAAGGGAAGTGGGGAGTGTTGGGGTGAGGCCAGTGAGAGGTCTGAGGATCAGCCACTTTGGCCAATGGTTAAAGCCAACCTCAGGCTGGGAGGCTGAGTCCAGTGATATCTTTAGGATCTAGTAGTAAATCTCTTTATGGCCCTCATTTTCTCCATGGACATAATCCTGGCTGGGCTGCTGTATTTGAAGATGATTGTAGCAGTGGGGAGGAGAAAGGAGTTAGGAAACTAGATATCATCTCCCACCCATCAGTGGTGTCCAGACTCATCCTTTCTTTGTCCAACGGGACATCCTAGAGAGCCTTCCTTTGACAGCACCTGGAGCTTGTGTGGACCCTTCCCCTACAGACTGGGATTTTACTGGTTGGTCACTGCCTCATGGATGAGCACAGGCCTGGGGCCTGCTCTGTGCAGCATCTCACCCCTGTCCTGTTGGATGCGATGGGAATAGGCTTACCTTCCATGGCCCCAGGGACCCTGGCGGAGGGTTGGTCTGAGCCATCTTGGTGGTTGGAAGGGTTTCTGGAAGACAGAGCACACCCAAGTGATATGGCCTCTGGGGAGGAGGGTGAGGTGAGAAAATACCTCGCAAGGTAAAGGAGACTTGAAGTCTGCCAGACAGACTTTGTTTGGAATTCTGGCTCTGTCACTCACTAGCTGAGCCTCAGGGGTTTGTTGTTGTTGTTGCTGCTGCTGCTGCTTTTGGAGACAGTCTCGCTCTGTCGCCCAGGCTGGAATGCAGTGACGTGATCTCAGCTCACTGCAACCTCCACCTCCCAGTTTCAGGCAATTCTCCTGCCTCAGCCTCCCCGAGTAGTTGGGACTACAGGCACATGCCGCCACAGCTGGCTAATTTTTTTTTTTTTTTTTTTTTTTTTGGTATTTTTAGTAAAGAGAGGGTTTCACCATGTTGCCCAGGCTGGTCTTAAACTCCTGAGCTCAGGCAATCCACTTGCCTCGGCCTCCCAAAGGATTACAGGCATGAGCCACCGCGCCTGGCCTGTTATTGCTGTTTTGAGACAGGGTCTTGCTCTGTCTCCCAGGCTGAAGTGCAATAGTGCAATCTCACCTCACTGCAACCTCTACCTCCCAGGGTCAAGTGATCTGCCTACCTCAACCTCCCAAGTAGCTGGGACTATAGGCATGCATCACCATGCCCAGCTAGCTTTTGTATTTTTAGTAGAGATGGAGTTTCACTATGTTGGCCAGGCTGGTCTTAAGCTCCTGACCTCAAATGATCCACCCACATCAGCCTCCCAAAGTGTTGGGATTACAGATGTGAGCCACCGCGCCCAGCCTGAGCCTCAGTTTTTCCATTGGTAAAGCTTCAACATGCAGAGTTATTGTAAGGATCAGAAACAATCATGCAGGTAAAGCACCGACAAGCATTGTGACCCTGTCCTCTCATTTGCTTCCAGGTGACAGTATTGCCTCTGTCCCCAGTAGAAACTCTTTGGCAACCACCTAAGCCAGACCCCTTATGTGACTGGCCAAACAGCCAGCCATGCCAGGATTCCCAAGCCCCAAACTCCCTCGTAACCCTTCATGGTCTCATCTTTATCTGGCTCCTTTCTGCTTTTCTATCTCCTAGATCCTACCCAGCCTTGACCTCGCCTCCTCAGAGACTTTCCTGCCTTCTCCAGCCCACAGCCACTTGCTTTCTTTCTTGATTTCTAGCACTCTTCACAGTACCGATCTGTGTTCTGGTGAGTACCTCAGTGGCAAGGCCTGGGTCTTCTGGGGGATTGGTATAGCCCCGTGCTAAGCACATGTTGGGATAGGGGATGGGGAGACATTGGAAAAGACTTATTGAAGGAAAGTGAAGAAGAAAAGAGTTATAGGCTAGGCGTGGTATCTCACGCCTGTAATCCCAGCACTTTGGGACGCCGAGGTGGGTGGATCATCTGAGGTCAGGTGTTTCAGACCATCCTCGCGAATATGGCGAAACTCCGTCTCTACTAAAAAATACAAAAATTAGCTGGGCATGGTGGCAGGCGCCTGTAATCCCAGCTACTCAGGAGGGTGAGGCAGGAGAATCACTTGAACTGGGAGGCAGAGGTTTCAGTGACCCGAGATTGCACCGTTGCACTCCGGCCTGGGAGACAGAGCAAGACTCTGTCTAGGGAAAAAAAAAACAAAAAAACAGAAAAGAGTTATAATAGTTAACATTCAACAATGGCTATCTACACATCCAGCCCTGTTTTAAATGTTTTACATGTATTCACCGTTAAATCTTCACACGAAGCCTATGAATTAAGAATGATCGGGCCGGGCGTGGTGGCTCATGCCTGTAATCCAAGCACTTTGGAGGCCAAGGTGGGCGGATCACCTGAGGTCAGGAGTTCAAGACCAGCCTGACCAACATGGTGAAACCCTGTCTTTAAAAAAAAAAAAGAATGATTATTATCCCCATTTTACACATGAGGATACTGAGGCTCATAGAGGTTAGGTAGACAGTAAAGATGGTAGGATGAGTAAAAAATAAAAATAAAAAAGGAAGGATAGGAGCAAGAAAGAGGAAGGAAAAGAGCGGGGAGGAAGGGAAGAGGGAAGACGGGCTAGTGCGTATCTGTGTATCAGGTTTCTTGACTAAGGAAGGATATTCATGGCCCTCCATCTGGCTGGTATCGGGACCAGGAATGATGTGTGTAAACTCTGTAATTAATCTTTCCATTCTGAATGTCTGAATAAGCAACATTTTCCAGGTTCTGCCCCCATACCTTCTCCGTGCTCACTTCTCGGGGGCCCATGCCCGCCCCCAGCCTTGGTTGCTAGGGCAGTGGTTATTGCTATATAAGTGACTCCTCTTGGGATGACAAGAGAAGGCTGCCTTCCCCCAGAGTTCCCCACTCTTCTCCAGCTACCCTAGAGGGCTCTACACAGTAGGCAGGAGAACTGAGCCCTCTCCTGGGCGTGTCTCTGTAGGTTAAGGAGAAGAAGGGCAAGGGCACCCTGAGGGCCTTACTCACCCAGCTCCTGCTGCACAGTCTGGGTCTCCATCTGGTGCCACTTGCTCTGTGGCCTCCCTCTTTATAGCCCTACGGCCTCTGGCCTCTGGCCCTGTCAGCACTCTGCTTTTCCACTGTCTTTGTTCCCTCTGATCCCCAGAGCTTTGGTGGCTCAGCTTGCTGGGCAGGCATCCCTCAGGCCTTTGTTTAAACCAGGGATACAGAAATCCAGAGAGGCCCCACTGTTATGGGCATGGTTGGCTGCTGCAGGCCTTGGCTGCTATAGTCTTAATCTCAGAGCAGCTAGGGGGTGAGGGCAGAGGTCTCTGACATGAGAATTTGTCTCTTGTCCTTCTCCAGGTTCCTCACACCACCTTAGGATCTTCCTAAGACCCTGGGAGAACCCATGTCATATCAAACACATCAAAATGCACCTCACTTCCATACAGGATGTACATTTCTTGTTGTTAAAAAATGTGAAGGAATTATTAGAATTTTGAACTCTATTGAGAAAAAAACGGTTCACTGTATTCTTGGGAATCTTTATTATGTTGTATTTATATATAACTGTGTAAGAGTTTACTTCAATTATAGTTGACTAGCAGACATGAGTCTCTCTGTAGCTATTTTATTAAATATTCATTTTAATTTTGCAATTTTCTTTTTAAATTTTGGAGCTATAACTTTAGGGTTTTTTTTTTTTTTTGAGACGGAGTTTCGCTCTTGTTACCCAGGCTGGAGTGCAATGGCGTGATCTCGGCTCACCGCAACCTCCGCCTCCTGGGTTCAGGCAATTCTCCTGCCTCAGCCTCCTGAGTAGCTGGGATTACAGGCACGCACCACCATGCCCAGCTAATTTTTTGTAGTTTTAGTAGAGACGGGGTTTCACCATGTTGACCAGGATGGTCTCGATCTCTTGACCTCGTGATCCACCCACCTCGGCCTCCCAAAGTGCTGGGATTACAGGCTTGAGCCACCGCGCCCAGCCTACTTTAGGGGTTTTTTAAACATTTTTTATTTTTTTATTTTTTAATAGAGACAGGTTTCACCATATTGGCCAGGCTGGCCTCAAACTCCTTACCTCAGATGATCCACCCACCTCAACCTCCCAAAGTGCTGGGATTATAGGCGTGAGCCACTGTGCCCCCACTAACTTTAGGGTTTTTTAAAAGAATTAAACCTTTTGTTGAGTAATTCCTATATATTAGACATGTGCTAAATATTTTTACTTGAAAAGTTTGAATTAAATACTTTTCCACAGCAAAAGAAAGAAATACTTTTCCACAACCACCACAACAGTGCTGTTTTCACCTCCAATTTCCAGATGAAAAAACTGAGTCAGAGAACAATCAAGTGACTTGCCTAAGGTCACAATATTAATAACGGCAGAGCCAAGACTCAAACCCAGTTCTAACCAACCCCAAAGTCACTACCCTGCACTGGCCCTCCCTCAGGAGTAATGCATAAATGGCCCAAAAATTTCCAGGAGAGGAAAGAGACCTCCCTGGCTAAACTGCAGTTCTGCATATAAACACTGAGCATATGATGAATGCAAGTTATCTGTTTCAAAAGGGGAAGGAGCCTAGAAATGAAGCAATTTTTCCTCCTCAAATGATCTTGCCTGCCTGTCCCTTTGTCTTCAATGTTAATTGCTTTCACCCTTGTCCTCCCAAACAGCCCATGTCCCACATCAGTTCCAGGAGGAAAGGGCTCTTTCAACCTGCGGGTAATCTTTGGGCAGCAGTAGGAAGGGGAAGAAGGCAACCCTCTGAATATCTCCTTTGGACTCACCATCTAGATGTAAAGGGTTCGCCTGCTGCATCTCAGATTCCCAGGGGCTTTCCTGTGAAGTTGTGTAGGCAAGTGGTGATAGGGACCTAGATGTCCTTGATTCTCCCCTCCAGCTCACCCAGGCCAGGGGCGAGAATTCCCGCCATCTACACCTTCAATACCAAATTTTTTTTTTCTTTTTGAGACGAAGTCTTGCTCTGTCGCCCAGGCTGGAGTGCAGTGGTGTGATCTCAGCTCACTGTGACCTCTGCCTCCCAGGTTCAAGTGATTCTCCTGCCTCAGTCGCCTGGGTATCTGGGATTACAGGCACCTGTCACCACACCCAGCTATTTTTTTTGTATTTTTAGTAGAGACTGGTTTTCACCATGTTGGCCAGGCTGGTCTTGAACTCCTGACCTCAAGTGATCCACCCACTTCAGCCTCCCAAAGTGCTGGGATTACAGATGTGAGCCACCATGCCTGGTCAAGTTTGGGGTTTTAATGTATTGTTTTAGGTCTTTGGAAATCTCACAGGCCCAAGGTACCTTAAAGGGTAAAATGACTTCTCCCAGAAATTTGGGGACACTTGATGAGGGTAAAGTAGGGGAATCGTGGGCCTCCCCAGGGGCTCTGAAGGAGAAGATGTGTTCTTCAAGCATCACAGATATTGTGAGAAGCAAGAGGCTGCGATGGATGTGGAGGGCTTTGAGCCAGGCAGATGTGGGTTCAAATCCCAGCTTCCCTGCTGGGAGATTTGAAGCAAGTCACTCTCTCAACCTCAAAAATAGGGAGAATGTCTGCCTGATACATTGTAGGCTGGTGATTCCTTCCCCTACTGTCTTTCTAGTGACAGATACTATTGAAAATGTCTTGGAAACCAGATGTCTAAAAAAAAAATTAATTAATTAAAAGAAGAAAAAACGTTATAACAGCTTGGAGAGAAGAAGAAAGTTCTCCCAATCCCTCTGCAATCTCTGCAGCCCCTGACTCAAGTTTCATCAGTGCCTCTTCTTTTCAGAACCAAAAATCAGGGAGTGAGGTCTGGTATGTACTCAAGTATATGTAGATTTGGGCAGAACGTTCTAGACCAGGGGTGTCCAATCTTTTGGGTTTCCTGGGCCACATGAGAAGAAGAATTATTTATCTTGGGCCACACATCAAATATACTAACACTGAACAATAGCTGATGAGCTAAAAAAAAAAAAAAAAAAAAAAAAAAAAAAAAAAAAGTCCAGGCGTGGTGGCTCATGCTTGTAATCCCAGCACTTTGGAAAGCCAAGGTGGGCAGATCACGAGGTCAGGAGATCGAGACCATCCTGGCTAACACGGTGAAACCCCATCTCTACTAAAAAAAAAAAAAAAAAAAAATTAGTTGGGCATGGTGGTGTATGCCTGTAGCCTCAGCTACGGGGGAGGCTGAGGCAGAATTGGTAGAACCCGGGAGGTGGAGGTTGCAGTGAGTTGAGATTGCAGGTACAGTTGTGCCACTGTACCTCAGCCTGGATAACAGAGTGAGACTCCGTCTCAAAAAAAAAAAAAATTGCAAAAAAAACCTCATAATGTTTTGAGAAAGTTTATTAAGTTGTTGGAATGCATTCAAAGCTGTCCTGCCACAGGCTGCCCATTGAACAAACTTGCTCTAGACATATTAAGTCTGATGCTAAGCATGGCACGTCCCCCAAGGATGCTTCTGATGCCTTGATTAACTTGTGATGTCTGGATGGATGGCTGGCAGGGGACAGAGTTGCTCTTGTTATCGTAGCATGTTCTGGCAGCCTGCTGGCTGTGCTAGAGCTTAAAGCACTGGCTGTCTATGGCTAGTGATTCTTCTTTCCTTTCCCTTCCCTTCCTCCTTTCTTTCCTCTCCAGAATTGAGGTCTTCGGGAAACACTCATTTGCTCATTTTTTTCAATCATCTACTACTCTTAGACTGGCTCAGGCCTCACGGTGTGTCCTCAGGGCATCCTGTGCTTTTCCAGTTACACAAGATCACATTGATCATACTGTAGAAATTGCTTTAGGAACTAGAAACACTGGTTTCCAAGGGTCAGGAGGGAACTGAGGCACTTGGCGCTCAGACATGACAAGACTTTTCATAGTATATTTTTCTGTAATCTTTAAAATTTGAACATTGAGAACGTATTTTCTATTAAAGTGATTTTAAAAAATAAAACTGGCCAGGTGCGGTGGCTCATGCTTGTAATCCCAGTACTTTGGAAGGCCGAGATGAGTGGATCACCTGAGGTTAGGAGTTCGAGGCCAGCCTGGCTAACATGGCGAAACCCCGTCTCTACTAAAAATACAAAAATTAGCCGGATGTGGTGGCAGGTGCCTGTAGTCCTAGCTATTGAGGAGGCTGAGGCAGGAGAATTGCTTGAACCCAGGAGGCGGAGCTTGCAGGGAGCCAAGAGCATACCACTGCACTCCAGCCTGGGCGAGAGTGAGACTCCATCTCAAAAAAAAAAAAAAATAAATAAAATAAATAAATAAATACATAAAACTGATTGTTTACCTATCTAATTCTTCCACTAGGCTCCATGCTCTACAAGGGTAAGGGCCTCATCTGTCTAGTTCATTGGGTTTTTTCTTTCTCTTTTTTTAAATTTAGACAGGGTCTCATTCTGTTGCCCAGGCTGGAGTGCGGGGGCATGATCATGGCTCACTGCAACCTTCACTTCCCAGGCTCAAGCGATCCTCCCACCTTAGCCTCCCAGGTAGCTGAGATAATATGTGTGCACCATTACACCTGTGTAATTTTTGTATTTGTTTGTAGAGACAGGATTTCGCCATGTTGCCCAGGCAGGTCTTGAACTCCTGGACTCAAGGGATTCACTGGCCTCAGCCTCCCAAAGTGCTGGGATTACAAGCTTGAGCTACTGCACCCCGCCTAGTTCATTGTTTCTTTGGCTCTAAGCATAACTTCTAACTCAATAAGTATATTTTGAATGAATGAATGACTGGGTCTTGTGATTCTGGTGGCATAGTCCTTATTGCTAGGAGCACCCAGCTGAGTTTGGCCTTCTCACCCCAGTCACAACTGGCCTGCTTGTGCTTCACACACTGTCAGCATCGTAATGTGGGGCTTTACATCCTACTGAATTGTTAGTACATGGAGACCAACTTAGCTAATTTTTAACTTTTGCAGAGAAGCAGGGCTTTTATGTTTGATGGAAAAGCCCAAACACACATCCACAGAACTATAGTGGGGGTTGGGTGGGGATCAGGTTATTGTGCAAACAATTTACAAATATCCATCAAACATTCCTGGAGTCATAATTCCTCATCTGGCCCCAATCCACTTTTCTCAATCACTGTAAGTCCCGAAAGATTGAGGATTCTCGTGCTCGCTTCGACAGCACATATACTAAAATTGGAACGATACAGAGAAGATTAGCATGGCCCCTGCAAAAGAATGACACGCAAATTCGTGAAGCGTTCCATTTTTTTTATAAAAAATAAAAAAAAAAAGATTGAGGATTCTCAGGTCTCCGGTACTGACCACCAAGCCTTCCAAATATCAACTCAATATAGTTTTTAACCGAGTTAGGGGGCTCCTTCTCTGATTGTCTGTCACTGCTGCTTCCCTTGCTGCAGCCCCCAGCCCCATCTCATTCCAGGAATGTTAGAGCAGAGCCACTCAAGGAGTGGGAATGAAGGGAGTGACCAGCTTGGAATCCCTTCTCCCAGGCGGGGTTTGGGTCACTCCTGTTCATCCTTATTAGTGATAACTATGGCTTACTGAGCACTGACTGCAAAACCAGACAGTGCCGTTGTAATCCTCACCACAATGCTGTGAAGTAGATCTTAAGGATACCCATTTTATGGATGAGCTAACTGAGGTTTTGAGAGGCCAAGTTCTGGGCCAGGGAACCTAGCAGGGACTTCAGTACCTGTCTATCTGACGGCAAAGCCTGTCTTGTTTCCTCCTGGCATGAAGTGGGATGATAATACCTACCTTTAACCACGCTATCAGATGGAGGGAAATAAAGGGGTTTAGGGCAAAGCTAGGTACTCAGAACTCATCGCCACATTGTAATTACATTACTGATTTTGCCAAGCCAGACACCATTTTTTGCCAGATTTTCATAGAGACAAGTGGGAGCAAGCAGCACAGATTTTAGAAAAAAATTCAGGTAAAAATGTTTCCTTTGAATTTGGACCACATTCACTTTATTTTTCTTGTTTTCCGATATTTTTCTTTTTTTTTTCTTCTGTTTTCCGACATTTTTCTTTATTTAATTTTAGCAGCGTATTCTGTCAGTCTAGTTTTCTAAAGGGCATGATCTATTGGGGATACAGATTGCAAACCGTGTTCTCAGCCCGCACACTCATTGTGCAACTGAGTGGGACAACTGGCTGTCCAGTGGGGTGCACTGTTAGTTTTGGGGGTGATGTCTGACATTAAGAGGACCGTGACAGCTCCCCAAATGTAACCTGGGCAGTTTGAACCGTGGGCTTCTGGACACCAGGGCTACATACCAAGCAGCGTAGATGCTTAATGGAATTTTGTGGATGGCTTGGACTCCTGGGCCTTGCCTCTAGGCCGGTGGGGAGGGAGTGAGGTCATGGGGCCAGGGAAGCCCTTGGACTCAGCACTTTGTGGTAAGAGCACAATGGAGCTGGCCAGGCGGCTGAGCAGCACTTTTGTTGTGTGGGAATAAGCAGAATGGGTACAAAGCAAAGGGCCTAGTCAGCGTTCAGCCTGCACCCACCTCCCCCATGAGGGGCTGCTGCTGTGGGATCTTGTTTTTCTGCCCTGTGCCTTTCTACCTCTTTAAACAGGCAGGGGAGCCAGGGCCTGGCTGGGCCCGAAAAGGCAGTAGGGCAGGCACTGGGGGAAACTTGCCTGCCTTTCTTTCTGAGCCCTTTCTGAGGTCATCCATTCCTCTGCTTCCAGGCATAAAAGGATGCCAACCTGCTGGGAGAGCTGTTGTCCGAAGGGCCCAGCCGCCACAGCCCGCTTGCTCTGTGTGTAAATGGCTCAGAGCGTCTCAATTCAACTCAGTCTAACTGAATTTCTCCACACTGCAGCTTTAATCACTGCCTCTCAACTAGAACCCTGCAAAACAGCTAAAATAATAGATACAAGGATCAGACCTGTCTTATTGTGTGACACTCAGCCCACTCTCTCCACTGTAGCCAAGCAAGTCCAACTCTGTCTCATTCAGGGTTGCTAGATTGAGCAAGTAAAAATACAGGACACTCAGGGCTGGCACGGTGGCTCACGGGCGGATCACAAGGTCAAGATATCGAGATCATCCTGCCCAACATGGTGAAACCCTTCTCTACTAAAAATGCAAAAATTAGCTGGGCGTGGTGGCGAGCGCCTGTAGTTCCAGCTACTCAGGAGGCTGAGACAGAAAAATCGCTTGAATCCTGGAGGCGGAGGTTGCAGTGAACTGAGATTGCACCACTGCATTCCAGCCTGGCAACAGAATGAGACCCGTCTCAAAAAAAAAAAAAAAAAGTACACTCAATTACATGTGAATTTTAGGTAAACAATGACTGTTTTTAGTATCGTATCAGTAGATCTCAAACATTTTTTCTTTTTTGAGACGGAGTTTCACTCATGTTACCCAGGCTGGAGTGCAGTGGCGCGATCTCGGCTCACCGCAACCTCCGCCTCCTGGGTTCAGGCAATTCTCCTGCCTCAGCCTCCTGAGTGGCTGGGATTACAGGCACACACCACCATGCCCAGCTAATGTTTTGTATTTTTAGTAGAGACGGGGTTTCACCATGTTGACCAGGATGGTCTCGATCTCTTGACCTCGTGATCCACCCGCCTCGGCCTCCCAAAGTGCTGGGATTACAGGCTTGAGCCACCGCGCCCGGCCTCAAACATTTTTTCTACTAAAAAATTACTTTTGGTTTATCTGAAATTCAACTTTAATTTGGGGATCCTGCATTTCATCTGCCAACCCTAGTCATTTCTTGCTTTTGTCTGGAGCACCCCAGGATCCACCTCTGCCAATCTGCTTCTCTTTCGTCCTTTGAGGAAGACAGTGTCAACAGTCACCACCTGCAGGAAGTCTTCCCTGGCTTATCCAGGCCGACCAGCCAACCACAGCATCCTATGACAAAGAGGAGAAGGAAGAAAACCAATATGTTTTTAAGTTTTTTTCCCAAATATTATCTAGTTTAGTCCTTCCAAATAACCCTGGGAGATATGCTTAGCTAGCTGCATTTTCCAATGGAGAAAACAGACTCAGAGAACATGTAGTATCAACCTGAGGCCACATAGCTAGGAAGCAGCAGAGCCACATTACAAACTCAATTCTCTTTGTTTCCAAAATCTATGTTTCTTATTGTGCTGCTTATAGGCATCCCTCTTCCTCTTGACTTGTGTGAACAAGAGTAGCCAGAAAAGCAACTTTATTCTCATCTCCTCAGCTCCTTTATTTATTAAATAAAGGGGGCTAGTTTCTCTTCTTTGCCTTGGATGTCAATTTGGATGGCCTCATAGCTTTTCTGGACACTTGTCAGTAATAAAAAGTTAGATGGTTATTTTACTTTATTTCATTTATTTATTTTTATTTTATTTATTTATTTATTTATTTATTTTGAGACAGAGTCTCACTCTGTTGCCCAGGCTGGAGTGCAATAAATGGCATGATCTTGGCCCACTGCAACCTCCACCTCCCGAGTTCAAGCGATTCTCCTGCCTCAGCAAAGTAGCTGGGACTACAGGTGCATGCCACCACTCCCGGCTAATTTTTGTATTTATAGTAGAGACAGGGTTTCACCATGTTGGCCAGGCTGATCTCAAACTCCTGACTTCGTGATCCTCCTGCCTTGGCCTCCCAATGTGCTGGGATTACAGGCGTAAGCCACCACTCCTGGCCTATT
>NW_022436952.1:37963625-37975814 GCF_009761245.1 Sapajus apella
GCCTTTTTTTTTTTTTTCTTTTTGAGACCGAGCCTTACTCTATCACCCAGTCTGGAGTGCAATGGTGTGATCTCGGCTCACTGCAACCTCCACCTCCTGGGTTCAAGTGGTTCTTCTGCCTCAGTCTCCCCAGTAGCTGGGATTACAGGCACCCACCACCACGCCCAGCTAATTTTTGTATTTTTTGGTAGAGACGGGGTGTCGCTGTATTGGCCAGGTTGGTCTCAAAATTCTAGTTTCAAGTGATCCACCTGCTTTGGCCTCCCAGAGTGTTGGGATTACAGTCGTGAGCCACTGTGACCAGCCTAGATGGTTACTTTAGGTCACAAAAGACAATCCCAATTTTAAATGCAAATGTCCAGTGTATGGTAGCAACCAAAACTTCAATCTCCATTCAAAACTAAGTCTTCTCTTTGTAATCGCAGACAGGACATGTTCTAGGCAGAAACCCTGCACCCAGGGAAAGTGAACCGTTTTTTCTTTCTCCCACTTAGTCATTGGTTTCCAACCCTTCCAGGAGTGGAAGGAACAAGAGAGGAAGAGGACAGAAAATTTCTTTCCTGTGGTTAGATGGCTGCACACTCTCTGTATCTGGCAACTCTTCACAGCTGTCACTCTTGTGGACACTTAATGGTTCTTGGGAGAGCCCTCACTTGCAATAACTTTGATCTAGGTCTATGTGTCTCCACCCTGGCTACCTGTTCCTTCTGCGGCTCCTAGGCACCTGGTGGTCACCTCCAGTGTCACTCTGCTAAGGACACATCAGTCTTCCAGGTCTAAGTTGCTACAGCGCCATTCCAGCTCCCTCTGAGGCATGGCCTCCCTCTTATCCATTGGAGGCAGTCACACATCCTTTGCCATGGCCAGTTTTGGCGTGTGGGCTTGTTCTTAATCAGCCTCCTTTGCTTGCCCTCATCCTCAGCAGTGGTCCTGCCTAACTCCTGACCTTTAGATTCTACGCCGCAGGGGACACATCTTGAGCTGTCAGAGTGGGCCCCGCATAGCCTTCTCCTTTGCCTTGCAGTGAAGCTCTTTCACCCCTTCCCCTGAAGGAGAGTGGGATTCACATCACAGCTGTCTCCCAAAATTTTCTTTCTGCCTCTGTCTCCAATTTCTTCAACTCTTTTGTATTCTTGGTATAAGAAGGAAGGGTAGGCCAACGCGGGTGGATCACTTGAGGTCAGGAGATCGAGACCAGCCTGGCCAACATGGCAAAACCCCATCTCTACTAAAAATACAAAAATTAGCTGAGTGTGGTAGTACGCACCTGTAATCCCGGTTACTTGGGAGGCTGAGGCAGGAGAATTGCTTGAATCCGGTGGCGGAGGTTGCAGTGAGCCAAGATCAGCCCACTATACTCCAGTCTGGGTGACAGAGTGAGACTCCATCTCAAAAAAAAAAGAAAAAAGAAAAAAAGAAATTTCTATATATTAGTCTGTTGCACAACTCACTACTTTGGTTTCTTTGTTTTTTTTGAGACAGAGTTTCGCTCTTGTTACCCAGGCTGGAGTGCAATGGCGTGATCTCGGCTTACCGTGATCTCGGCTCACCATGATCTCGGCTCACCGCAGCCTCCGCCTCCTGGGTTCAGGCAATTCTCCTGCCTCAGCCTCCTGAGTAGCTGGGATTACAGGCACGCACCACCATGCCCAGCTAATTTTTTGTATTTTTGGTAGAGACGGGGTTTCACCATGCTGACCAGGATGGTCTCATTCTCTTGACCTAGTGATCCACCCGCCTTGGCCTCCCACAGTGCTGGGATTACAGGAGTGAGCCACCGCTCCTGGCCTACTTTGGTTTCTAATATCTACCACTTTGGTGACTTCAGCCGATTTTTCCTTTTTTTTTGCTTTTTTTTTTTTAGAGACAGGATCTTGCTGTCTCACCCAGGCTGAAGTGCTGTGGTACAATCATGGCTCATTGCAGCCTCGACCTCATCGGCTCAAAAGGGCCTGTCACCTCAACCTCCTGCATAGCTAGGACTACAGGTGTGCACCACTGGCTAATTTAAAAATTTTTTTGTGAGACAGGATCTCACTACATTGTCCAGGCTGGTCTTAAAACTGCTGGTTTCAAGTGATCCTCCTGTCTTAAAAATGCTGGGATTACAAGTGTGAGCCACCAAGCCCAGGCTGAAATTTCCACATTAACATCCTGCTCCATGTGTATGTTTGTTCACGCTGTCTTCAAGCTGCTCACTGCCTAGACTCCCTTTGCTCCCAGCAGGTGACATTACAACCTATTTTACCAGGCATGGGTTTCCTCAACCTTCTGCCCCTGGAACCTGCAATACCTGCAGAGTATCTATTACCACACCCACCTCACCTCTTTATCTCCAGCCCCAGATGATCAGCACTTCCTGTCCTGGATTATTTACCTTCCTACTGTCTCAGGAACTTCATTTAATCAATAGCCCCCTTTTATCTAGTATTTTTAAAAGCAACTCCTATATTTTGTTAGAAAATTATGTAAAACTTAAGAAGTCATATATTCTTGTGTCATAAATATTTAGTGCATCAAAGGTATATTATATATATATATATATATATATATATATATATATCTTTTTTTTTTGAGATGGAGTTTTGCTCTAGTCACACAGGCTGGAGTACAATGGCATGATCTCAGCTCACCGCAACCTCTGCCTCCTGGGTTCAAGCAATTCTCCTGCCTCGGCCTCCTTAGTAGCTGGAATTACAGATACCCACCACCACACCCAGGTAATTATTGTATTTTTAGTAGAGACAGGATTTCACCATGTTGGCCAGGCTGGTCTTGAACTCTTGACCTTAAGTCATCCACTTGCCTCAGCCTCCCAAAATGCTGGGATTACAGGCATGAGCCACCGCACCCAGCCTACATATTTTTTTTTTTTTAAATCCAGCAGCTACGCTGCCCAGAGGCTAACATTTTCAACTTTTTAAGCTTTTCTTCTGATATTTATCGATTTTGATATTATGTATTGATTATCAGTTTTGGCAGATAAGATTTTATCCCTCTGGTCAGGCAGGGTGGCTCATGTCTGTAATCCCAGCACTTTGAGGGCCGAGGTGGGAGAATCACTTGAGCCTAGGAGTTTGAAACCACCCTGGGCAACATAGTGAGACCCCATCTCTACAAATTAAAAAAAAAATTAGCTGGGCATGGTGTCTCATTCCTGTAAGTCCAGCTACTCAGGAGGCTGAGGCAGGAGGATTGCTTGAATCCAGGAGGCAGAGGTTGCAGTGAGCTGAGATGGCACCACTGCACTCCAGCCTGGACAACAGAGTGAGACTCTGTCTCAAAAAAAAAAAAAAATTATCCTTCTTATGGTTCTCTCCGCCTCCCCGCCATCCTGTGGATGTATGACAAATTTTACTTAAATCCATATTCAGTGTTTTCATGTCTATGAGTTTGTAAATATTGTTCACTGCTAACCAAGTAAAATTTGATAGCATTTTTTTTCTTGAATCATGTTTTGCTTCTTCTGGAGTTAAGAAAATGCCTAATGTTTTTCATAGGTTCAGTTTCCTGGCATCTTCATTAAATATCTCTCACATGATATTCTACATGCTTGAACCTGTCAGATCATGTCTCGGCTCCATTTTTCCCCCAGGAGACCTCCTTTCTGGAAGCCTCCCACCTCAGCCTCCCAAGTAGCTGGGACTACAGATGCATGCCACCATTCCTGGCTAATTTTTGAATTTTTTGTGGCAATGGGGATTTGCCATGTTGCCCAGGCTGGCCTTAAACTCCTGGGCTCAAGCAATCCTCCTACCTCGGCTTCCCAGAGTGCTGGGATTACAGGTGTGAGCCACCATGTCTCGCCTGGAAGCCTCTGTTCTGTTCCAGTCTGGGGAGGTTTCTCCCTATGCTACTCCCGATGCATAGCTGTTGCCCCGAGACTTCTCTTGACTGATGTCCTGGGAATGCCCTTTGCTTGCCTTCAGGGTTGAACCCTATGTCTTCTCTTTCATAGTTTACCCTCTTGTTTTGGTAAAGCACATTCTCTAATAGTGTCCTGAGACATGGTACATGTAGATAATTTTTTTGAGGTCAGAATGTCTAAAAATATACTTTTGTACAGTAGCATTTGATTAATGTTTGGCTGGAAGTAAAGTACGATACTAGTACTCTGCAAATTGTGAAAATACTTCCCCTTTGACTTCTATGTGCAATGTTGCTATGGGAAGTATGATGCCATTTTTTTTTTTTTTTGAGACAGAGTTTCGCTCTTGTTGCCCAGACTGGAGTGCAATGGCACGATCTCAGCTCACCGCAGCCTCCGCCTCCTGGGTTCAGGCAATTCTCCTGCCCCAGCCCCCCGAGTAGCTGGGACTACAGGCACGCACCATCATGCCCAGCTAATTTTTTGTATTTTTAGTAGAGATGAGGTTTCACCTTGTTGACCAGGATCGTCTCGAACTCTTGACCTCGTGATCCACCCGCCTCGGCCTCCCAAAGTGCTGGGATTATAGGCGTGAGCCACCGCGCCCGGCCTAACGATGCCATTTTAATTTATGATTCTTTGTATAAGATTTTCTCTTCCTTCTAAAAGCTTTTGGATTTTTTTTTAAATCTCTAGGGACATGAATTTCCTGAGGCCATGCTTTTGTGAAAGTCTTATTTTCGTGATTTTCCCGGGCATTTAGTAGACTTTTCCGACCTTAGGAAATCTGTGTTCTTCAATTCTTAGAAATATTTTTGTATTTTTAAAAATCATTTTCTCACCTGTATTTAATGTTTCTCTTCAATTTCTATTGTTTGGATGTTGGACTTCCTGAATTGATATTCCACTTTTCTTATATATTTCTTCTATTTTATGTCTCTTTGTCTTTTTTGTGATTTTTTTTTTGAGACAGAGTCTCACTCAGTCACCCAGGCTGGAGTGCAGTGGCGCTATCTCGGCTCACTGCAACCTCCGCCTCCTGGGTTCAAGCGATTCTCCTGCCTCAGCTTCCCGAGTAGCTGGGATTACAGGCATGCGCCACCACAACCAGCTAATTTTTGTACTTTTAGTAGATAACAGGGTTTCACCATGTTGATCAGGCTGGTCTAGAAATCCTGACCTCCTGATCCACCCACCTCTGCCTCCCTAAGTGTTGGGGATTACGGGCGTGAGCCACTGCACCTGGCCTTTTTTTTTTTTTTTTTTCTCAGACAAAGTCTTGCTTTGTTGCCCAGGCTGGAGTGCAGTGGCACGATCTGGCTCACTGCAACCTACACATCCCAGGCTCAAGTGATCCTCCTACCTCAGCCTCCTGAATAGCTGAGCCCACAGGTGCATGCCACTGCATCCGGCTAATTTTTCTATTTTTAGTAGAGATGGGAGTCTTGCCTTCTTGCTCAAGCTGGTCTTGAACTCCTGGGCTCAAGTGATCCTCTCACCTGGGCCTCCCACAGTGCTGGGATTACAGGCATGAGCCGCCACACTCAGCCTTTTATTCTGACTTCTAAGAGATTTCCTTGATTTTCGCTTTTAACCCATATTAATTTTCTATTGCTGCTAAAACAAATTGCCCCATAAAAAGGGAGCACTTATACACTGCTGGTGGGAATGTAAATTAGTATAACCCTCTATGGAAAACAGTATGGAGATTTCTTTTTTTTTTTTTCCCTGAGATGAAATTTTGCTCTGTTGTCCAGGCTGGAGGGTAGTGGCACCATCTCTTGGCTCACTGCAACTGCAACCAACCTCCACTTCTCAACCTTCACTTCAAGTAATTCCCATGCCTCAGCCTCCCGAGTAGCTGGGATTACACGTACACGACACCACGCCTGGCTAAATTTTGTATTTTTAGTAAAGACGGGGTTTCACCATATTGGCCAGACTGTGTTCAAACTCCTGACCTCAGGCAATCTGCCCACTTTGGCCTCCCAAAGTGCTGGGATTATAGGCATGAGTCAGCCCGCCTGGCTGGAGATTCCTTAAAGAACTAAAAGTAGATCTACCATTTGATCCAGGAATCCCACTACTGGGTACCTACCCAAAGGAAAAGTCATTATATCAAAAAGACACCTGCATGTGTATGTTTATTGCAGCACATGCACAATTGCAAAGATATGGAAACAACTTAAGTGCCTGCCCATCAACCAATTAGTGGATAAAGAAAATATGGTGGCCAGGCGTGGTGGCTCATGCCTATAATCCAAGCACTTTGGAGGCCAAGGCTGGCAGATCACCTGAGGTCGGGAGTTCAAGACCAGCCTGACCAACATGGTGAAACCCTGTCTTTATTTAAATAATAATAATAATAATAATAATAAAATTAAAAAATTTAAAAAAAGAAAATGTGGTACATATACACCATGGAATACTACTCAGCCATGAAAAAGAGCAAAATAATGTCTTTTGCAGCAATTTAGATGGAGCTGGAGGACATTATTCTAAGTCAAGTATCTCAGAAATGGAAAACTAAATACTGTATGTTCTAACTTAGAAGTGGGAGCGAAGCTCTGGGTATGCAAAGGTATGCAGAGTGCTATAATGGAGCATGCACACTCAGAAGTGGGAGGATGGAAGAGAGGTAAGGGAGAAAAAACTACATATTGGGTACAATGTCCACTACTCGGGTGATGGGTGCACTAAAATCCCAGACTTCGCCACTGTACAATTCATCCACATAACCAGAAATCACTTGTACCTTAAAAGCTATTCAAATTAAAAAAAAATTAGCCAGCAAGGTGGCTCACGCCTGTAATCCCTGCACTTTGGGAGGCCAAGGTGGGCAGAGTGCCTGAGCTCAGGAGTTCAAGACCAGCCTGGGCAGCACAGTGAAACCCCATCTCAAAAAAAAAAATTTTTTTTTTAATTAAAAAATATGGCTGGACATGGTGAGATTTTAGACCCCGTCTCAAAAAAAAAAAAAAAAAAAAATTACCACAAATTTAGTAGCTTAAAACAACACAAATTGGCTGGGCACAGTGGCTCATGCCTGTAATCCCAGCACTTTGGGAGGCCGAGGTGGGTGGATCATTTGAGATCAGCTTGGCCAACACAGTGAAAACCCACCTGTACTAAAAATACAAAAATTAGCCAGGTGTCGTGGCAATACCTGAGATTCCAGCTACTCAGGAGGCTGAGGCAGGAGAATTGTGTGAACCCAGGAGGCAGAGGTTGCAGTGAGCTGAGATCACGCCACTGCACTCCAGCCTGGGTGACAGAGACTGTCTCAAGACAAAACCAACCAACCAAACCAAAAAACACGAAACCTCACAAATTTATTATCTTACAATTCTGAAAGCAGGGCTGCACTTTTTTCTGGAGGCTCTAAGGGGGATTCTATTTCTTTGCCTTTACCAGGTTTTAGAAGCAGCCTGTATTCCTTGGCTCATGGCCTCTTCCTCCGCCTCCAAAGCCAGTAGCACAGCATATTCAAATGTCAGTCTCTTTGACTCTGAGCTTTCTTCCTGCCTCCCTTATAAGGACCTTTGTGATCACATATCCCGATAATTCAGGAAAAGCTTGCTATCTCAAGTTCCTTGATCACCTCTGGAAAGTCTTTTTGTCACATAAGAACATATTTACTAATTCTGGGATTTAGATGTGGACATCTCTAGAGGGCCATGATTCTGTCTGTCACAAACTCTTTTACCAATCTGTTATTTTATTTTATTTATTTATTTAGAGCAGAGTCTCACTCTGTTGTCCAGGCTGCAGTGCAGTGGCATGATCTCGGCTCACTGCAGTCTTGAACTCCTGGGCTCAAGTAATCCTCCTGCCTCACCCTCTTGAGTAGCTGGGACTATGGGAGCACATCACCATGCCTGGCTAATTGTTCTTATTTTTTTGTTGTTTTCTTTTTTGAGATGGAGTCTCACTCTGTTGCCCAGGCTGGAGTGCAGTGGCATGATCTCGGCTCACTGCAAACCCTGCCTCCCAAGTTCAATCAATTCTTGTGCCTCAGCCTCCCGAGTAGCTGGAATCTCAGGTATTGCCACGACACCTGGCTAATTTTTGTATTTTTAGTAGAGCTGGGGATTCACCATGTTAATCCAGGCTGGTCTTGAACTCCTGACCTCAAGTTATCTGCCCTCCTGGGTTTCTTAAAGTGCTGGGATTACAGGCATGAGCCACTGTGCCCAGCCTGTTTTTATTTTTTAATAGTATGTTGAGGACAGGCGCGGTGGCTCATACTTGTAATCCCAGCGCTTTGGTAGGCCGAGGTGGGCGGATCACCTGAGGTCAGGAGTTTGAGAACAATCTGACCAATCTGATGAAACCCCTTCGCTACTAAAATGGTGGCACCTGCCTGTAATCCCAGCTACTTGGGAGGCTGAGACAGACAGGAGAATTGCTTGAACCTGAGAGGTGGAGGTTGCAGTGATCCGAGATTTCGCCATTGCACTCCAGCCTGGGCAACAAAAGTGAAATTACGTCTCAAAAAAAAAAAAGTATGTTGCCCAGGCTAGTCCTGAGCTCCAGGCCTCGAGTGATCCTCCTGCCTCATCCTCCTAAAGTGCTGGGATGGATTACAGACATCTGAGCCACTGCACCTGGCCTGGTCAGGTATATTTATATCCCTCAATTAAGATCTGTCTGTTGTTTTCCTCATGATTAGATTGGGGTGATATTTTTTGGAAGATCGTAGAGAGAAAAAGTCTTTTTTTTTTTTTTTTTTGAGATGGAGTCTCGCACCTTACTCTGTCACCCAGGTTGGAGTGCAGTGAGGCGATTTTGGCTCAATGCAACCTCCGCCTCCCGGGTTCAAGTGATTCTCCTGCCTTAGCCTCCTGAGTAGCTGGGACTACAGGGGCATGCCACCACGCCCGGCTAATTTTTTGTATTTTTTAGTAGAGACAGGGCTTCAACGTGTTAGCCAGGAT
This sequence comes from Sapajus apella, assembly GCF_009761245.1. Classification (NCBI taxonomy): domain Eukaryota; kingdom Metazoa; phylum Chordata; class Mammalia; order Primates; family Cebidae; genus Sapajus; species Sapajus apella. The sequence continues at coordinate 37,972,431 of NW_022436952.1, forward strand.
GGTCTCAATCTCCTGATCTGCCCACCTTGGCCTCCCAAAGGGCTGGGATTACAGGCGTGGGCCACCGAACCCAGCCGAGAAAGAGCCATTCTTATCACATCACGTCAAGGACATGTACTATCAAGTGACTTATCGCTGGTGTGAGGTAGTGTTTGTCAGTTTTCTCCACTTAAAAAAGTTACTTTTTTTCCTCCCTTTTTTTATACTGCTTTTTGTTTTTTCTTTTGAGACAGAGTCACTCTGACGCCAGGCTGGAGTGCAGTGGCATGATCTTGACTCACTGCAACCTCCACCTTCTGGGTTCAAGTGGTTCTTCTGCCTCAGCCTCCTGAGTACCTGGGACTATAGGCATGTGCTTCCACACCCAGCTAATTTTTGTATTTTTAGTAGAGATGGGGTTTCACCATGTTGGCCAGAATGGTCTTGATCTCTTGACCTCGTGATCCGTTCGCCTTGGCCTCCCAAGGTGCTGGGATTACAGGCGTGAGCCACTGTGCCCGACCTATACTGCCTTCTTTGGAAGAAAGTCACCATGCACAGCCCCAACCTAGGAAATGGTGAGTATGGCTGCCTCCTTTAAGGCTTTCATTTGCTTAAGCTGTATGTGTCTACTAGTTTGAATTTCTGTTTTTTGGTCTCCACGTTCTATTCCTGCAATTGTAAACTTTCCTCTACTGATCCTTTTTCAAAATCCTTTTCTTCAGCCTATAAACATGTTTAAACTTCTTTCATCTCAAAACAAAACACAAAACCCAGGGAAGACTCTACTTCCCTTTCTGGACATCACCCATTGTCACTCTGCCTTTCATAGCCCCAGGCCTTAAAAGAATGGTGGCCATTTCAGCGTCCTCATTGGCCACCCAGTCTTCAATAATAGCATTCATATCTCTATCCCTGCCGCTCTTCTGAAACTGCTTTGGTAGGGAAGACAAGTGACTTCCATTGCTACACACAATGGACTCTTTTTCAGGTTTTCTTATACATAATCTCTACACCATTGGGACTATTGAACACTTCTTGTAGAAACCTCTTTCCCCTTGACTTCCAAATCACCTCTCTCTGTTGCTCCTCCTCAATGTTTTTTGTCCATTCTTTTTCTTCTTCCTGTTCCATCAATGTCAGTCTTCTCAGGGTTTGTTCTTGGCCTTCTCATCTCTTCTCATTCTATACTCTCCTGAGGTCATCTCATCTACTGCCAAGAGTTCAATAACTACTTTGTGCTGGTGGCTTCCAGATCTGTGTTTTACATTCAGACATCCCTTTTTGTATTTGTTTCTTAGGGCTACTATAACAAACGGCTACAAACTTGGCTTAAAACAGCAGAAATGTATTTTCTCACAGTTCTGCAGGTCACAAGTCTTAAATCAAGTGTTGGTTCCTTGACTTAAGGAGAAACTTAAGGCAGAAATCATCCCAGACCTCTCCTTTCTTCTGGTGGTTGCCAGCAATGTCTAGTGCTCCTTGGCTTATAGAGGCATCGTTCTAATCTCTGCCTCTGTCTTTACGTGGCATTCTTTATGTGTCTTGCTGTGTCTTGTCTTTTTTTTTTTTTTTTTGAGATAGAGTCTCACTGCGTCGCTAGGCTGGAATGCAGTGGCGCAATCTCGGCTCACTTTGACCTCTGACTCCCTGGTTCGAGCGATTCTCCTGCCACAATGTCCTGAGTAGCTGGGGTTAGGCACGCACCACCACACCCAGCTAATTTTTTTTTTTTTTTTTAAGTAGAAACGAGGTTTTACCATGTTGACCAGGCTGGTCTCGAACTCCTGACCTCATGATCCACCCACCTTGGCCTCCCAAAGTGCTGGGATTACAGGCGTGAGCCACCACGCCCGGCTGCCGTGTCTTTTTTTTTTTTTTTAATTATCATTATTTTTTTGAGACAGACTCTCGCTCTGTCACCCAGGCTGGAGTGCACTGGTGCGATCTTGGCTCACTGCAACCACTGCCTCCTGGGTTCAAGTGATTCTCCTGCCTTAGCCTCCCAAGAAGCTGGAATTACAGGTGTGCACCACCACGCCTGGCTAATTTTTGTATTTTTAGTAGAGATGGGGTTTCACCATGTTGGCCAGGCTGGTCTTGAACTCCGGACCTCAAGCCATCAGCCTCCCTCAGCCTCCCAAAGTGCTGGGATTACAGGCGTGAGCCACCATGCCCTGCCCTCGATATGTCTTTTCATGGTCTTCTTATAGGGACACTAGTCATTATATTTTATGCTTACTCTAATCTGGTATGAACTTATCTCAATTTACCTTATTTCATCCCTAAAGACCCCGTTTCCAAGTAAAGTCATAAACCAAGGTTCCTGGTGGAAAAGAATTCTGGGGAGACACTATTCAACACAGCATACCCTCAGTTAGATGACTTCCAACAGATCCCCCGAACCCAACACAGCCACGCTGTTCAGATGATCTCACTATTGTCCTGACTCCAGCCTGATCTTCCTTTGATGTTCCCCGTCGCAGAGATGGTACCACTCAAGCCAGAAATCTAGGAATCAATCTTGACACTTCTCTCTCACCACCATATCTAACTTTTGGCTGAATCTTGCTAATTCTACCTCCCTGATAGTTCTGTACGGCCCCACTTCTCCATATCCATTGTATCGTTTACTATAAGTTTGGCTGCAGGTCATAGAAAACTGAACGCAAACTGGCATAGACAATAAGAAAAGTATTTAGTTCACTTCACAGAAAACACAGTAAGGTGAGCCTCAGGCTTGGTTGATCCAGTGATGTTTCAATGACTTGGGTTTTTTCCATCTCCGTTCTACTGATGTCATTGTTGACTTCATCCTAAGGCTGATTGCTTTCATCATTGTTGGGTATTTTCCAGTAGCAATTGGGGCTGTATTCTTCATTGTTCACATCCGTGGTGGGGGAGTTTCCTGAGCCTTTCTATTTCCTTTTTTTTTGAAAGCAGCTCATTAATGACAAGTACTAATCCATTTTTCTTTTTCTTGAGGACAAGGTCTCGCTATGTCACTCAAGCTGGAGTGCAGTGGCATGATCATGGCTCACTGGTAGCCTCCGCCTCCTGGGCTCAAGCAGATCCTTCCACCTCAGCTTCCCAAATAGCTGAGACCACAGGAGTGTGCTACCATGCCTAGCTAATTCTGTATTTTTTTGTAGAGACCAGTTTTCACTGTGCTGCCCAGCATGGTCATGAACTCCTGGCCTCAAGTGATCTGCCCTCCTCAGCCTCCCAAAGCGCTGGGATTACAGTGCTGAGCCAACACTCCCAGCTCCTGGGTCTTTCTCTTCTCTTTTCTTTTCTCTTTTCTTTTCTTTTCTTTTCTTTTCTTTTCTTTTCTTTTCTCTTTTCTTTTCTTTTCTTTTCTCTTTTCTTTTCTTTTCTTTTCTCTTTTCTTTTCTTTTCTTTTCT
>NW_022436952.1:37975914-37999097 GCF_009761245.1 Sapajus apella
TTTCTTTTCTTTTCTTTTCTTTTCTTTTCTTTTCTTTTCTTTTCTTTTCTTTCTTTCTTTCTTTCTTTCTCTCTCTCTCTTTCTTTCCTTCCTTTCTTTTCTTTTCTTTCTTTTTTTGAGATGGAGTTTCGCTCTTGTTACCCAGGCTGGAGTGTAATGGCGCGATCTCGGCTCACTGCAACCTCCGCCTCCCGGGTTCAGGCAATTCTCCTGCCTCAGCTTCCTGAGTAGCTGGGACTACAGGCACGCGCCACCATGCCCAGCTAATTTTTTGTAGTTTTAGTAGAGACGGGGTTTCACCATGTTGACCAGGATGGTCTCGATCTCTTGACCTCGTGATCCACCCTCCTTGGCCTCCCAAAGTGCTGGGATTACAGGCGTGAGCCACCGCGCCCGGCCCTCTTTCCTTCCTTCCTTCCTTCCTTCCTTCCTTCCTTCCTTCCTTCCTTCCTTCCTTCCTTCCTTCCTTCCTTCCTTCCCTCTCTCTCTCTTTTTCTCTCTTTCTCTCTTTCTCTCTTTTCTTTCTTTTCTTTCTTGTTTCTTTTACAGAGTTTTGCTCTTGTTGTCCAGGCTGGAGTGCAATGGTGCGATCTCGGTTCATCTCAACCTCCGCCTCCCAAGTTCAACCGATTCTCCTGCCTCAGCCTCCCGAGTAGGGGGGACTATAGGCATGTGCCACCACGCCCAGGTAATTTTTTTGTATTTTTAGTAGAGACAGGTTTTCACTGCGTTAGCCAGAATGGTCCCAATCTCCTGATCTTGTAATCCTCCCGCCTTGGCCTCCCAAAGTGCTGGGATTACAGGTGTGAGCTACCACACCCGGTTAGACTTGGTTTTATTTAACCTACTTAGGACTTCTGCTTCCTCAGCTGGCAAATTCCTGTCTTTCTTCAGTTCAGGAAACTTCCTCCCATCACCTGTGCATACTGCCTTCCCTCCGCTGTTGTGATTTTTCCCCTTCTGAATTCCTGTTTGGAATTTATCATACTATACACCTTGTTATTCATTTTGTCTTTCTTATTTTCTATCTCTTTACCACTTCCTGAATGATTTCCTCATATTTGTTCTGATTCATTAATTCACTCTATAGTAGGATTTAGGTAACTGTTTATTAAGTTTTGTTCAGCTGGGTGTGATCTTGGCTCACTGCAACCTCTGCCTCCCAGGTTCAAGTGATTCTCCTGCTTCAGCCTCCCGAGTAGCTGGGATTACAAGCATGTGCCACCATGCCCAGCTAATTTTTTGTATTTTTAGTAGAGACAGGTTTCTCCATGTTGGTCAGGCTGGTCTCAAACTCCCAACCTCGGGTGATTTGCCTGCCTCAGCTTCCCAAATTGCTAGGATTACAGTTGTGAGCCACCACACCCGGCCAACCCTGTCTCTTAAAAAAAAAAAAATATATATATATATATATGGCCGGGCGCGGTGGCTCAAGCCTGTAATCCCAGCACTTTGGGAGGCTGAGGCGGGTGGATCACGAGGTCAAGAGATCGAGACCATCCTGGTCAACACGGTGAAACCCCATCTCTACTAAAAATACAAAAAATTAGCTGGGCGTGGTGACGCGTGCCTGTAATCCCAGCTACTCAGGAGGCTGAGGCAGGAGAATTGCCTGAACCCAGGAGGCGGAGGTTGCGGTGAGCCGAGATCGCGCCATTGCACTCCAGCCTGGGTAACGAGAGCGAAACTCCGTTCCAAAAAAAAAAAAAAATATATATATATATATGCACACACACACATATTATATTATATATAATATAAAAGAAATATGTTTAAAATGTTTACAGTATTCAAATACTTAAAGGAAGAAATAGAATGTATATGATGAGAGTGAGATACTGTGGGGGGAAAGATGGGTTTGAAAAAGAACTAAGAAGAAATTTTAGAAATGAAAAATGATGTGTAGACATTTAGATTTTTTTTTTTTTTTTTGAGACAGAGTCTCGCTGTGACACCCAGGCTACACTGCAGCCTCAGCCTCCTGGGTAGCTGGGATTACAGGTGTGCACCACCATGCCCGGCTGAGTTTTGTCTTGGCTAATTTTTTTGGTCTCAAATTCCTACCTCAGGTGATCCTCCCGCCTTGGCCTCCCAAAGTGCTAGGATTACAGGCATGAGCCACAGTGCCCAGCCCAGGGATGTGCCCAGTTTTTTTTTTTTAAACAAAACTTTTAATTTTTTTTCCTTTGTGGCTGGGCAAGGCAGCTCACGCCTGTAATCCCAGCACTTTGGGAGGTCGAGGAGCACAGATCGCTTGAGGTCAGGAGTTCAAGATCAGCCTGTTCACCAACATGGTGATACCCTGTCTCTACTAAAAACACAAAAATTAGTCTGGTGTGGTGGTGCACACCTGTAATCCCAGCAACTTGGGAGGCTGAAGAGGGAGGATTGCCTGAACCCAGGAGCCAGAGGTTGCAGTGAGTTGAGATCATGCCACTACACTCCAGCCTGGACAACAGAGCAAGATGCCATCTCAAAAAAAAAATTTTTTTTTTTTTCTTTTTAAAGTAGAGATACGCTCTCACTGTATTGCTCAGGCTGGTCTCAAACTGCTGTCCTTAAGCGATCCTTCTATCTCAGCCTCCCAAAATATTGGGATTACAGGTGTGAGCCACTGAACCCAGCCTGAAACACCTTTTATTTATTTATTTATTTTAATTTTTAAATTTAAATTTTGTCCCCTCCCCCGCCTACTATTTTAATTTAATTTAATTTTATTTTTTAAGACAGAGTTTGGCTCTTGTTGCCCAGACTGGAGTGCAATGGGGTGATCTTGGCTCACTGCAACCTCTGCCTCTCCGGTTCAAGAGATTCTCCTGCCTCAGCCTCTCGAGTAGCTGGGATTACAGGCACCCACCACGCCTGGCTAATTTTGTATTTTTAGTAGGGACGGAGTTTCACCATGTTTTCAGGCTGGTCTGGAACTCCCGACCTCAGGTGATCTGCCCACTTCAGCCTCCCTAAGTGCTGGGAATACAGGTGTGGGCCACCTCGCCAGGCCACATTTCTTTTAAATTAGCATTTGTGTTTCGTGAATTGAAACATTTTTTCAGATTGTCCTTTTACCTGTAATTTCTGGTTGCGTACACTTTCTCATTCCTTGCATTTGCCATATGTTTATCATGGCATTTGCTTCTTTATTTGTTTCCTAAGGGAGCAGGGTCTTTCCCATTCTCTAGGTTTTGGATCAACTCCTGTGAGGCTATTTTGTGTTTCTAGCTGCAAGTATTTTATGCATTTCACCACCTCTGGGCAGTGTTTACTAATTTCTTGCCCTGGGGTTCTCAAGCGGCAAGTCTGGTGTGTATTCAGGTGCCACCTCTCTGATTGGCACAGAGCTGGAGGTCTGATTTTTTCACCCACAGGCTCCCGGCCGACACCTCGCTCTTTGCTGTGGTGCAGTTTTTCTGGAACCGGTTTTATCTACCAGACAACCCTTTTGTTCTTGACTTTTAGCAGGAAACCTGGTGGCAGCTCATGGGCCTGAGGCCACATCTCCCATCCCCAGAGGGCATTGCATTTCTGATTCTGATACCCTGGGCTTATGATAAGTGAGGCCTGGGGGTGTTTTGTGATTGGTCACAAGGAGTTTTTTAGGTAAAATTTTTATTGAAATCTATGAATTCATGCCATAGAAAAGGGCACAAATCATGAGTAATCAGTCTGATGAGTTTTTACAAAGTCCACACACTGTATAACTGCCACACAGATCATGATATAGAACATTATTGGCAATCCCCTCCCTGAAACCCCTCCAGACCCCTCTAATCATTACTCTGCACATAAAGGCAATTAGTATTCCAGTTTCTAATGGCATTTCTTTTTAACCATTTGGTACTTTTACCTTATACAAATGGAATCATACATTATGTACTCTTCAGCGTCTGGTTTCTTTTGTCATTGTATTTGTGAAATTTACTCATGTTACTGTGTGTAGTGTTCTAGTCTATGAAAATACCACAATTTAAAAATCTGACCAGACGCAGTGGCTCATGCCTGTAATACCAGCACTTTGAGAGGCCGAGGCAGGCGGATCACTTGAGGTCAGGAGTTTGAGACCAGCCTGGCCAACATGGTGAAACCGTCTCTATGAAAAATACAAAAATTAGCCAAGCATAGTGGCAGGTGCCTGTAATCCCAGTTACTCAGGAGGATGAGGAGGAGCATTGCTTGAACCTGGGAGGCAGAAGTTGCAGTAAGCCAAGATCGTGCCTTTGCACTCCAGCCTGGGTAACGAGCAAAACTCCATCTCAAAAAAAAAAAAAAAAATCTATTGTAGTGTCAATAGACCCTTAGATATTGCCCCGCTTGGAGGCTATTATAAATAGTATTTCTATGAACATGCTTGTATAAGTTTTCTGGTTAACATATATAAGCATTTCTTTTGGGAATGTACCTAAGAATGGAATTGCTGGGTCATAAATATGCTGAGTTTTAGCAGATGCTAGCAAACAATTTTTCAAAGTTGTACCAGCTTGCACTCCCACCAACAGTGAGGAATGTTTTCATGTCTATGCGTCACATATTAGAGGATTCAAAACTGGAGGAAATCTTGTCTGGATCAAGAGTTTTCTCTTTTTTTAGATGAGGTCTGGCTCTGTCACCCAGGCTGGAGTGCAGTGGTGCAACCATGGCTCACTGCTGCCTTCAACTCTTGGGCTCAAGCGATCCTTCTGCCACAGTTTCCTGTATAGCTGGGACTACTGGTTGATGACACCATGTCTGCCTATTTTTTTTTTTTTTTTGTAGAGACAGGGGTCTCACTATGTTGTCCAGGCTGGTCTCCAACTCCTGGCCTCAAGTGAACCTACTGCCTTGGCTTCCCAAAGTGCTGGGATTACAGGAGTAAGCCACGGTGCTTGGCCTCAAGAATTATCCTTTTTAAGGTGAATGAATTAAGACTGATGTCAGAATCCTGGTATATGTTGTTTATACTTCATGGTATATAACTACAAAGTATTATGTTTCAAAATCCCTACAGCTTTTTTGAACGTTTATCTAGTGCCAGGTACTGTTCTAAGAGGCCATTTCATCACACAGCCCTTTGGGGGAGGTGTTAGTATTTTTCACATGGTTCAGGTGAAGCAGCTTCAGGTTAAGAAGATGAAATAACTGTCCCCGGGTCCCAGAGCCTGAAGTAACAGAGCTGGAACAGCATGACTCCAAAGCCTTGAGCTCTTCTTGCTGCACTACAAATATATGTGCTCCTGTGCGTCCTTCCCGAGTGTGGACTCTGCCTCTTAAAAAAAAAAAACAACAAAAAAAAAAAAACAACTCTTTTTAAGCCTCCTAAAGACATAAGATCAGAGCTATATGTTGCTGGATGCAAATACTTAGACCAGATGAAATTTGTCCAACTGCACCTTGAAACTGTGCCTTAGTATAAGGATGAAAATAGGTGAGCAGTCACCTTGAAGAATTCTGTCCCCAAAAGTCTTGTTTCTCTCCAGTGTGCTGTGTGTTACAATGGCTCAATGCTGGCCCATAGTGGCACCTCAGTAATATTGGCTGAATGAAATTTCAGAAAAGTTCATATTTGTGCAGTTGACGGCACCCTGCTGACTGCAGCGCCTAGCCTCTAATTTCTGACCACCAGGGGGCGTACGTCCGTTCCCAGAGTACCCTTATTCCCAGCGGACTCTGGAAAGCAGGGTCCCCGAGGACACGGAGTCCCAAGGAAGAGAGGGACTCTCCCAGAATACTCTGAATTGAGAAAAAAGGTACATTAGAATTGTTTTTTCAGAGAGTGGTCCAATAGCCACCAAACCATAATCACCTAGGGTGCATGGTTAAAATGCAAACTCCAGCTGGTTCACTTAAGACTTTCTGGGGGTAGGACATAGGAATTACATGTTAAAGCCTCCAGGCAATATACCCCCCTGCACATGGCTCTTTGTTTGGAATACCTATATTCAATATTGTGTTAAATGTGTGACCTCAGGCAAGTCAGTTAACCTAAGATTCAATATTGTCATATTAGGGGAACATAAAAACCTAACTCCTCGGTATGTTGTAAGGAATAAATTTATCAGTCCATCTAGAGAGCTTAGAATGATGCCTGGTAGCATCTTAGCTCTTATACCTCTTAAGATATGCTTATTATTGAATAAGCATAGGAAGGAGTGTGGTGAGGGGGCAAGAGCGTGGTGGACGAGAACCGGAAATCTGAGATATGTGACTCCAGTCTGGGCTATGCTACTCTTACTAACTATATGATCTTGAGCAAGTCAGTTAACTTCCCGGGGCCTCAGTTTCTTTCTTTTTTTCTTTATTTTTTCAGGGTCTCACTCTGTTACCCAGGCTGGAGTGCAGTGGCACAATTATAGCTCACTGCAGGCTTGAATGAACACCTGGGCTCAAGTGATCCTCCCACCTCAGCCTCCTGAGTATCTGGGACCACAGCTGCATGCCACCACTCCCAGTTAATTTACTTTTTTCTTTTTCTTTTTCTTTTTTTCTTTTTTTTTTTTTTTTTCTTTTTTTTTTTTCTTTGAGACAAAGTCTTGCTCTGTCACCCAGGCTGGAGTGCCGTGGCACGATTTTGGCTCACTGCAACCTCTGCATCCCAGGTTCAAGTGATTTTTCTGCCTCAGCCTCCTGAGTAGCTAGGATTACAGGCACCTGCCACCACACCTGGCTAATTTTTTTGTATTTTTAGTAAAGACATGATGTCATCATGTTGGCCAGGCTGGTCTCGAACTCCTGACCTCAAGTGAGCCACCCGCCTTGGCCTCCCAAAGGCATGAGCCACCACACTAGATAATTTTTAATTTTTTTTGTAGAGATGGGGGTTATTGTTATGCTCTCCAGGCTGGTCTTGATTTCCTGGGCTCAAATGATCCTCCTGCCTCAGCCTCCCAAAGCGTTGGGCTTACAGGTATGAGCCGCCATGCCTGGGCAGCCCGGGCCTCAGCTTCTACACATATAAAATGAGGGAGTAGGACAACACAGCAAGATCCTGTCCCTACAAAAAATCAAAAAATTAGCTGGGCATGCTGGCTCACACCTGTGGTTCCAGGTACCAGGGAGGCTAAGGCGGGAGGATTGCTTGAGCTCGGGAATTTGAGGTTGCAGTGAGCCATGATTGCAACCCTGCACTCCTACCTAGGCAAAGAGCAAGACCCTGTACCAAAAAAACAAACAAATGGCAGAACATGGTGTCTCATGTTTATAATCCCAGCACTTTGGGAGGCTGAGGCGGGTGGCTCACTTGAGGTCAGGAGTTTGTGACCAGCCTGGCCAACAAGGCAAAACCCTATCTCCACTAAAAATACAAAAAATAGCTGGGCCTGGTGGTGGGTGCCTGTAATCCCAGCTACTTGGTGGGGTGAGGCAGTAGACTTGCTTGAACCCAGGAGGTGGAAGTTGCAGTGAGCTGAGATCATGCCACTGCACTCCAGCCTGGGCAACAAAGCAAGACTCTGCCTTGAACGAACAATCAAACCAACAAAAACCCAAAAACTTCACAGGGTTTGAGGATCCTCCTGAACACACACACACATACACAGACACACACACACACACACACACACACACACACACACACACACCCCACTTCCCTTCATTTATGTTCCTACAGCCCCTGTGTGGTTCATTCATCTCGAATGACATTGCTAACTCTCTTCCCTGCTTTTTTGAGGGTAGGGACTGTGTTGTATTCATCCCAGGACCTCAGAGCCTGGCATGGTGCCTACCATATGGTTCCTGTGCAGTAAATATCATCTCTACTGGAGAATGTAGGAATATAAAGTGTGACACAAAGGGGAGGGACGGGGATAATTTTTTTTTTTTTTTTTGAGTGTTGCTCTGTTGCCCAGGCTGGACTGTAGTGGTGCGATCTCAGCTCACTGCAACCTCTGCCTCCCATGTTCAAGTGATTCTCCTGCCTCAGCCTCCGGAGTAGCTGGGACTACAGGCGCATGCCACCATGCCTGGCTAATTTTTTGTATTTTTAGTAGAGACGGGGTTTCACTGTGTTAGCCAGGATGGTCTTGATCTCTTGACCTGGTAATCTGCCTGCCTCAGCCTCGCAAAGTGCTGGGATTACAGGCGTGAGCCACCGCGCCTGGCCCATGATGGGGATAATTTTTTTTTTTTTTTTTTTTAAAGATGGGATTTCACCATGATGGCCAGGCTGGTCTTGAACTCCTGACCTCAGGTGATCCACCCACTTCAGCCTCCCAAAATGCTAGGATTACAGGCGTGAGCCACCGCGCCTAACCTGATCTTTTTTTTTTTTTGAGACGGAGTTTCGCTCTTGTTACCCAAGCTGGAGTGCAATGGCATGATCTCGGCTCACTGCATTCTCTGCCTCCTGGGTTCAAGTAATTCTCCTGCCTCAGCCTCCCGAGTAGCTAGGACTACAGGCGCATGCCACCATGCCCAGCTAATTTTTGTATTTTTAGTAGAGACGGGGTTTCACCTTGTTGACCAGGATGGTCTCGATCTCTTAACCTTGTGATCCACCCGACTCGGCCTCCCAAAGCGTGATGGGGTAATTTTTATTTCTAGTTGGTCTTTCGGGAAGTAGTTGTTGGGAGTAGCTGGAGGGGCCTGGAGACCTAAGCAGGGTGTTCTGGAGTATTGAGTGGACAGAGAGCTGGGTGCAGGGAATGGGGAAAAGGAAGAGCAGTTTGGAGCAGGGGAGCCTACAATGTGTTTCACCTCCCAGGCTCCTCCTGCAATTGACCTTTTTTTGTTGTTGTTGTTGCTGTTGGTTTGTTTTTTTGAAAGAAGCAGAAATGTGGTCAGGCCCAGCCCAGAGTAGCCTGCACAGGGTAGGCCTGCAAATATTTCAAATATGTAGCCAAGAGTCATAGCACCTGAGAACTAGAAGGAAACACAGAGGTTTGAGGCAGGCTTCTCATTTTTACAACAAAGTAGAAAACACAAGCCAGAAGGCAGTGTCCCTTGCCCGCCAAGTTGACGCATCAGGTAGTAGTGGTGACGGGAATGTGGGTCTGCCAACTTCCAACCCAGAACCCCACCCTGCACCCTGCTTTCTCCAACACTGGCTGAACAATGAATGACTTGCCTGGGAATGTTTTGGAAAGTGTGGTCGTGACTTCACCAGTCTTTGGTTCTGTCCGACCATCTAGCTGCCTCCTCCATGGATCCACCTGGATGGCCCCCGGGTCGTTTGAAATATAGATAGGTAGAACTGAGCTTGTTACCTTCTCCCAAGTTTTCCACTTCCCTCTTGTTTCTGCTCTCAGTAAAGGGTGCCACCATTTATTATTGCATTGTCCAGATTAGAAATCTGGGCGCGGTCCTTGACTCCTACTTCTCCCTCGCCCCTCAATCGTTACCAGTGCCTGTCAATCCCGCCTCCGGCTCTCTTTCCATTTCATCCCCGTCTCCAGTACTGAGGCTCCAGTTCAGGGTCTCTTCATGTTCAGGCAGACTCCTCATCAGTCTCACTGCCCTCAGACGCCAGTCCCCAGCAGCTCAAATTGTCACCTGCAGGCTGTTTGTAAAACACAAACCTGGCTGAATGTTGATTGAAGTCCTGTGCTTGGTGCTAAATGAATGATGATGAACAAGACGGATGGGGCCGAAGAGTTAACCAGGGCAAGGGCAATATGGACAAGTATATTCTAATTATAATATACCACAGTGAGGGTGTGGCAGGGGAAATGCAGAGATGCGAACCTCGGGGAAGGACGGCTCCTGAAGCTGGTGTGTTGAATTAGTTTATGTGAGTAATGAATACTCCTAATCCTGTGAGATTTTACCATTTGCTTCTCTCGCTGTGTCTTGTGGGCTGCGTGCTGTAATTGGGAGTGTGTGTGTATGCGAGTGCATGTCTGTGCACGCATGCGTTTCTGTTGGGATTGCATTTGGCTGTGAGTGACAGACAACCAAAAGAGTGGTGGCTTAAACAAAATGGAAGTTTATTTTTTCTCTGACTTAAGGTCCAGACCCAAGTGGTCCAGGATTGCTGTGGTGTCGTGTGTGTGTGTGTGTGTGTGTGTTTCTTTTTTTTGAGACAGGGTCTCACTCTGTCACCCTGGCTGGAGTTCATGATCACAGCTCACTGCAGCCTCGAACTCCTGGGCTCAAGCCATCCTCCCGCCTCCTCACCTTAGCTGCAACTACAGGTATGCGCCACCCTGAATGACTAATTTTCTTATTTTTGGCAGAGATGGGGTCTTTCCCTGTTGCCCAGGCTGGCTCGGCTTCCTGGCCTCAAGTGATCCTCCCACCCTGGCCTTCCAAAGTGCTAGGACTATAAGCATGAGCCACTGCACCCAGCAGGTTGCAAATTCTTTGACACTTCTCTCATTAAGCAGTCGATCAGTGAGAGACGGCTTCATTGAGCTATAAATAAAAGGTTCAATTACTACAGAAGAAAAGGAATTTCATATTAGGGGAAGGTTAGTAGTCTCTGTCACAATGTGTGTGTGTATAAATTTTCTAGGCGTCCTGTCCCTTCTCATTGAATGCTGGTGGACTTGGGACCGCTTTGACTAAAACGGTAGGTCTATTAGAGTAGGCAGAAGTGATGGCAGGTATCTTCTGGGGTTCAGTTGTAACAGGCCATAGAGCATCGACTTTGTTCACTGGAATGCTTGCTCTGGGAGCCCAGGCTGCCGTTTAAGAAGTCCAACTCTCCTGACAGCTGGAGAGGCCACATGTGGATGTTCCAATTCATAGTTCTGGCTGAGCCTTCCAGCTGTCCGGCTGACATGCCAGGCATGAGTGAAGCCATCACGGACTCTCCAAGCCAACCCGTGTGCAGGCTGAACTCCACCAAGTGACCTCAGTCAATGGCACAAGGAGTAAAACAATTCTCCAGCTGAGCCTTGCCTGGAAGTTGCACTTACCAATACAATGTTTATCCTGGTTGACCGGGGAGTAGTCACATGGCCACACCTGGCTGAAAAGAAGGCTGGAAAAAATAAAGTCCTTATTCTGGGTGGACATTGCCCAGCTATAAAGAAAAGGTCCAATTACTATAGAGGATGAGAAGAGGAATCTCATAGTAGGGGAAGGTTAGCTCTATCACAGCATGTGTATGTGTATAATGTAAAGTTTCTATGTGTTTATCACTGGAAAGTCATTCAATATTTATTGGTTCTGTTAACGCAAATGAGGGCCAGAGAGGTAGAGTGAGCCGCCCAAAGTCACACAGGAAGTGATAGTGCCTGGGCCTCTAATATCAGATCAGGAGCATCCGGGCAGTAGATAGACTAGGAATTTGCAGCTTCTGGTCCCAGGCCTGCCCTGTCACCTGCTAGGACTATACTACTGGCACCTGTTCCACCTGGCACCCACTTCCTTGTACCCACACTTACTTCTGGGTGGATGAGGGGGCCCTGGATTAGAGCAGCAATTTCCTAGCATCCTCCAGAAAAGAGGGAAGACAGGCAGGAGGTGGCTCCAGCCTGGAACCCTAGGCAATACTTCTGAGTGTGGCCTGGGGAGCCACTGACATGTGGGCCAACCTGGCTGAAGGACCTACAGTCAGATCTTTTGATCCTTGGAAGGAAGATGGCTAGGAAAGACTTTTTTTTTTTTTTTTTTTCCTGCATGGTCAAACCAGTTTACGCCAATATTTCATGAGATCCTCATCCAGGGAGGCACCCGTCCCATCTGACGTGCTCATGGAGAGTGGTTCCTGATGCTGGTGACTAGGTAGCCTGAGCGATACTGGTGAGTCTTTGTGGTGCATCTGAATGGTGTGGCTCAGTGATTACAAGATGATTTTGCCCTCTGAGGATCAGTTTCCTCTTATGTAAAATGAGGATGATAAGAACTGCCTCTTAGGATTTTTATGAGCATTTAAAATGAAATAATATTGGCCAGGCATGGTGGCTCACACCTGTAATCACGGCACTTTGGGAGGCCAAGGTGGGCAGATCACCAGAAGTCAGGAGTTCAAGATCAGCCTGACCAACATTGGTGAAACCCTGCCTCTACTAAAAATAGAAAAATCAGCTGGGCTTGCTGGTGGGCACCTGTAATCCTGGCTACTCGGGAGGCTAAGGCAGGAGAATCACTTCAACCAGGGAGGTGGAGATTGCAGTGAGCTGAGATCGCGCCACTGGACTCCAGCCTGGGTGACAGAGTGAGACTCCGTCTAAAAATAAAAAATAAAAATTTATAGATAATATAGGTAAAGCGCCTATCACAGTGCCTGGCCGTAACAAGCACTTAACACATGTTAGCCATTACTGTTCTTATTGCCACTGCTAAGTCCTGCCAGGCTCTAATATCTCTGGCTCTAAGAAAAAGGAAATTGGAAGAAATAATAATGGCAATAAGTTTGGATATAGTTATTATTATTATTATTTGAGACAGAGAGACGAGGTCTCATTTTGTTGGCCTTGAATTCCTGAGCTCATGTGGTCCTCCCACCTTGGCCCCACAAAATGCTGGGATTATAGGAGTGAGCCACTGCGTCCGAACTTGATGTGATTTTTTGCAGACCTTACCCACGTTTTCCTTACTGGCATTTTCACACTTCATGCCCACCACTGGCCCCTTTTCTAGGGACTGCACTGTCCTGTGCCCATTGCCTAAGAAGATGATGCTGCAGAAATAAAGTTCCTTCCTGGCCTAGTTCCCCAGAAACCCAGGCTTTAGGGGAATGGAGAGGTTTCTGAACACAGGCCACATATTTGAAGGAAATACCGTAAATGAAACTGGGTGGGGTGGGCTTAAGGGGAGTGGGCTTCCCTTCAGAAACTAAAGAAGCTCCCTCCAGGCTGGTGGCAGAGGAAAAGGAATGACTATGTAGGTGCCATGAGTTCCAGCAAGAAGAACCCTGCTGTGCATTTGGGGCCACAGCCTGGGCGAGCAGGAGAATGGCCCCGTTGTGAGGCTGGGCAAATGAGAACTTGGCCCCCTGGAGTCCTGGAACACTAAGCCTGGCATGAATGTAGTAAAAAAGAAAAAAAAAGCCACCAGAAGCCGGGCATGGTGACACAGATCTGTAGCCCCAGCTACTCAGGAGACTCCCATCCTCACGGGAGGACGGCTTTAGCCCGGGCGTTCAAGGCTGCAGTGAACTGCGATCATGGCACTGCACTCCAGCCTGGGTGACAGAGCGAGACACTGTCTCTAAAACAAAAAACAAAAAACACCCACATGTGAGTCAGTGACTAGCTGAATAGTGGATGACACAGTGATTCAGATCAGTGGCAGATGACATAGAGGCGGAGTGCTTTCAACCCCGCCTTTGGAGACTTTGGAAAAATCCTGTTGTAGAAGGAGGGGAAACCTAAAATTGGCTGTGATTGAACAGAGTTATACAAAAGTTAATACCTATTTCCTATACCCTAAAGCTGGGGGTGGAGTTGTTCCTGCTACACTTGTGTCAAATACTGGATAATTTATGACATGAAGTCATCAAGTTTAAGTCAATCAGATCTGAATTTGAATTCCAGCTGTGTGACCCAAGATAAATTACCTAACCTCTCTGTTCCTCAGTTTCCTCTGCTACCATGTAGGGATCCTAATATCAACCTCATAGCGTTGATGGGAGGATATGAATGAGGAAAGGGATGTAAAGTTTATATGTGTTTAGCTCTGGAAAGCCATTCAATATTTGTTGGTTCTCTTACACAAATGAGGACCAGAGATGTAGAGGGAGTTGCCCAAAGTCACACAGGAAACCATACAGCCCTAGGCCCTTGGATTCAGGCTTGGATGCTGAGAGATGTCAGGAAGGCCAGAGCAGCTGGGCAGGCTTTCTGGAGAAGGGGGTCCTCTCTTGGAAGGTGCTCCTAGTTGTCATCCCCAAGCTTCCCTGCGCCTTCCACCAAAATGGGAGAAAAGGACTTCATGAGGAAGAACTGCTCCGGGGAGGGACAAGCCACAGCTCCTGATTCACTCCTGCCAGTGTACACCAAGATCTCTTGGGGGCCTGGTGGTTTCCAAGCCAGGCCTCGTTTGCCCTTCCACATGGGTGACCATGCGGAGCCTCAGGGCGTCCACACCTATGGAACAAATTTAAGGAATCTGGCAAGCCATGGCCACATCCGGGTCCTCAGTGCTGGCAGTGGGGGGATTCTCGTGGCTTCTGTTGTGCCAAGTGGGCAGAATTTTCAGCACGAGGGATGCCCATTGTGTCTCCCAGCTTTTGTCCAGCCTTTTCTGAGTTTTCCTCCTGCAGGGCCCCCAAGGCCTGGGGACAAACAGCCACATTCTGCACATTTCCTGGTCTGCAGTACCCCTAAGCAGGCAGCAGGTTTATTTGGACCCCCAGCTCTCAGAGACAACTACCTCCTTTCAGGTAAGAGAATGGTGGGCCTGGCTCTGGGGCTGTCCAGAAGGCAGAACTACACTAAGAGGGACTTAGGATAGACTGAAGGAGCATCTTGCTGATGGGGAGGAGAATGAGGCCATGGAGCAGGTTTTGTCTACGTGTTTGGTTCAATTTTTCTCTCTCTTTTTTTGTCTTCTGAGAGCATGAGATGTACAGGCCTTTCATGCCCCACCATCTCTCCTTTGGAGGCTGCAGAGCCTAAAGAGCACGGGCTTCGGAGACAGCAGACTTACATTGAAATCCCAGCTCTGACATTCAGTTTTCTCACCTGTAAAATGGGAAAAACTGTATATATCCTTATTATAAATTCCATGTAGCCATTCATTCAAAATGCTTTCATTGATTTTTGAGGAGCACTTGTACCAGTAACCAACCTAAGGTTACAAATGAGAGCCAAGTGTAGTTTTGACATGGACGTTGGTTGATAGTCTCATTTAAGTGAAGGGGTAAGATGAAAGGGAAACAATGAGGACTTTTGTCCTGAGCCTCTTTCCTTATTCAATGACATGAACAGCCTCTTTGGTGAATCTGATAGTAGTTTACGAATACTGAAAGAATATTTCCTCGAATTTTTGGGCTATTCACAATGTAATGGCTACATACAAGACACATTATTGAGTTTAATCTACATAATTAACAATTTCTCCATCAATTTTTTTTTTTTGAGACGGAGTTTCACTCTTGTTGCCCAGACCGGAGTGCAATGGCACGGTCCTGGCTCACCGCAAGCTCTGCCTTCCGAGTTAGAGCAGTTCTCCTGCCTCAGCCTCCCGAGTAGCTGGGGTTGCAGGCGTGTGCCATCACACCCAGCTACTACTATTTTTAGCAGAGACAGGGTTTCTCTTTTTTTTTTTTTTTTTTTGAGACGGAGTTTCGCTCTTGTTACCCAGGCTGGAGTGCAATGGTGCGATCTCGGCTCACCGCAACCTCCACCTCCTGGGTTCAGGCAATTCTCCTGCCTCAGCCTCCTGAGTAGCTGGGATTACAGGCTCGCACCACCATGCCCAGCTAATGTTTTGTATTTTTAGTAGAGACGGGGTTTCACCATGTTGACCGGGATGGTCTCGATCTCTTGACCTCGTGATCCACCCGCCTCGGCCTCCCAAAGTGCTGGGATTACAGGTTTGAGCCACCGCGCCCGGCTGAGACAGGGTTTCTCTATGTTGGTCAGGCTGGTCTTGAACACCCGACCTCAGGTGATCTGCCCACCTTGTCCTCCCAAAGTGCTGGGATTACAGGAGTGAGCCACCGCACCTGGCCTCCATTAATATTTTAAGCCTCAACAATCAACGAAACAATAGATCAAGCCCTTTGTTTTGCAGTTTTTGCTGATTTCCACATTCTTACCATGGCCAAGTTCGTGCTACCAATGTGACATCACTGAGCATGGAGGTAGGAGGAGATTTACAGCAGTCCACCACAGTATTGCACTTCTCCCATACAGATGTAGTAGACACGAATAGTCTCAAGAACATAGATCATAGGAAAATGTAGTAAAATAATTAGGAAGTTATGAGTTTTGTTTTGAAGACAATTGATTTAATTATAGGCTTATATCATTTAATTTTTTATAATGATGGTACTTAACAACTGACTAAAAATTTGACAATCAGCTCTTGTGAGATGGTGCAAGCTGGCTGCAGCTCACCAGTGCACAGAAGATAAGGTAGGTCTCGTAAATGGGAGAAGTTGGCTGGGTGTGGCTAAGAGAAATTGGGCAGCACCCCCTTTCCCTAAATGGGAAGCCACTAACCAGGTCCCAAAAGCTATTTCCCATCGTGTGTAGTGTTGTCAGATTATCCAATTTTCTTTCCTAGAAATCTGGGATTTATGTGATTCTTTTGATTTAAGAAAATTGGCAACAAGTGAAGACATTTTTGCAAACATAGTGCAAGCCAAACCAAATCTATTTGTGTGCAGGATACAGCCTGTGAGCCCCCTCTGCCCTCACCTGTGCCTCATGAGTGCTCCTGTTAGGGACCCAGTGAGCAGGGCCAGGACTAGGATGAGGGGAGGCACTCACCCCAGTCATAGAACTTAAGGGGATGCAAAAAATTCAGTAATCAAAATAAATAATATTTTAGTGCCATATTAAAAAAATTTTTTTAGGGATGGGGCCTTGCTATGTTGCCCAGGCTGGTTTCAAATTCCTAGGCTCATACAATCCTCCCACCTCAGCCTCCCGAGTAGCTGAGACTATAGGCACATCCCACTGTGTGCCTGTATTTTTAGCAATGCCATATTTTTAGCAATCAGATTAATGCAAAAAAATCCATATTGAACAAAATGATATTTTCAGTAAAGACAGAATCAGTAACAGTATTGTGCCAGGGCACACTGGAGCCTGAGGCAAAAGTAAAAATCTATCATATTGATTTGGGACTAGGGGAGCTCAATGGGCATTTGTTAATGGAGCTTAATGGCACCATCAGTGCCATTCTCCGGCCCAGTGTCCTAGGGCCTGAGGAGGGCAGGGATACTTTAAGATTTCAAGCTGGGAGGCCAAGCACAGTGGCTCATGCCTATAATCCCAGCACTTTGAGAGGCCATGGTGGGTGGATGACCTGAGGAGTTCAAAATCAGCCTGGCCAACATGGTGAAACCTCATCTCTACTAAAAATAAAAAAATTAGCTGGGCACAGTGGCTAACGCCTGTAATCCCAGCACTTTGAGAGGCCAAGGCAGGCAGATCACAGGTCAGGAGTTTGAGACCAGCCTGGCCAACATAATGAAATCCGGTCTCTACTAAAAATGCAAAAATTAGCCGGGCATGGTGGCATGCACCTGTAATCCCAGCTAATTGGGAGTCTGAGGCAATAGAATCTCTTGAACCTGGGAGGCAGAGGTTGTGGTGAGCCAAGATCATGCTACTGCACTCCAGCCTGGGCTGCAGAGCAAGATTCCATCTCAAAAAAAAAAAATTAGCTGGGTATGGTGGCACACACCTGTAGTCCTAGCTACTTGGGAGGCTGAGGCAGGAGAATCGCTTGAACCCAGGAAGTGGAGGTTGCAGTGAGCTGAGATTGCACCACTGCACTCCAGCCTGGGCGACAGAATGAGACTCCGTTTCAAAAACAAACAAACAAACAAAGGTTTGGAGCTTGGAAACTTCCTTCCAGTCCTTGGCTCTTCTTGAAGGCTTCTATTTTCCATGTGGCTCCTAGGAAGGCCCAGAGAATGCTTGCTCAGCAACCTACCCCAGCCCCAGAAGATCTGAGTTAGAGGAGGATCGGAATCCATCCACAGTGGAGCTGATTTGCATGACAGGGCTTGTCATGGCTGAGGACCTGGGGATTCACCACTCCTGACTCTGCAAGGTCCTTGCTGTGTGACTTTGCACAGCTGATTGGAGCTTCACGATTTCCTAGGATATGGGGCCTATGTTATTCTCCCTAACTTCTAGCCAGTCACAGCATCTTGTTTACCCCTTGTGGAGTTTTATTTTTATTTTTTTTTAATTTTACTTTAAGTTCTGGGATACATATGCAGAACGTGCAGGTTTGTTACACAGTGTACATGTGCCATGGTGCTTTACTGTGCCTATCAGCCTGTCATCTAGGTTTCAAGCCCCACATGCATTAGGTATTTGCCCTAATGTTCTCCCTCCACTTTCCCCCGACCCCCTGACAGGCCCCACTGCGTGATGTTCCTCTCCATGTGTCCATGTGTTCTCATTGTTCAACTCCCACTTACGAGCGAGAACATGTGGTGTTTGGGTTTCTGTTCCCGTGTTAGTTTGCTAAGAATGATGACTTCCAGCTTCATCCATGTTCCTGCAAAGGACATAAACTCATTCCTTTTTTATGGCTGCATACGTTTTATTTATTTTTTTTGGAAATGGAGTCTCACTCTGTCAAGCAGGCTGGAGTGCAGCGGTGCCATCTCAGCTCACTGCAACCTCTGTCTCCCAGGTTCAAGTGATTCTCCTGCCTCAGCCACCTGAGTAGCTGGGACTACAGGTGCCCGCCACCACAACCACACCCGGCTAATTTTTGTATTTTTAGTAGAGATGGGGCTTCACCATATTGGTCAGGTTTGTCTCAAGCTCCTGGCCTCAAGCGATCCGCCCACCTTGGCCTTCCAAAGTTCTGGGATTCCAGGTGCAAGCCACCACGCCTGGCTCAGTGTTACATTTTACATCCTAGAATATAAAGGTCAACTCTCTCCTCCCCTTCCTCCAAGCAGAATACACTGTGTTTAGCCTAGATCAGTGGTTCTCAAATAAGGGTGGGGGGAGTTTTGTCCATCAGAAACATTTGCAATAAAGGCGTTTTGGGTTGTCATGACCAGGAGCAGGGGTGCTACTAGCGTCTACTGAGTAGAAGCCAGGAATGCTGCTAAACCCCCTACAGTGCCCAGGGCAGTTCCCTACACTGTAGAATTATCTAGTCCAAATGTCAATATGCGGAGGTTAAAGCTGAAGTTGAGAAACCTTGGCCTAAAAAGATAGATCTCTGTCCCGTTTTCAAAGTTCTCCTGGGAGACTTGCTCTGCCTCCAGTTTTGTCCTTCTTCCGTTGCCTGAAAGCACCTTGGCCTTCCAAAGTGCTGGGATTGTAGGCATGAGCTACCACGCAGTTCTCTTCCATTGCCTTAAAGTTCTGGCAGCCAGAAACTTCTAACTCCTTGACTCCTATTGTTATTTTAGAGACTTCTTCCCGTCTAGCTTCAAGGGAGATAGAAAGTAAGTTCCTCGCTGGGCATGGTGGCTCACGCCTGTAATCCCAGCACTTTGGGAGGCTGAGGCAGGCGGATCACCTGAGGTCAGGAGTTCGAGACCAGCCCGGCAACGTGGTGAAACCCTGTCTCTATTAAAAAAAAAAAAAAAAAGTAAGTTCCTCAATCCCCACTCTCTTCTTGGGCAAATTGGCATTTCCCCCTCGCTTTTCTATGCCTTGTTGATTTATTTCTTTTCCACCCTTCTCCCACCAGGGCTCAAGTCAAGAGAAGCAGGGGCTCAGTTCTGGTTTCCTAGATTTGAGAAGGAGCCCCAGCCTTTGCTCTGTGGAGAGGCAGGCCAGGGAGACAGGAGGTGAGTTTCAGGGTCTATGGGGGACCAAGGACTGACAAGGATGAGCAGGGAGCTCACCAGATGATTAATAAATATTGAACAATGGGGGGCAGGTAGTTCCCTTTTGCTGCCCACTCCAGGATGTCTTTGCTTGGCAAGAAAAGAAGGCCAGGCTTGGTGGCTCACACCTGTAATCCCAGCACTTTGGGAGGCTGAGGCAAGTGGATTGCTTGATCCCAGGACTCCAGACCAGCCTGGGCAGCATGGCAAAAACCCTTCTTCATTGAAAAAAAAAAAAAAAAAAACAACAAATTAGCTGGGTATGGTGGCGCACACCTGTGGTCCCAGCTACTTGGGAGGCTGAGGTAGGAGGATCACCTGAGTTCAGAGAGGTTGAGGCTGTGGTGAGCTGTGATTACACCACTGCACTCCAGCCTGGGCAATAGAGTAAGACCTTATCTCAAAAAAAAAAAAGGAAAGAAAATGCTCAGAGGTCTCCATCTCCCAAGTGCCTGCTGCCTGACCAAGGAGGCATACATAAAATGCCAGTCCTGCAGGAGCATCTACTTCCTTAGTGGTGGTGGTGAGGAGCTTAAATACTCAGACTGGGAGTTTCTGGTATTTTCTTCCTGAAGAGTGAAGAGAAGGGTTTTGGGGCAGCATGAGAGGAACTGCCAATAGCAGTAATAATAGCTTCTATTTATCACTGAGCACTCACCAGGTGCCAGGCACTGAGGAAGTCCCGCTCACCCCCACCATTTGGTTATAGACGTTTTTTTGTTTTTGTTTTGTTGTTTGGTTTTTTTGTTTGTTTTGAGACAGAGTCTCGCTCTGTAGCCTGGGCTGGAGCACAGCGATGTGATCTCAGCTCACTGCAACTTCCGCCTCCTGGGTTCTGTTTTGTTTTGTTTTGTGTTGAGACAGAGTCTCGCTCTGTCGCCAGGCTGGAGTGCAGTGGCGCAATCTCAGCTCACTGCAACCTCCGCCTCCTGGGTTCAAGCGACTCTTCCGCCTCAGCCTCCTGAGTAGCTGGAACTACAGGCACATGCCACCAAGCCTGGCCAATTTTTGTATTTTTAGTAGAGACGGGGTTTCACCATGTTGGCCAGGATGGTCTCGATCTCTTGACCTTGTGATCTGCCCACCTCGGCCTCCCAAAGTGCTGGGATTACAAGTGTGAGCCACCGTGCCCGGCCTGCCACCTGGGTTCAAGTGATTCTGATGCTTTAGCCTCCTGAGTAGCTGGGGTTACAGGCACCCACCAGCACACGCAACTATTTTTTATATTTTTAGTAGAGGCAGGGTTTCACCATGTTGCCCAGGCTGGTCTTGAACTCCTGACCTCAAGTGATCCACCCACCTCAGCCTCCCAAAGTGCTGGGATTACAGGCATGAGCCACCGCGCCTGGCCGTTTTGTTTTTGAGAGTCACTCTGTCACCCAGGTTGGAGTGCAGTGGCACAATCTCGGCCCACTGCAAACTCCACCTCCCTGATTCCAGTGATTCTCGTGCCTCAGCCTCCCAGGTAGCTGGGACTACAAGCGTGCACCACCACGCCTGGCTAATTTTTGTATTTTTAGTAGAGGCAGGTTTTCACCATGTTGGGCAGGCTAGTCTGGAACTCCTGACTTCAAGTTGTCTGACTCCCTCAGCCTCCCCAAGTGCTGGGATTACAGTCGTAAGGCACTGTGCCTGACTGGTTATATAAATGTTTTGTGGTAAAATATACATATAAAATTTACCATTCTGGCTGGGTATGGTGGCTCAAGCCTGTAATTCTAGCACTTTGGGTGGCCGAGGTGGGCGGATCGATCACCTGAGGTCAGGAGATTGAGATCAGCCTGGCCAACATGGGGAAACCCTATCTCTAATAAAAATACACAAATTAGCCAGACTTGGTGGTGGGCACCTGTAGTCCCAGTTACTTGGGAGGTTGATGCAGGAGAATTGCTTGAATCCAGGAGGTGGAGGTTACAGTGAGCCAAGATCGCACCACTGCACTCCAGCCTGGGTAACAGAGCAAGACTCTGTCTCAAAAAAACAAAATGTACCGTTCTCGCCATTTTGAGGTGTACACTTCATTGGCATTAAGTATCTCCACAGTGTGGCTCAGCTGTTATCACCTCCATGCCCAGAACTTTCTCATCATCCCAGATAAACTCTGCACCCATTAAACAATAACTCCCCAATCCCCCTCCCCTAGCGCCTGGGAACCTCTGTTCTACTTTCTGCCTCTATGAGTTTTGGGCAGAGGTTTATGTTATCTCTCACTGTCACTATGTCTTTGTCATTCTATGTTAAAAATCTCCACTTCACAGATGGGAAAGCAGGCCCAGAGGAGTTAAGTAATTGGACCCACAGTCACACAACTAGCAAGTGGCAGAGCCAGGATTTGAACCCAGGTCTGTCTGGCTCCAAAGGGCAGAGAAAGAAGAGGCAAGGAGGGAGAATGGAGGAGCTGCCTGAAGCGAGGTATGGGTGAGGAATGGAGGAGGCTTGTGTTTTCTTTCTTTCTCTTCTACTGACAGCTTGCTCAGGAACGCTGACCGGGCACACCTCTCTCTGACCTACCTAATTCAGGCCTTGACCTTGAGTGAGAACAGGTGGATTTCTTTCCTGCCTAGTATCTCTGTTTCCCCAATTTCATCTGACATCCTTCCTAGCTACAGTTAGGAGGAGCCAGCAGTAGGGGAATTTGGAACTCTGGGCTCTGAGTAAAATCTGGCAGAGCTTCCCCTGGAGCCTCCCTCCTCTCAAGCCTTTCTGTTCCTGGACAAGTTGACCAGTGTGTGAGTCTATCTGAGCAGGTCCCTTGTGCTTGCTGCTCTGTAGGGCACAACAACAAGATAAGGCCTGATAACAGGGAACGAGGCCAGCCAGAATGTGTGCAGGGATCCTGCATAGCAGTGAGCACAAGGAATTCAGGGATGGAGGCGTTCAGGGTGGGTTGGAATAGTCAGGGAAGAATTCCTAGAGGAAGTGGGTCTCAAGAGGTGGGTAGGATTGGGAAAAGAGAAAAAGCAAAGAGGGTTCTTGGAGGTGGGAATAATTCATAAGTTTTGGAGAGTACGCCTCTCTCTGGAGCTCTGGGAACACCAATGAGGGAGGAATTCTTTTGGCTACCCGTTCAATCTTTCATTCATCCAATAAACATATATTAAACACCTACTTCATATAAAGAGTAGGGATGGCCAGGCATGGTGGCTCACGCCTACAATCTACACTTTGGGTGGCTGAGGCGGGTGGATCACTTGAGCCCAGGAGTTAGAGACCAGCCTGAGCAGCAGGGTGAAACCTTGTCTCTACAAAAAATACAAAAATTAGCCTGGAATGATAGTGCATGCCTGTAGTCCCAGCTACTTGGGAGGCTGAGGTGGAAGGATCATTTGAGCCTGGGAGGCAAATGTTGTGGTGAGTCCAGATCATGGCACTGCGTTCCAGCCTCAGTGACGCTGTGAGACCCTATCTCAAAAAAATAAAAATAAGAGTAGTGACAAATAAAATACAGTTTCTGCTGTTGAATGATTCAGTCAGGTAATGGAGGTAAGTTTTGTGTTTTAAATGGAACTTGTATGTGGATGGGAATTGCAGACATGATGCACTTAGCAGGGGGCCACGATGGGAGTGGCCAGTCCTTCCTGGGATAGGGTCAGGAACCGTCCTTGGAGAAGCTACTGCTTGAACTGAGTGTTAGGAGGTAAATCAGAGTTGGCTGGAAAGACAGTAGGGCTGGACAGGCAGAGGCAGAGTGTGAGTGACTGCTCAGGAGCATGGTGCTGCCTGCAGATATGCAGGGCTTCCAGGAGTTCTGAGAGCTGAGGGTAAGGAGAGCACAGATGGGGCTGGAAGTGCAGGCAGAGGCTAGATTAGACACATTAGAGAAGGTCTTTCTTTTTTTTTT